>NC_140183.1:91238740-91641240 GCF_963971535.1 Notolepis coatsorum
TAATAAAAGAATGGATAAAATCCTATGACTACAGGATTTCTTTTTGCTCCTTAGTTTTGCAATGGGTTCTCCGGTTCACAGTGTGATTTGATTTTATTCTCTCTCTCTCACTCACACACACAATCAAAAATATTTTTGATCCACTTTTTCTCCTCTTTTTCTATTTTTCTCCCATCCCAATTCCACTGTGCCAATTCTCCCCTCCCCTGTCTTGAACGTTGCTCGCATATGCCCCCCACTGGCCGGTTGTAGGGAGGATAGAAGCCTTGCATCACGTGTCCCCTCCGATACACAAGTAGACAGCCTGTCACATCTTTTCACCTGCCAGCGCGGACTCTCATTGGCGAGGAGTAACGTGTGGGAGGCTCACACTACCCCCGCCATTTCCTGTCTCTGCTGTGCAGGCGCCCCAACCGACCTGTAGGAGTCGCTGTCCACAACGTCCAGATTACCACCCATCGACTTCCACCCTCTAACTCTGCCAATTGAGTCAGTATGACGGCCGGCCCAAGCCGGAGGCAACGCCAACAGCCGGAGTCGAACCCGGTGTCTCTTGCGTTGGTGACGAGCGCAATGTCCGCTGTGCCACCCAGACGCCCAACCCCTCAAAAATATTATAAATTGTAGACTACAATTTTGCAGTTTTGTTTCAGCAAACCTCTATGAGCCAATGGACCATCTGCCTCTGTGTACCTTTATAAGATCGTGATCTAATAGCAGCAGTGCTGGAGCTGCCTCTATATGTAGGGGAAAGACTGGACCATTTTTAAACTAGGAATGTCTTTGGTTGAGACCATAACAGACCGCGCTGCCTGACACACACCTTTTGTCCCTGGAAACTTTGAGCAACTTTCTCTGTGACCTCCTAAGTTCCTCCTGAAAACATTCCTGTTCCTGAACAAAAGGAAATATAACAATCAAAACATGGATGGTTAAGATGATGGAATACAGTAGCACCCAACAATGATATATTTGCAATTTGGTATACTCACATAGACCAGGAATTTCAGCTTGCGTTTGAGATTTTTATATTTCCGTTTATAATCCACTTCTACATCTGCCTGGCCATTCATTTCTGGGGGATGATCATTATAAAGAAATTATTATTGTTATTCTTTAATTTATAATATGCACACACACAAATATCCCATGCATATTAACTAGGCAACCTTTCAAATGAATTCACACCTCCAACTGTGGCATACAAGCTAAAGCATGATGATACAACAGGCCCAGCCTGGTTTTGGCCAGGTTCTAAAGACAATGGAGACACTCACTCAAGGCAAATCTTTCCTGTGACAAAATGGCATCCAAGGTAATAAAAAAAGTCAACCAACGTAAATGTCCAAACCCCCCCACCCCCTCCTAATAGACAGTCTCCTCCCCACCGTATGTATATATTCTCGCCCCACCGTATGTATATTTCTCTCCCACCCACCCACCCCCTCCTAATGTAGTCTCCTCCCCATCATATGTCTCTCTGTCAGGATCTATGGGTAACTACATATTTGCATATCGTATATGTCACAAATGTAACAGTACTATATACATGTATGTCATGTATGTCCCTATGCCATAAATGTCATGATGTCATGTATGTTGTGTACGTCATAAATGTCACTATGAATTGAAAATGGGGGACCCTGATGTAAACAAGACAAACATCTTTCTCTGGTCTGCATCCCCTTAACAATTGTATGTATTGAGCCGTACTGTATTATACCCATTCTGCAATCTGTTAAATAAAGTTTTCATTCATTCAACATCCATGTTGTAAGTAAGTTAACCATTAAAGAGTAACTAATGTTTGTAGTGATTGACGCGATGGTTAGCCTAACTGTACGAGTTCTGCAGTCTGCACACTTAGGAGGGAAGGACAGTAACGTTGCAGTACATGATGCTGGTCATGCATTGTTGCACGGTGTAAAGTAATTATCATATAGATATGTTATGTAATTACGTAAAAAAATAACGATTTGACCCGCACTCGTGCTGCGACTACTAAGTTAGCAACTAGCCGTTAGTTACGCTTCTCAAAAAGGCGATGCTAGAGAAATCATGTTTTCAAAAAATGGGATTAAACTATTAACCAGAATGTACACACCTTTAGCTGGAGTCTGCCTGTGCGACATGCTCTTTGTTTACTTCCGTGATGTCATTTTAGAGCGCCGTGGTGGGTGGAGGCCGGGAGGGGGCGGCACAGCAAATACGTTTTGAATATATTTTGGTATAATTTTGCCTGACACCAGAGGTGGGAAAGGAAAACATGGATCGAAATTTCAAATGAATACATTCAATATTATGTGTGTTACTTGGTTTTTCAAATAGGAAAGTGCAGCTTATTATACAGGCTTTCTTGTCTTCATGATGAGAAGCTGTCAGCAGTATTCTACTGCATAGTTGCTGTACTGCAGGGGATTGTAGCTGAGCTCACCCTGAGCTCAGCACAGTCACATCGCCAGGACCCTGCAGCATGAATTATAGATGAGGAACATTCACAGAGATGAGTAATGCTGCCTTTGCACATAGCCAAAGCCAGACTCTGTGTGTGTGTGTGTAAGGTTTTATTTGAAAATGCAGGACAATTTCAAGACTTCACACACACGAAATCAGGACACGATAGAGCAAAAGAGAAATGGGTGGATGGAGGTAGATGAGAGAGAGAATGTGTGTGTGTGTAGCTGAACAGCATGACGCAGGCAGGAGTACCGCATGTAATCTTCATGGGGGGAGACAGAGAAATGCTGACTGCATGTTTTGACTCTGTGCGCCAATCCCATCTAAATCTCAGTGGGATACTGGCTAGCCAAACAGCATCCTGTCATACTGCTCTCAAAGCATCCTAATAGCCCATCACTGCCGCATTGGATCCTCTCAGACCCCCAGACGTTGGTAAAATCAACTTGTAAACATAAACAGCATTGTCTCCCTTCCAGGCAGCACTACTCCCCTATGAAACACTATCTCTGACTGGCTGGCTGCTTTGCTTCTCTCTCCCCTGGCAGAATCGTCTTTGTTTCCAAAGACACTGAAAGACAGAAATAGATCTCTCTGCCTGGTGCCATAAATCGTTGTAGCCCGCTGCTCCTCCAGGCAGCTGAAACTCTCTACCTCCGTTCCTACGGCTGCTTTTCTCTGGCAGGGTTCATGGAGACATATAGTCGCCCCCCCCCGGGCCCCCGCCCAGCTAGGGAGAGCGCTGGCTGACAGGGGGAAACCTGTGCTTGTTGTTGTCAACATGCTCTTTCTGGATGATTCTGAATGACGTCCTGTGGGGGTTAATTCATTGTCTTTAGACCATGTCAGCCTGATTTGTGTATTAGTGTGTGTCCACTCAACCTGTGTGTATGTGTGTCTCTCTCTCTCCCTCTCTTTCTGATTTATAATTTCCTCCTTCCGTATCCTCCCCTTCCCCCCCCCTCTCTCCCCCCCCCCCTATCTCTCCCCCTCTCTTGTATTGCACTTCCCACCGTTCCTGCATTGATTCCCCAGGGTCTCTCTATATCTTTCCTGTCCCATCAGGAGAAATTGGAATGTCCTACAAAAATAACACAAAAGACGCCAACAACAACAGCAATAAAAGCCTCCTCCCCGGCTGCAAGGTAAGATTATTCCAGCATGTTACAGTTTCTTTCACTTGACGTTTCATTTCACCTGCCAGGAGTGAAGACCGAGGCAGTAGACAGCGGCAATGTCATTTAATAGATGAGGTAACATGTTCTTCTTTCATAAAACAACCAAGACTGGACATTTCCAATCACAGGCATTCAGTCTGTAATACATCTAATTACCACGTGCCGAACACTCTGTTGTGAAAACACAATGTTACATTGTGAAAACTGTGTTGTTGCTATACTGTGTAACTATTGTCTGTAATTGTTTATTTATTTATTGTTTATAAGATTCAAGATTCAAGAGATGTATTTGTCACATACATACACAAGACATGTAGTGAAATGAAGGTGGCCGCAAAAATACAAATAATAAAATAGAATAGATAATAAAATAGACACGATAAAAAGTAATAAGAATAAAATACAATGCTAAGCTTAAGAATTAAAGGTAATGAGTACTATATACAATAATATACAAATATACAGTTCTTTTTTTAAAGTAACCTTTTTTGTAGTGTGTTTTGTGTGTGAGTGAGTGCAAGTGAGGATGTGTGGTGTGTGTGTGTGTGTGTGTGTGTGTGTATGACAATGAATTTGTGTGTGTTGTGTTACAGGAGAAGCTCATCCAGGCTATTAAAAGAATCAAGCATGAGGTGGACGAGTGCAGGGAGGCAGACAGAGAGACGTACGTAGAGGCTGTGGACGTTGAGGTATTACTGCATTATTTACCACTTTAATTTACTGTACTTGTGTTATCATGAACTGTGTGTTTCTAGGTCAACACAAACTCAATATAGAGTTGTTTGTGGTCAATAAAATATGAGCGTACCCTTCACACTTCGATACACAACTTGGTTGGGAGTAGTTATGCAACAATGTAACCCATTATATCATAATGCTCTAAACATTGTCATATCCACGTTGCATTGTACGGTCAAAACGAAAAAAGTCATGTTAAGAACCGCGTTGCTTCTCCTCTGTCTCTGACAGAACCGGTTCGATGACCTTGAGCGAGAGATCCGAGCCGAGTTCCAGAACCTCCATTACTTCCTGGACGAGGAGGAAGGCAGAGACCTGGAGCGCCTGAGGAGGGAGAGAGAAAAGCTAGTGAAGCTGCTGAAGGAGAGAGGGAAGAAGATTGTGGCACAAGAGAGGGACCTGGAGAAAGCCATCTTGGCGCTCAACAACAAACTGACTGAGGAAGACAGCCCCAGGCTCGTCAGAGTGAGTGAGATCATCAGACTGTCAGCACTGGACACAGGACACCTGTTATGGACATCAGAAGAACACATAAAATAAACACATAAACATTCACTGGATATTACGTCCAATTATTGTGACTTTATATCAACTTGAATACCACAATGCTTGACCCGGTGGTCAGCTTGGATATTTTAAAAGTGAGTTGGGGGTGAACATGGAGAATGTAATACCCATTGGGGGGGGGGGCAGAGGGAGGGGAGGGGACAGGGAGTGGGTTGGAGTCACTCCATATACCGGACGCTTCCTTCTGGTACAGAAACAGCACAGCAACAACATTATGTTGCTTCATACAGGGCAACTGTGAGAATTCCCTGGGACAAAATCTGATGTTATGGCATCCAACTTATGACAAAAATAACTGCCCTAAGCATTGGTCCTTCTTCGGCATGGGTCCCGTTTGGACCCCGCTGGGACACAGGACCAAAGCGAACTTGCCTTCCAAGCAGCCCTTCAAGCCCCGTCTCACAAAGCCACCCTGTCAGCGGTTCCCCTGTCCTCCATTGGCACTTATTTGATCAATTATAGCCATTGATTGGCTAAAGAGTTGACTTGCCTAGTTTCACAAGTCTAAATCAATTTCTCATTAGAAGGGACAAAACAAAGCTGGCAGTGCAGATAGGAATGGAAGGGACTAGACTATCTATCACTGATGTGACACTGGCACCCTTACGTTTATTCTAGAATAATAATTATTCTACATTATACAATGATTGATGTGTTATTGAGTGACAATTACATTTCCTGTTTTGCATGCTTGCAGTTGTTACAAAGGGCTTTGTAATAAAGCAGCCACAATGAAAATCTGTTATCCTAATCCATTCTCTTGTTGCAGGAAATCCAAGACCTTATAAAAAGGCAAGTCGTAGCTATGTTTTCCCAAACGTTCTCTATGTTGACGTCTTCCCTGTTCCTTGCCCAACTCATCCATCTCTTCCTCTATGCATGCCTGGCATCTCCTCCCATTTCTGCACACCCTCAATCAATCTTTTAATATATTCTCCTGACCATGTCCCCCTCCTTCAACTCACCATTCTCTTATCCACTGTTCCCCTCCCCTCTCCTCTCTGTCGTCCATGCAGGGCAAATGTTAGCTTCATGCCCCCACAAGAGGTGGACACAGAGGTGTGTGCTGGACAGTTCGTGGGGCCTATCCAGTACAGGATATGGAAACACATGAAAAGCTGGCTCTACCCGAGTAAGGCCATGTAACTATAAAGCAAGGAATCTCTGTTTGTGTGCGTGTGTGTGTGTGTGTCTGTCCTTCACATATCTCAAGAACCGCTCATCTGATCGACCGCACTCTGTGGGTGTATTGCTGAAGACCCAGGGGGGTCCGATGTCGAATATGGTGCCATTTGGCAAGATGGTGGCGCTATAACAACTAACTTTACGTTTGGAGGACCCAAGGGATAACAATGTCGAGTGAACTTGATCGGATGAGTGGTTCTCAAGAACGCTGCAAGCAGCCATACTCCACGCGACACTCCAACCGGCCATGCCCGAAGCGGGCACTGCACTAGTCCATATAAAGTGATCAAATCCTTTAAGTGAAAGTAGAAATATGTTGATAGAATAGTACTCTGGTAAAGGAAAAAAGTATCACAAGTAAAAGTACCTGGTTAAGCTGAAAGGGTTGCTAGTCCACTGAACCAGAACATGTACCGTTGTTCCCAGGAAATCCCCCTGGGTGCTTTTCTTCATAATTTTTTACTATATTGCCCAATTAATTCCCTATGGAGCAGCACCAGACTTTATACCCGATGACATCACAAGTATGAGTCTCAGCTCCCTGGTTTTGAGACAGAGTTACTCATGTTCACAAATATCGATTGTACTGTTCTAGGCCATAGGAATAATATATAGGATCTTAAATAGGGTGTGGTTCCAAGACTAGGTCATAACCTAGTACAGTATATGGCTGGACCATGGTCAATGTTTTAAATTGTGGCCATTTCCACTTCCATGTTTACCAGTGACATCGTTGGTTGGTGGCCTGATCCAGCAGCCCAATCGTGTAACTTAATCAGCGACAGACATTCGTGGTTGTAGGATTGGCCCCCGCCGCCGGTCCAGCCATTTTTATAAATTGAATGGTTGCATGTCTTGTAAAACCCTCTAATAAAAGTAACTAGTACAGGTGTTGTCGGTAAATTACGTGAATAGTAGGATACCCGTATATCCTTTGAAATGTAGTGAAGTTAAAGTACCGTATCAGTCCCCTAAAATGGTCTGGAGGAGCAAGTTGGTTCCTGCAGAGAGACCTCCACGACGATTCATTGATGGCCAACCTATATACTGTACGGCGTGTCCTGTCCAGTAGGCGGGTTGGTAGGGGTATACAGTACCTGGTGGACTGGCAGGGTTATGGGCCAGAGGAGCGCATGTGGGTTCCGGCCAGGGACATCTTGGACCCTGAGCTTGTTCGGGAATTTCGGAGATGTGTCTCAGGGGGTCTGTCTGGAGACGCCCCCTAGAGGGGGGGGGGTGCTGTCATGGTTTTACTTTATTTCACCTCTCTGTGAGGGACAGCTGTCTATTTTCGCCTTTCTGTGAGGGACAGCTGTCTATTTCGCCTTTCTGTGAGGGACAGCTGTCAATCGCCGGCCTCTGTGGTTAATTGCCTCATGGGTCGGCAGGTGTGTGGGCTTGATTGCACCTGATGCAGTGCAGCTGTGCCTTTGGTAAAGCTGAGTCTATTTAGGTTTGAGTCTCGCAGTGTTGGCTGCTTTTTCATTTCCTTGTGTTGGCTATCCTTTTGGTCGTCCTTATTATATTGAAGAGTAGTGCTGATCTCTCAGCATTTAGCCTTATTTGTAGCCATTCTTGGCTTTATTTTACACTTTATTTGATAGAGGCTGAGCCTTTTATGGTAGTGTTTCTTGTGTTCTTTTGGAACTCTCCTTTGCCTACTACGACACATAAACTCCCTTGGTGGAGGTTTATTGTTTTATGTTTTCAATATAAACTCTGTTTTTAGGAGTTGCCTTTGTGGCTTATTTATTTATTTTCTTCAATACCTCTTTATTGAGTGTCGTCCGGTTTTTGGACTTGACTTATTTTCTTAAATACTCACTTTGAGGCCTCCACCTGTAAAGGTTGTTTTTTGTTGTTTATTTTCCCCCTTCTCCTTAACTCTTTCTCTGCCGCGCTGGGAACGGGATATGGCTATGTGCTGCCAGGCATTAAACCAATGGGGTCGCTCACCTTGTTTGCAGGGCTATAACTATATTCTATATTATAGCTATGGATGCAATACTATGGCCCATTTGACATCGAGTATCTATCGTTCAAGATGTGAAAAATAAAATTATTTTCCATCCATACATGTATTATACTAAATCCATTGGCATTTCGTCCCTACACACGCTACAATAAAAAATTCAAATGCATATGATCGGTATTATGTTCCATCATGAATGCATGCAAGGGGGGGGTGGGGGGTCGTTTCTGATTAATTGATTGTCAATAACGGCATTCGTTAGTACAACAACATACGCTGATCTGGGCGATGGCTATGAAAACAAGGCACAATCAAGCTGAAATTGATGTTAAATTGCTCTTACCTGTGGCCGGTGGGATTCCAAAAAGAATATTCCAATTATTTGATTGCCATCTGGTAGATCGTATGTCCATTTGGCCCACGACATAACCCACCACAGCATAATGAATCGGGGGTCCTGAAAACGATTCAATGAAGCCCTTGGTTCAGGTTACTAGAAAAGTCCGCCCGGAGGCATTTCATACAGCCCCATACACAGAGTCTCAAAGGAAGTGCAACACCGGCCGCATCCCACCAGGCGGCGGTATTGGACTTAGACTCATTCCCTATGGCAACACCAGGCTCCCTGGATGGATAATGAATGGAAATAGCGAATAAAAGAAATAACGATCAAATAACGAGTATACTCTGTGTTGGCGTCCAACGATTGGTGGCCAATAACGAGTATACTCGTCGTTGGCAGTGAATGAGTTCATGTCTGCGTAAGCAGTTTAGTGGTTATTCCTACACAGATAACTTAAAGAGTCCCTATTATCTGCCCGTGACCCACACACACGCAGCCCTTACTGTACCTTTATAGTGTGCAGATGTTGTCTTCATACAAGCCTCGAGTCAAGAGTACAAACCTTTCTATATTTTTCACCCCACAGATATCACCTCAGTGACCTTCGACCCAGAGACGGCCCACCCTAACCTGACCATGTCCCCCTCCTTCACCTCGGTGTGGTTTGAGGAGGACAAGGTCGTGAGAAATTGCCCCGCCAACCCCCGGAGATTCTGCTACTACTACTGCGTGATGGGCCGCCAGCGCTTCACCACGGGCCGCCACTACTGGGAGGTGGATGTGGGAGGCAAGAACGCCTGGCGGCTGGGCCTGGCGCGGGATGACGTGGAGAGAGGGCAGATGTCCTCTAGTGGCACCTCCAGTGGCTTGTGGACTCTGTCCCTGAAGGCAGGGGACATCGTGGCCTGTACTGACCCACAGCCCACCAAGATCAACACCTCCCTCCGGCTGCAGCGCCTTGGCGTGTTCTTGGACTGCGAGAAGGAGGAGCTGTCCTTCTATAATGCTGTTACCATGGCGCCGCTCTTCAGCTTCTCCATAGGAACAGTTCTGGTTCCACTATTGGCCTTCTATAACCCATGTGACACAGATGACGGGAGGAACGCGGGGCCCATTAAAATCTTCAGCCCCTCGCTATGACGAGGAACTGAGCTTGCCCACTTAAAAACAACTCAGTCGGTACTGTATTGATATGAAGGGATGACAAAAATAACTTAATTTAACTGTATATACCAATTTATTGTGTATTATTAAACCGTTTTGCTGCTGAAAACATGTAAATATATAAATGATCCATTAAATGTGCATCGAGATATGAAAGACATGAGCTTATGCCTGTGTTTATGTAGATCTCCTGTTATCATTACTCTACTTGAATAAATAAATGGGTAAAAAACATAAAACCTGGACTTCGAGAACGGAACGGGCTGATTGACACAGACACTGTCATTGATGCCTGCCTTTCTCTGCGGTGCTATTAATCACGTAGAGTTTATAAAAAGAAAAAGAATCCTTGAGGAGCTGTTAAAAGCATATGGTGCCACACTGCTGAGACGGGGCGGCCCGCTGCTTCAGAAGGTTACCTTCGGCCCGTCTATAAATACTGAAGTCATGCCTCCTCCACCGTGACACTGTGTATCTGGTATAAAGGGTATGGCTATGGGAGCTATGTGTGGGAGGATAGGGCAGTGGGATCATGCAGGGTGGGTGGTGGTGAGGGGTGGAGGTGACTGCCTTGGTGGCATTGGGGGAGAATGAAACGATGTTGACATTGAGTGAGACGACTGACTAGGGTGGAATGACAGCCCTGTCACTCTCAAAGACAAACCTGTCGTCTCTACAGACCCATAACTATGATTTGTCGTGCGTTGTGCAACGGGACGACTGTAATAGACGCGAAGGAGCGACTGCGACACGTCTAACACCAAATACTGGCACTCTAACAGGACAAAACGACAACAGGACAACAAATGTATATGTCGTAATCTTTTGTTTATTCTTAGTATCCCTTTAAACATGAAATAAAGAAAAGAAACGAATATTTTCTTTACAAAACGTCTGTGTGTGGTATTGTGCAAAAAAGGGAATGCAGATAGAACACCGAGAGGACGTCACGTAACCCAAGCGGCCGACACAGCCGAGGTAAACTCAGCACACAGAGGAGCAGGGCAGAGACGGCTCACGTGGTGCAAGGAGTGCCGATAGTAAGAGCATTCTGTGGGTTTCTATTTGTGGAAGATTATCTGTGGTGGGTATAGAACCAGCAACCCTCTCTGGCACCAGGTGGACATACTGACCACAGTCCCAGGAGACTTGGTTTTCTTTGACATGCTGTGGAAAGCGCCTGTTTACCATTATACACACACCATCTGCACCCTCCCTCACATCATCCCCACAACGCTGGGACTGGCTCCATGGCTACAATTACTGGTTACATCACAGAGGCGATGCTGGTGGCGGCGATGGTGGTGGAACACAAAATACCGATCTAGCATCTCACGGGATAGTCATCAGCAGAGAGAAGGAAGAGCGTTTACGTCACAAGTAAAATGGAATCCATCGGATGTGTTGCCGTTAGCTCACACTGTGCTATTGGATTTGTTGATGAGATGAGCGACAGCTTCCCGTATACATACAGTACAGAGTTATTCCCTTCACTCAATATAGGTCCCAGAAAACCCTGACAACTAAACTTAGATCAAGTATCATTCATATCATTGGCCTTTCAACAGCAGGTGCAACCGAGAGCTGCCCAGGTGCTTTCTAACACAATGTCCGTTACATTGCATATCACATACCATATCTCCTATTGCATATCTGTACCTATTGCGCAATCAGTGGTATAGAAAAACCAACATGTTGATCAGTTAGTGTGCATTCAGCCTTCTCCTCCTGTACAGTCCGTGAATACCCTACCTAATAATATGTAAGGAAAGGTGCCATTAGGAGTGTAGGCTAATTTCTTAATTCAGCCATTGAATATTCTTTAGGCACAGTCGAACAAAGACAGTAACCACACCCAGAGTAACAACAAGCCTCAGGGTAAGAACAACCATTACAGGGTTTCTCAACATTAAACACATTCATACCCATGACTAGAACAAAGCAGTTTCTTTTTTTCATTGTTACTTTGCAGGACAATACTAAGCAGACACAAGGATATACCTTAATAATAAAACTCACAATAGATGGAGATGTACACATACGGTACAGTATAGTTTCATTCTGTACACAGTGGCTATAGATGGAGTTCAGCATCACACACACACACACACACGCACACACACACAACCATATGTCAAACAACAATGAATGACTACAGATGAAGATCCATAAGAAAATAGAGTACAACTATAGCATCCTTGTGGGTTTTTGAACGCACCAAATACTATGGCCTACCCTCCCCCCCACCCACCCAACCTCCCTCCTCCAATGTACAGTTTCTTCCCCCTCAAATGTATATACTCTCTTTCTTAGACTCTTTTTGTATCACAAACAGTACTGTATTTGTAGATCTGGTATGTCAGACATAAATGTATAGATGTAGCAGTACTGTCTATCTGTATGTCATAATATGTTATGATGAATTGAAAATGGGGGACCCTGATGTAAACAAGACGAAAGTCTTTCTCTGGTCTGCATCCCCTTAACAATTGTGTGCATTGAGCCGTACTGTATTGTACCCATTCTGCAATCTGTTAATACAATTTTCAATCAATCAATCAATCAATGGTAGTATCATAGTATTTCTATGGTAAAACCAATTCTATAATATTCCACTACAGAAATAATATGGTGAATCACTTCAATATTTCAGTGGTATGTATTTATAGTGTGTACAAAAAACCACAGGAATACTATAGGTTCTACTATAGTATATTTTTGCATTGGGGATGAATACCACTCCTTAGTTCACACACACACACACAGACAGACCCCCCCCCCCCCCAGAACAATAGAAACCTGTCTCTGAAGACAGCTGGTGGGCATGCTGCAATCAATGCTTCTTAAAGTGACAGATTAATAATTTTAATACAATATGTAAATATTGTGAGAGAGTTACACTGTGAGTATTGTCAGAAGGTTGTAATAATGGAGGATAACAGATCTAATGAGGTCTAATGAGATCTAATATAGTCCTTGATGGATTTTTACAATATTTGGTTAAATTACAGTAAGTTAAAAAGTTAGTGAATTTAGTGTATATAGTATATATATATATGTATATAATATATTATATATATATATATATATTATATATTAGCTCTGTGAGAAATTGGGATTGGGTTTCTATATACAACATCTTCTTGTATGTTCTATACACTAAAAACATTCAACCTTGGAGAGGAGACTTAACCGGTTTACACATGCAATATTTACAAGGCTGAACAATGTCAGTAGGGGCATCAGGGATTGATTGTGTGTGTGTGTGTGTGTGTGTGTGTGTGTGTGTGTGTGTGTGTGTGTGTGTGTGTGTGTGTGTGTGTGTGCGTGCGTGCGCGTGCGCGCGCGTGCGTGCGTGTGCGTGCGTGTGCGCGTGTGCGTGTGTGTGTGTGTGTGCGTCCGATAAGATAAACACTGTATATAGTATAGTAAAGAGGGTTTTACAGTTCCAGCATAGAACAGGAAGAAGTGAGACATCTCCAGTATTTTGCTGGTCTAAGACAGATGATCATTACAATGAATGCTTTCATTCCTTTGCAGTATAACTGACCATGGCAATTGTCTTTAATATAAGCACCTTGATTTTGAAATTCGTAAAAATAAAATTGTGTGTCAGATTTGCTACCATATTCATTTCATTGATCATTATATCAAATCTGATATCTAAATCAATCTTAACATGTGGCTTTTTGGGATGCACACTCCATCAGCTAATTTAAATGTATTTGTAAGAAAACGCTTAAAGTTAGGAAGGTTACAAAGAAAGGTTGGTTGAGTTGGTTGGAGCTGGATCTTGTCGCTAAAGTGTCCTCCATTTTACTGGTCTTTTGATCAACTTATTATTTGTGCTTCTGTTAGACATGCCTTTATAGATTTCTAGCGCACCAAACCTGTATCACCATCGCTGGTTTGCCTGTAATCAGTTAAAACGTGTTAGAGATATGCCTTTTGTCGAGCAAAAATCTATCTGTACACCTCCCCCTGTACGCTACCATACAGGAGTTTTAACTCACATTACATCTGTTGTGTTGTGCAATGTAGGTGTTACACTAACACGGCACCGACTCGGAAACACGTTGGCATTTGGTGACGGCATCATGTGACTACTTCTAGCAGTTAAAATGCTAACGATGCACTTAAAATCACAGTGTATGAAACGAATAGAACGTGTGAGATGTTGGTTGTCACACATCACTATGGAGAGCTATGCATCTTTAGCAAAGGTCACATTTTGAGTGTAGGCACGTTACCATGGTGATGACCTTTTTAGAATCTAGTAGAACCCAATTGAGTCAGAGGAGATATCCGGTCAACATCAATCGAACTAGGCTGAATATACATAAGAAATAACGTGTCGATAGGTATGTACATCTATGTTGTATTTGAAATAATGCCCTACAATGACACTAAGGAAGGAAGGAAGGAAGGAAGGAAGGAAGGAAGGAAGGAAGGAAGGAAGGAAGGAAGGAAGGAAGGAAGGAAGGAAGGAAGGAAGGAAGGAAGGAAGGAAGGAAGGAAGGAAGTGCTATCTATTTGAACTCACCACACACTTTCATTCACTCTTTCAGGTACAGACAGTCCAATGTAGTATGGTAGTCACTAGGGGGAATCCAATGAAGAGCCAGGGGTTTCCACAGGCGATGACGAGTGTGATTAAAGAACGCTTCCTCTTGGATCTGAAGAGAATTACGAGACTTGATAGAACCACAGGGACATAAGACCCAGAACAGTAAGGCGTTGATCCAGATGTGTTGAACACCCAGCCTCTAAATGTGAAACCCACTTTAACCACAGGAGACATCCAAGGGGGAGTAAACATCTCAATCGAAGAAGCCAAATGTGTAGTAGTACTGAAAGGGTTTGTTTGAATATCATTAGGAGGATAATATCATGCTACCTTTTTTGTACAGGTGATGGTATAGAACAGATGTTTCAGAGAGCATAGGAGTGGTACAGGTGTTCAAATTTCAGTACTGTAGAGATTGACCGACAAACACTGGAATGTCCTCATGGGACCAAAGAGACTTTCACTCACAGTTCGATGATGCAGTGGTAAGTCCAATCAGAAGAATGTCATCGTACAGATTTGAAGAAAGTTTGAGAGGCTATAAAATGCCTGAAGGTATATTTATATAGGATTAGGGGGGGAAATGGTTTTGAAAGTTTGAAAGCATGCTTTATGTCTGCGTTATCCACATGCTGATAGAGGAGCAGGCATCTAGATGGGCATCAAAGGTGATCTCAGTTCACAAATGGAATTTTGATTTGATTAATAACAAGAGTTTGTCAGTCCATTAACTAATTGAAAAAAATGTAAACCATTATATCCACCTCATCAGATTAGAAAACATCTTACGTGGGGTTTAGCATTTCTGCTGTAAACTCTGCAAATGGTTTCGTTTTGCAGACTGGCAGTCATACTGTAAAGCTGACAAACTGAGCAAGGAGTACAGCCTAAAATGAATTATACCGCAACGAGTATAATATAACGTCTGACAATCAAGGAGCTGTTGAGATTATTTTAGTTATATGAGCTATTTCTGTGAACTGAAAACAGCATCTCAAAGATGAAGTGTTAGTTAAAGAGAGGTGAGAGAAATAGTTATCGAGCTACTATTATGTTCAGTCATTAGAAGTGTTATATCTATGTCCCCGCCCCCGAAAGCTGTGGTTTCTTCCCTGTTTTGGTAAAGGGTGTTCGATTGTCTACAGTGGTGGTAGTAGTTGGAGCATATCTGTGGGGCTTCCCTTGGGAATGTCCAGGGGCTGTTTTCAGGTGGTGGTGATGTCCTCAGCCAGTGCACTGCTGGCAGGAGCAGCCCCCGTGGCCTCCAGTGCAGGACTACCAGAGTTGAGCTCCACCTCCAGGGTTTTAATAGCAGGAGCTGCCTTGGGAGTGGAGCCTTCGATAACATCAGCAGGTTCTGGGCTTGCTTTGGACTCTGGGGCTGGTTCAGGTGTTCCGTTGGAGATGGGAACAGGCTCTGGTGTAGTCGGTTTGGGTGGCTCGGGGGTAGGGGTCAGGGCAGCCTTAGGTTCAGGTGTTGGAGGGGCAGTGGTTTTAGGAGAAGGCGCCAGGGGGGAGATTGGCTTGGGCTCTGGGCTTGGGCTGGGGGCAAGCTTTGGTTCAGGCATTTTGGCATCCAGACCGACACTTGGGCTCAGCTTTGCAACAGGACTTGGGGCAGGCTTGGGTTCAGGGCTTGGGACCGGGCTGGGCTTGGTGTCTGCTGGTTTGGGCACGTCCAGCTTGAGTACAGCCGGCTGCTCTGGGGTTTTCTTGGTCTCAGGTGGTGGGCTAGGTTTGGTTTCTGCTACTGGGCTGGGTTTCCTCTCAACTGCAGGACTTGGCTTGGTCTCCATGGGGGCGGGGGGAGCGCTCGACTTGGTCTCGGCAGCGGGGGGAGCGCTCGACTTGGTCTCGGCAGCGGGGGGAGCGCTCGACTTGGTCTCGGCAGCGGGGGGAGCGCTCGGCTTGATCTCGGCAGCAGGGGGTGGGCTCGACTTGGTCTCGGCAGCAGGGGGAGCGCTCGACTTGATCTCGGCAGCAGGGGGTGGGCTCGACTTGGTCTCGGCAGCAGGGGGTGGGCTCGACTTGGTCTCGGCAGCAGGGGGAGCGCTCGACTTGGTCTCGGCAGCAGGGGGTGGGCTCGACTTGGTCTCGGCAGCAGGGGGAGCGCTCGACTTGGTCTCGGCAGCAGGGGGTGGGCTCGACTTGGTCTCGGCAGCAGGGGGTGGGCTCGACTTGGTTTCAGGGGCAATAGAGATGCTCACAGCCTCAGAGTCTGGGATTTGATCGCCGACATCTGTGTCAGTATCCAGTGGGAGGGCAGAGGTGTTAAAGCCCACTCCTGAGTCACTCGTCTCCAGGTTACCTGCTCCAACCTCCTTTGAGGACACTTCCAGACCCTGTGATAAGACAGAAAAGACATGAGCAATGTCCTTTGAAGCACATGAAGAGCACATTTTGGAGCTGTAATATGTTTGTTTATGTTTGTACTGTTTGTAATAAACATTTGGATAAAAGAGACCTATATTCTGATGATATGATGGAAGACTTAAACAAACAAAAGTAGATTTATGTGAATATACTTTATATTTCTACATGGTAAAAAAAAAAATATATCACAGATTGAGGCTTTAATCTTGTGTTTGTGTTACATACATAATACTTACTTTAATATCCACCTCAGTGCTCTGAGATTTCTCTGTATTTTCAGCCTGAGAATGCTTGGAATCCTCATTAAAGTGGGCGATGTTCTTGACCACCTGTACCCATACACACACACACACACACACACACACACACACACACACACACACACACACACACACACACACACACACACACACACACACACACACACACACACACACACACACACACACACACACACACACACACACACACACACACACCTATATCAGTGATGGCTGTTGGAATGTAGAGCTATTTAACACTTATTTTAAGATAAGATAAGATATTCCTTTATTGATCCCCTTGGGGAAATTCAGGCATCATAGCAGCATGGGGGGGGGGGAGGGGGGGTACAGGTAGTAAAACAACAACACAGTGTACAGGTAGTAAAAACAACACAGGCAGTGTAAAGAATTTGGTCAATATGGTCAATATAATTTACTATCTGACTAGCTGAAGAAATATTCACATTATTCACAGTGTCACATAAGGTGCAGTATGCATAAGGTAGTGTTATAATTTACTATCTACTGAGTATACATTATTCACAGTATCACGGTATCCACTGAAATATACATTATTCACAGTATCACAGTATCCACATAAGGTGCAGTAAGCCTAAGGTAGTGCAGGTTGTCCTCCTTGGGTTCCTATAAGTCCCAGGTCAATGTCTGGTAGCAGTCGCTGTCGCTGCCCCCTGTTGTGGAGCCTGGAGGCTGCTACTCGCTGCCCACTGTTGTGGAGCCTGATGGCCGCTGGTATAAAGGACTGTCCGAGGCGGTTAGTTGAGTGTCGTGGGGGAATGAGTCTGTGGCTGAACGAGCTTCTCATCTTGACTAGCTCGTCGTAGAGGGGGTGGTAGGGGTTCTCCATGATGGCAGCCAGCTTCCTTATCATCCCCCTCTCTGCCATCACCTCAAGTCTAGGTAGCTCGACTCCCACCACGGAGCTAGCCTTCCTCACCAGCTTGTTAAGCTTGTTGGTGTCCCTTGAGTTGATGTAGCCTCCCCAGCATGCCACAGCATAGAAGAGGATGCTGGCCACAACAGACTGGTAAAAAGACTGCAGCAGTCTGTTGCACACATTGAAGGACCTGAGTCTCCTCAGGAAGAACAGCCTGCTCTGTCCCTTCCTGTAGAGGGCCTCTGTGTTATCCGACCAGTCCAGTTTATTGTTCAGGTGTACCCCAAGGAACTTGTATGAGTCCACCATCTCCACATCCACCCCTCGGATGGAGATGGGAATCGGGGGGGGCCTCTTCTTGCCCCTCCGGAAGTCCACCACCAGCTCCTTGGTCTTACTGGTGTTGAGTTGGAGGTGGTTGCTGTTGCTCCACCCCACGAAGCTCTCCACCAGGGCTCTGTACTCCTCCTCATCATCGTCGGTGATGTAGCTTACGATGGAGGAGTCATCTGAGAACTTCTGCAGGTGGCACCCACTTGAGTTGCGGCAGAAGTCTGAGGTGTAGAGGGTGAAGAGGAAGGGTGACAGCACAGTTCCTTGGGGGGCGTCGGTGTTGCTCACCAGTACGTCAGACTGACTGTCCTGTAGTCTGACGTACTGCGGTCTCTCAGTGAGGTAATCCTTGATCCAGGCCACCAAGCCGTGCTCCAGCTGCATCGCGGAAAGCTTCTCCGCTAGCAGTGACGTCTGGATGGTGTTGAAGGCGCTGGAGAAATCAAAGAACATAATCCTCACTGAGCTGCGCGGCTTCTCCAGGTGCGTGTACGCTCTGTGGAGCATGTAGATGATGGCATCCTCCACCCCGATGTTTGCCTGGTATGCAAACTGCAGGGGGTCGAGGGAGTCACGCACCAGGGGCTTGAGGTGTTGCAGGACCAGTCTCTCAAACGTCTTCATGACGTGTGACGTCAGAGCGACTGGCCTGTAGTCGTTGAGGGTGCTGGGTCGTCCCTTCTTGGGCACCGGGACAATGCAGGAGGTCTTCCAGAGCTGGGGCACCCTCTCCAGCCTCAGGGAGAGGTTGAAAAGATGCTGGAGCGGTGCTGCCAGCTGCTCCGCACATACTTTGAGCACCCTGGGATTGGTGTTGTCCGGTTTTAACTAAATAATACCACTTACAGCACCTCTAATAGGTAGCCTAAAACTAGTATGAATTAATACATAATGGTGGTGTTTCCACCTGTACATAAAAGGGCTAATTGTCTTTGCACAGCATGCTACACTTTCCCTTAATTGGCAGACATCAGGTGTGTGGATGAAACGCATCACACTTGTCATTTACATAGAGCTATGGGACTCTTTATGAACAGAATCTTTAAGCAGATCAAAATTTCAATACACTAAAATATACTGTATGATGATATACTATATGATGATATACTGTATGATGATGTACTATATGATGATATACTATATGATGATATACTGTATGATGATATACTGTATGATGATGTACTATATGATGATATACTATATGATGATGTACTATATGATGATATACTATATGATGATATACTATATGATGATATACGATGATATACTGTATGATGATATACTGTATGATGATATAATGTATGATGATATACTTTATGATGATATACTATATGATGATATAATGTATGATGATATACTATATGATGATATACTATATGATGATGTACTGTATGATGATATACTATATGATGATATACTATATGATGATATACTATATGATGATATACTATATGATGATATACTATATGATGATGTACTTTATGATGATATACTATATGATGATATACTATATGATGATATACAGTATGATGATATACTATATGATGATATGACATGCTGATATACAGTATGATGATATAATGTATGATGATATACTTTATGATGATATACAGTATGATGATATGACATGCTGATATACAGTATGATGATATGACATGCTGATATACAGTATGATGATATGACATGCTGATATACAGTATGATGATATGACATGCTGATATACAGTATGATGATATGACATGCTGATATACAGTATGATGATATGACATGCTGATATACAGTATGATGATATGACATGCTGATATACAGTATGATGATATGACATGCTGATATACAGTATGATGATATGACATGCTGATATACAGTATGATGATATGACATGCTGATATACAGTATGATGATATGACATGCTGATATACAGTACACCTCCTACTGACCTGTCTGAAGGCATCTCCCTCATCCTCCTTGCCAGCGTTGTGGGCGATCTTCTCCAGAGCCTCGGCCCTCTTTGCCCTCTTCTTCACTTTGAACAGGCATGACAGCAGGCAGACCAGCAGGAGGAACACCAGCAGGCCCAGCAGGGCGATGACTGCCACGTACACCGAGGGCAGCCTGTAGGCTGGAGACGGGCAGGGAGAGAGGCAGGGCAGAGAGGCAGGGAGAGAGGCAGGGAGAGAGAGAGGCAGGGCAGAGAGGGAGAGAGAGAGGCAGGCAGAGAGGCAGGGAGAGAGGCAGGGAGAGAGGCAGGGAGAGAGGCAGGGAGAGAGGCAGGGAGAGAGGCAGGGAGAGAGGCAGGGAGAGAGGCAGGGAGAGAGGCAGGGAGAGAGGCAGGGAGAGAGGCAGGGAGAGAGGCAGGGAGAGAGGGAGGGCAGAGAGGCAGGGAGAGAGGCAGGCAGAGAGGCAGGGAGAGAGGCAGGGAGAGAGGCAGGGCAGAGAGGCAGGGAGAGAGGCAGGGAGAGAGGCAGGGAGAGAGGCAGGGCAGAGAGGCAGGGAGAGAGGCAGGCAGAGAGGCAGGGAGAGAGGCAGGGAGAGAGGCAGGGCAGAGAGGCAGGGAGAGAGGCAGGGAGAGAGGCAGGGAGAGAGGCAGGCAGAGAGGCAGGGAGAGAGGCAGGGAGAGAGGCAGGGAGAGAGGCAGGGAGAGAGGCAGGGAGAGAGGCAGGGAGAGAGGCAGGGCAGAGAGGCAGGGAGAGAGGCAGGGAGAGAGGCAGGCAGAGAGGCAGGGAGAGAGGCAGGGAGAGAGGCAGGGCAGAGAGGCAGGGAGAGAGGCAGGGAGAGAGGCAGGGAGAGAGGCAGGGAGAGAGGCAGGGAGAGAGGCAGGCAGAGAGGCAGGGAGAGAGGCAGGGCAGAGAGGCAGGGAGAGAGGCAGGGAGAGAGGCAGGCAGAGAGGCAGGGCAGAGAGGCAGGGAGAGAGGCAGGGCAGAGAGGCAGGGAGAGAGGCAGGGAGAGAGGCAGGGAGAGAGGCAGGGAGAGAGGCAGGGAGAGAGGCAGGCAGAGAGGCAGGGAGAGAGGCAGGGAGAGAGGCAGGGAGAGAGGGAGAGAGAGAGGCAGGGAGAGAGGCAGGGAGAGAGGCAGGGAGAGAGGCAGGGAGAGAGGCAGGGAGAGAGGCAGGGAGAGAGAGAGGCAGGGCAGAGAGGCAGGGCAGAGAGGCAGGGAGAGAGGCAGGGAGAGAGGCAGGGAGAGAGGCAGGGAGAGAGGCAGGCAGAGAGGCAGGGAGAGAGGCAGGGAGAGAGGCAGGGAGAGAGGCAGGGAGAGAGGCAGGGAGAGAGGCAGGGAGAGAGGCAGGCAGAGAGGCAGGGAGAGAGGCAGGGAGAGAGGCAGGGAGAGAGGCAGGGAGAGAGGCAGGGAGAGAGGCAGGGAGAGAGGCAGGGAGAGAGGCAGGCAGAGAGGCAGGGAGAGAGGCAGGGAGAGAGGCAGGGAGAGAGGCAGGCAGAGAGGCAGGGAGAGAGGCAGGGAGAGAGGCAGGGCAGAGAGGCAGGGAGAGAGGCAGGGAGAGAGGCAGGGAGAGAGGCAGGGAGAGAGGCAGGGAGAGAGGCAGGGAGAGAGGCAGGGAGAGAGGCAGGGAGAGAGGCAGGGAGAGAGGCAGGCAGAGAGGCAGGGAGAGAGGCAGGGAGAGAGGCAGGGAGAGAGGGAGAGAGAGAGGCAGGGAGAGAGGCAGGGAGAGAGGCAGGGAGAGAGGGAGAGAGAGAGGCAGGGAGAGAGGGAGAGAGAGAGGCAGGGAGAGAGGCAGGGAGAGAGGCAGGGAGAGAGGCAGGGAGAGAGGCAGGGAGAGAGGCAGGGCAGAGAGGCAGGGAGAGAGGCAGGGCAGAGAGGCAGGGAGAGAGGCAGGGAGAGAGGCAGGGAGAGAGGCAGGGAGAGAGGCAGGGAGAGAGGCAGGGCAGAGAGGCAGGGAGAGAGGCAGGGAGAGAGGCAGGGAGAGAGGCAGGGAGAGAGGCAGGGAGAGAGGCAGGGAGAGAGGCAGGGAGAGAGGCAGGGAGAGAGGCAGGGCAGAGAGGCAGGGAGAGAGGCAGGGAGAGAGGCAGGGAGAGAGGCAGGGAGAGAGGCAGGGAGAGAGGCAGGGAGAGAGGCAGGGAGAGAGGCAGGGAGAGAGGGAGAGAGAGAGGCAGGGAGAGAGGCAGGGAGAGAGGCAGGGAGAGAGGCAGGGAGAGAGGCAGGGAGAGAGGCAGGGAGAGAGGCAGGCAGAGAGGCAGGGAGAGAGGCAGGGCAGAGAGGACACAAGTGGGAGAACAAATTATTCCACTGACCTTTACTGTAACTCACATCTCCAAATTCAGTCCACGAATGCCATGAATAAAACAGAGGTTTTTCTTTTGCATTTGCGTCATTGAATTGTTGAACCATCAGTATGACTTTGCTATATTGTTACTACACATTATCCCTGGCAGCTGTAGAGCTCAGTTCTCTACCGTATCAAGACTATCTCTCCATCAGATACATATTCCATGTATGATTTGATTTGATTTGATTTGATATTTTTTATTTTCGTGTCTTACATACAGATGTATGCCCAGCCCATATGGGCTTACAAGACACATAACAATAAGTATATAATAATATACTTTACCAATTACTTAACAAATTACATAGACCAAGATGGCCATAAAAAAAGAAAAATACAAGAAAATACAATAAAACGTAATATAACACAAGCTGTACTCAATGTAAATAAACAGAAAAACAGAAAAACAAGGTGAATTCAAATACAATTATATAGGATACAGTGTGTATGGGGAATTACCCCCAGCTGACGGATGACGTGATCATTAATTTAAGACACACAAATTAATAGAGTGGCAGCAGCAGTGGGATCAGGAAGTAAGAGGAAGACAGTTACATAGAATACAAAGTATAGTGGGTGCTGGGAGAAGCAGTTGGAGGACATAGAATAGAAGAGGTGGTGGTGACATGATCATAGGACACAGTAACCCAGGTCAGACTCTCCACTTCATCGGGAACAATGAAACGATAGGTTATGTAGATAACCTAGTTATATTAGTATTGGCTAAGCGTCCCGCTCTGAGCCTTACGAGATACTCTATATCTCCTGTGATACCTAATGTATCTCCCACGAACAAAAAACACATGCACCCCACCTGTATGGGGCCCCGCCCCTTATGGTGGTACCACCCATATAACCATGACTCTGGTCATGAAACACCCTTCCTCGCCAAAAACCCGTCCCAGGAAAAGACCCCTCAAGAGGGAACTCAGGGCGCGCAGAGCGGGACGCTTAGCCAATACTAATATAACTAGGTTATCTACATAACCTATCGTTATATTTCGTATAGCATCGCGTCCCGCTCTGAGCCTTACGAGATAATGGGGAAGAGCGGGCGCGAGACCCGACAGATGTACCCCCTGAGGACCCGTAAGCCCACATCAAGGGGTGCGGGGAGCCCTGTCACCCCATCCTTCCTAACGAAGGGGGGGCGCAGTCAACTCCACCTGAATGCGAACAAGAGGGAGCCAGAACCCCTTGAACACACCGTACAGGCGGAACCACGTGTGACTCAACACACTGCGGCCCATACCCATACACTCCTGCTACCCGACCAAAGGACGGGAAGCAGGAAAGGCCACAGACCCCAGAACCGCCTGGGAGACAGAACCCCCGGTCATGTCCATGAGGAAAAACCTTACAAAGGAGCCCGGGGAGGACCATGAAGCTGCAGCACAGATGGCCTCCACCGAGGCCCCACCCAGGAGAGCGGCAGAGGCAGCCACCCCACGAGTGGAGTGCGCCCTGACGCCCCCAGGGGGATCCTGCCCAGCCAGCGTGTAGCAGAGGGTAACACCCTCGCACAACCAATGGGACAGGCGCTGCTCCGACAGTGCCTTACCAGCACGAGCCCCACCGTAACAGACAAAAAGCTGGTCGGTAACCCTGAAATCCTGAGTACGGCTGAGGTAAATCCCCAAGCACGGACTGGACATGACAGGTGAAGGCCCGCATCTAACTCACCAGTGTGAGGAGGAGGACGAAACGCCTGAACCACAATATCCCGGGAGCGGAAGGAACTCCGGATATTCTTAGGCACGAAAGCAGGATTAGGTCGCAGAGTGACACCGCAATTGGTCCGAAAAGACAGGCACTCTGGACGTACCGAGAGAGCACAGAGCTCACCTACGCGTTTAGCGGAAGTGACAGCCAGAAGGAACGCGGTCCTGAAGGACAGCTGTCCCAACGGCGCCCGCTCGAGCGGCTCAAACGGGGCCAAGGACAACCGACCGAGGACCAATTGAAGATCCCAAGTCGGAGCCAAGGAGCGTTGCACCGGCTTAACGCGTCGAGCGCCAAGCAGGAAACGCTTCACAAGAGGGTGGCTGAACAAGACATCCCCTCAAACCCCTCATGATAGGAGGATATAGCTGCTGCATATACCCTCACCGTCGAAGCCGACAGTCTATCAAGGAGAGACTGGAGGTAACTAAGGACAGCAACCAGGGGGCAGGAGACTGAGTCCTGGCCCCCCGCCTTACACCACACTTGGAACATACGTCATCTGCCCGCGTAAGCGCGACAGTGGAGGGAGCATGCGCATTCCAGATGGTAACACCATCAGGATCAAGGACCTGCGCCCCTCAACGTACCCGTCCCAACAACTGACCTAACAGATGTATGGGGAAGAATCCCTGGCGGCACGGCATCGGTCCCAGACCTGCCTGGCCATGTCCAGACGCAATCCTCACCGTCAGGATGAGGGCCGCCCCGCGACAGTACACCTGCACCCACATTCTCCCTGCCGGGGATGTGGGGAGCCCTTAGGCCGCGCAGATGGAGGACGCCCATAGCCAGCCGCCCGCCGCCTGGTGCAGACAGGGGGAGCGTACTCCTCCCTGTCTGTCGATACACGACACTGACGTCGTATCGTCCGTCCTGATCAACACCATTTGTGGACCAGAAGGACCGCTTTCAACACCAACACATTGAACGTAGCGCAGACCGGGCAGCATGGTTTGCCAGCTGCCCCCTACTGCGTTGGCCCGACGCGTCACCAGCGAGGGAGGCGTCGGTGAAAACGCGACGTGAGACAGCGCCGTAACCGTCCTAGGACGGAACCTCCCGAGCGTGTTGACAACACGCTCTGAGATGGATGCCCATAGCCCTCCAACCGTTGACTGGGAAGAGGAATACTCTACATCCAGTCTACAGCAACCCCAGGCTGGTAGAGACCTGCCTGGTACGAGACCCGACGATCCACCTTGACCGCGAAGGACCAGAACGTCATCAGGGCAGAACACTCCGTAACCCCAGATGACGCAGAGGCCCCAGTGCGGCCTCCACGCACTTGGTGAAGATGCGGGGAGCCAGAGAAAACCGAACGGCAGCCTCTGGTACTCATACGCTAACCCTGCAAAGGAAGCGTAGGTAAGCCCTAGGATGGAAGATCGGGGATGCGCATACGCATCCTACAGGTCTATGGAGGAGAACCAGACCCCCACCTGACAGTGTTCAACAGGTAGGAGACGATCCAAAAAAAAATGCTGAACCTTCCCATGGGACAGGTCCAGCCTGGGTCTTACACCCCTCCCTCCCGACTTCTCGGGCAGAGAACACCGGGAGGAGAACGCCACGACGATGGCTTGCTTCGTCCACAGAGATTGGATCTCGTCGACCAGAGCTGTCCCTGCTGGAGACCCCGACAACAGGGTCTGTACCAAACCTGAAAACGGGTGGGGTTGTGTAAACACAAGTCCCCGCCTCACCATTCTCTCCATCTACCTCGACATATGGTACTGCCGTAGTCATATGTGACGACACTCCCAACGCACCCGCCGTCACGTGGCGCAGGTCCGCCAGGAACTGTAGATAGTTGGCCCGGTCCCCCCCGCTGTGCGAAGACAACCCTGGAATCGTGCGAGGAGCGCGTTCCGTGTCGGAACACCTGACCCTGACACCACCCACGAGGCAATCGCACCCAAGGGGGAACCCCGACAGAAAAGGGCCTGTCTGATACGGGGGGCTTCCGATCAAAAAAGCCCCCCCACTGAACACCCCTCCAGAACATGCTGAAGGAGTTGTTCTGCAGCCGGACATGCAAGGTGTAAGGCCCCCATGGGTTCCTACACACCGTAGCCCTGCAGTGATATCACTACCACCCCAAACCATGTGAGCTGCGACCACTTGCCAATATTCCAGGAGTGGGAGCACCAACATGATACCTGGCCTGGCGAAGGCGAGGCCGGGGAAGCCCGCACTGTGTGCCTCAAAAGGTTTCGAGCCCCCCTGCTGACAACACTTAAGTTGACAGACGTAACACCAGGCTCAACCAACACAGTTCAAGGTGTGGGAGCCGCTTGACAGCACAACATTCTCACGGACAGACCCAGGCTCAGCCATCAACTGGGTGTCAGCCCCTGTCTCCATGAGAAGCGAAGAATGGGGCCGCATACGCTTCAATGAAGGTTCGCGGCCCGCAGCCAAAGGAGAACGCTCAGAGCCCCGCTTCTGGGGGTACCAGAGAGAGGATTGAACGGGGAGCGGGCTGCTCGCGGCAAAATGACGACGGAGTGGTTTACCAACACCGAAATCACCCAAAATGGCCGATCCCTCGGCCGCCAAGACTGTCGGCCTCGCGATACCCTGTCGATTCTCCAACCAGGGCACCACTGGCGGGGGAAACATGGCCGCCTGTCGAGGGCCCCGTCATCGCCGCTGACGAGGCCGTGCTCTCTCTTCTTCTGGCTGCGCGGTGTGAGGCGGTGTAGGGCCTAGGACAATACCGCCCGCGCTCCAGCAGAAGACCAAAATCCCCTGCGGAGAGGGGAACCCTGAGCGGTTATAGCTTGCGGCTGGGTCAAAGCTAATAACGTCAACATCCTCGACGGAGTGGTTTACCAACACCGTGCGCGATGTGTCGACGTCGGCCGGCCCTCAAGGCCCCTCCACCAGACACCATTTCTGTAATAGAAAAAACACCAATTCGAACACAGTTCTAATCATTGCCAATTCCATACCGTGGCGGTACAAGCCTTAACAGCCCACCAGCCACTCGCCAGGCCGACCCATGGTGTCGGCCGGGCGGGGCATTGTTTCAATATATCAAAAACAAAGGACTGACGTTAACATGGAGCACCAGTGGTGATTGCAAACAGCACCCTCCACTGTGGTGTGGACCATGAAAAGGTTAAATGAATAAAAGAGCTAAACCACAAAAACTGTAGAATGAGCAAACCCATACACACAAAGTTTAAGGGGAGACGGACCAGACCCGTCTTCATTCAAAATATTCACAACAGAACACCAGCCCTAGTTTAGCCCATTTACCAAAAAAGGTAAACAAAGCCCCCCCCCGCACTACTCCCCCAGTATACCGATTGACCGTCAGTATGAATGGTTTGAGAGGAGAGAAAGCTTGTAGCAAGACAGACCTTCTCATAGCAGAGTGACAAAATGAAACAATAGCCCCCTACACAGGGCCGCCCCAGGAGATGGGGGGCCTCGCGTCTAAAAACGCACAGGGCCTCACATTTCTCCCAAGCGGCCCTGCCCTTACACTACTGCAGCCTAACGCCAGGCAATGTGGAACCCAAGACAACAATTGCCTGTGCACAGACACGCAACATGTTTACCATGTCGGCTGGACCCATAGCCCCACTACCCGACGCCAACCCAGATGGGAACACCGTTCAACAAACCCCGCCGGAACACAAGGTAATACCTGGCTAGAACCTAGCCACGACCTACCCCGTTGTCAACCCATTTACCCGAAAAAGGTAAATAGAACTCAAAACCCCACAACAGCTACCGACTGACCTTCATTGATGAACCGGGCAAGAGGCGGGAGAGTGACAACATCTCACGGCGGAGACATTAAAACAGCATAGCAATTAGCAGTAGTGATAGCATGCGGCAGTAGCGATAGCATGTTAGCATAGCTTTAGATGTTTTAGCAGCACGCCCAAGACAGCTTGGAAACCGTTCCCTGCAGAGAACGTTCACCAAACCATCTTGCCCCTGGCGCCAACACACAACAAGGTTGTGTTAACAACACAAACCAGCATTACTAACACTAATACCCATGCCTGAAGACACAGGGCCTACCTGAGTACAAGCTGGCCCGACAGCCAGCCTTGTACAGCTGAACCTCGATGTGCAGTCATCAAACGAGGAACATCACAGGCCCGTCGTGTCGCCGAAAACATGCGTCGAAGATGCCAGGGGCCAGCAACCTCCGGTAAGCTTCCAACATTATTAATCTTCCTTAATCTTTTCATTCCGCTAGCTCGTATGGTGCAAGCATCCAGTACGCTGGGACGAAAATAGAGGAAGGGTGTTTCATGACCAGAGTCATGGTTATATGGGTGGTACCACCATAAGGGGCGGGGCCCCATACAGGTGGGGTGCATGTGTTTTTTGTTCGTGGGAGATACATTAGGTATCACAGGAGATATAGAGTATCTCGTAAGGCTCAGAGCGGGACGCGATGCTATACGAAATATAACTGGCCTTTGTGAGCATTCTCAGATGCCAGAGACAGTAGAACTACTATAAGTGTCTGACTCCAACCACCTAAACTGCACAGACTACAACATATATCATGCCAGTTAGGGTACCTTATGTATACTGCACCTGTATATACTGTTTACTTTACTTACTCATAGTATATATTCAGATACTAAGTGTTTTATTCTGCATATTTATTGAAACGTATAATATAACTGATAGGGCATACAGACCCTCATTTTTTTTTATCTGCACCTTTGATTACACTGCTCATATTTGTATATATATTTTTTTTCTATCTTTCCTATAATTGTATTGTCTATGTCATGCTTATGCGCCTGGGTGTAGCTCTGTGGTGGAATCTGGCCTTGTTGGTGTGCACCAACATGTTAAAGAAGAGAAAGAAGCAGGGCCTGCTTGTTCACCGTGGTAGAATCTGGCATGGTCGGTGATAAGCCAGGTTATTTCCTCAAGGACAGTGTATCAGTCACCCTGTATTTAGTCCTCTACTATAGGGCATGTTGCACTTGTACGAGTGTGTTTCACATCTGATATACGTATTCCCTGGCACATAGGACAGCCGCCAATCTGCCTAGCCAGGGAACAGTGTGGTTCCCAGAAGCATATTGCAGTGCGGCCGCTATTCAGTCGGGATATCGACATCTCTTCGGGACTCCGAATCCTCTGTAGTGTGTTGAGTTGCACATTGTAGCTTAAGCTAATGCACCCAGGAGTTGTCTGTGTGGCGGTACTGTGTCAAAACCGTCAGTCGCATCCATGGAATCAATGACCTTGGAGTGGTTGTCACTGGAGGTTGCATTCCTAATAGCAGTGACAAAGTGGGCTAAGGGAGTGGAGAGCTGCAAGCTCTGTTTATACAGGAGAGCTGCTGTTGATTCCTTTGGGATGATGCCGGTGTGATCTTGTGTCCAAATCCAGCATTCTTACCAGAAGTGCTGTTAGATGTCCATCTGAATCAATCAGTGGAATTATGGGTCCTCGGCTCCACCCAAGTGGGTGATGTGGATGATCAACTGTCATGCCTACAAAAGGCCTTCGACACTGTCAATCACACCATTCTGATTGACAAGCTAAAAGCAATTGGTTTTGATAGTCTATCAGTGAGCTGGATACAATCCTACCTGGAGGGGAGAGAACAGATGGTGGAGGTAAACGGCACCCTATCCCCCCCCTCACAGTGAGCTGTGGTGTTCCACAAGGAAGCATACTAGGACCGCTACTGTTCCTAATTTATGCAAATGACATGTTGTCAGCTTGTGACTGCAACTTGTTCCTGTTTGCGGACGACTCAGCCCTGCTGGTCTCTGACAAGAACAAGTTACAGGTTGAAAAAACCCTCAGCTCTGAACTCGGCAGAATCTGCATATGGCTCGCTGATAACAAACTATCATTACACTTGGGCAAAACAGAGTCCATTCTCTTCGGTTCAAATAACAAACTCAGCAAGACCGACGGCTTCTCAGTTACAGTGGGTGACAATATTATCACAAGGAAAGATGATATTACCTACCTGGGTTCCATCCTAGAGGCAAATCTTTCCTGTGACAAAATGGCATCCAATGTAATAAAAAAAGTCAACCAACGAACACGATTCTTGTACCGGATCTCCTCTCTGGTAAACAAGAATACCCTGAAGACTCTGGCAGGAGCACTCATTCAAGGGTACTACGACTATGCTTGCACCTCATGGTACCAAAGCACCTCAAAGGCACTAAAAAACAAATTACAAACATCTCAAAACAAACTAGTCAGACTACTGCTTGACCTGACTCCTAGAACCCACCTCACCCCTGCCCACTTTGACAACCTAGGATGGCTTAGAGTAGACGACAGAGTACAGCAACTTGCAATGGGCCTGGTCTACAAGATACACTACACGACCAAGGTACCCATGTATATGTCAAAATACTTCCCAAAGGTCAGTGAATACCACGATCACAACACCAGAGGGAGCTCCACAAATCATGTTAAACCCAGATTCGGCTCAAACAAGGGACTAAACACGTTTCGCAATTATGCCACATCAATGTGGAACGCCCTACCCAAAGCTGTAAAGGAATGTGAATCACTACCCACTTTCAAAAACACTCTCAAAGAACACCTACGGGAGACTGCATTTCGAAACTGGCCCCTACAAATGTCCTAACCCAGTTGTACAGTAAATGACCAAGTATGGCTTTGTCAGTATTCCAATGTACAGTGTACAGTGTCCCCCCCCCCTACCCAACCCCCCCCCCCCCCCCCCCCACCTCCAATGTACAGCCCCCCCCCCCCCACCCAACCCCACCCCACCTACCCAACCTCCAATGTACACTTTCTACGTCAAATGTATATACACTCTTTTTCTGGACACTTTTTGTATCACAAACAGTACTGTATTTGCAAATCTAGTATGTCATAAATGTATAGATGTAGCAGTACTGTCTATCTGTATGTCGTGTGTGTCATATATGTTATGATGAATTGAAAATGGGGGACCCTGATGTAAACAAGACGAACGTTTTTCTCTGGTCTGCATCCACTTAACAATTGTATGTATTGAGCAGGGCCGCCTGGGAGAAATGCGAGGCCCTGTGCGAGATTTAAACGCGAGCCCCCCCCCCCCCCCCCCCCCCCCCCCCATAAAGGTAAATAAAAATAAAAAAATAATATAATTTTAATTTTTTTTATACAGTCAACATATTCTTAGATAATAGCGCTGCCCGAGGCTGGCAGCATGATACAGTCAACTGTCAATTATAGAGAGAGAGAGAGAGAGAGAGAGAGAGAGAGAGAGAGAGAGAGAGAGAGAGAGAGAGAGAGAGAGAGAGAGAGAGAGAGAGAGAGAGACCTACAAAGAGCCCATTTTGTCAACTCATAATGAAACTGGCTGACATCACACTCTGACATCACAAACGCTAGCCAGCCTCAGAAGATTAGACCTCACCTAACCAAATTATAACCAAAGAAAAAGATAAATACATTACGTATTGGAATCAACTCACACAATCACAACACAAATTAGAAACATATTTGGCCCTAAACAGACAGTATACTGTGGCAGACTACCTCAGCACAGTAACTGATAAGAATCTAAGAAAGAATCTGACAAGGTACAGACTGAGTGACCATGGTTTGGCGATAGAGAAGGGCAGACACAGACAGACCTGGCTGCCAAGAGAGGAGAGGTTGTGCTGTATTTGTGATGAGGGAGCCGTAGAGACAGAACTACACTTCCTAACACAATGTGAAAATTACAGAAATATTAGGGAGGAATTATTTCCAAAATTTAAATAATTTCCCCAGAATTCCAAAGTATGACAGAAGTGCAGAAATTGCCATTCCTCCTGGGGGAACAGAAAGAATGTGCAGTTTAAGCTGCAAAATATGTCAATTCATGTCACAAGAAAAGGGACAACCAGTAGGACACATATACTGTATATATACATGTACCATGTTTTACTCACCGCACCATCTCCTTTATTTCTTTTGATCTTATATTGTTATGTTGTTTGCTGTTTATGTCATAATTGTGCTTTGGCAACATTTGTGAAATTTCATGCCAATAAAGCTTTTTGAATTGAATTGAGAGAGAAATGCTTCTGGAGAGAGAGAGAGAGAGAGAGAGAGAGAGAGAGAGAGAGAGAGAGAGAGACAGGTGCAGCACGAGAGAGACACACACCACGGCGGGTGGGTGCAGCACGAGAGACAGAGACACACACCATGGCGGGTGGGTGTAGCACGAGAGAGACAGAGAGACACACACCACGGCGGGTGGGTGTAGCACGAGAGAGACAGAGAGACACACACCACGGTGGGTGGGTGTAGCACGAGAGAGACAGAGAGACACACACCACGGCGGGTGGGTGTAGCACGAGAGAGACAGAGAGACACACACCACGGCGGGTGGGTGTAGCACGAGAGAGACAGAGACCACAGCGGGAACAGAATAGATTGCTTGAAAAACTCACCCTAACGCAGATTCAATGGCAAAGTTGGAAGGAGACGACGTCGACGCATTTTCATACCGTGGAGATGAAAAAGTTAGCTAGCGTTAGCTAACGCTAGTTAGCCTTTAGCTAAGCTACTAGCCGACATGGCTAGCCCGACTGAACCACATGTTAGCACTCGCTAACGTAGCTAACGCTAGTTAGCTAGGGTTAGCTAACGCTAGTTAGCCTTTAGCTAAGCTACTAGCCGACATGGCTAGCCCGACTGAACCACACGTACCGATAACGTAGCTAAAGCTAACTAGCTGTCCCTGCCTTTAGCTAAGCCGACATGGCTAGCCTGACTGAACTTTCTAACATGCAACAACTTTTATCTTCAGTCCATCTGCCGAACGACCGTCCTCTTCGTCTTGGCTGGCATAACCTCCAATGCTGCTAGGGTGACCACCTGTCCCGCGACTCGCGGGACAGTCCTGATATTGGGCCGTTTGTCCTGCGTCCCGCAACAACAAAACAATGTCCTGCAATTCAAAGATAAAAAAAATAAAAAATAATTTCTTTTTTTTTATTTAAAATTTTTTATCTTTCAAAGATTATTATTTAAAAAATGTTTTAAATGTTGTTAATTTAATGCCTCGTTCCAATACCCTCTTATATTTAAAATAAAAAAATCGGGCGACGTCACAAACCAATGCATTGCGCAGCCGAGCAATAGTATCCATCTGCAGGACCACAGCACCGACACATTCAGGACGCGACACTTTGCGGACCCACACTCTCCAGACCCTCGCTCCCATTGGCTGATTTGGGTCACGTGACCGTCCCACCCAATGGCTGAATTGGAGTGGGACGGTCACGTGACCCAAATCAGCCAATGGGAGCGAGGGTCTGGAGAGTGTGGGTCCGCAAAGTGTCACGGTCCTGAGAGTGTCGGTGCTGTGGTCCTGCAGCAGGATGCATCTCCAGCCGAGGCTGCTGAGCAGCTCACTCGAGTCGCGCTGCCTGTCACCTGTCCGAGCCGGTGTTCTGCGAAATTCTACTACTCTGCTGAGAACTGCTGCCGTAGCGCGAATCGCCTATATGTTTGGACAGCTGGGTGACGTCACCCTATAGTTCATTCCGAATTCCAACAGGTGTACCGACATTTTATCATCTACAAATACATTCGGCTGCAAAGCCAATTACATGCAAATATTTACATGCATATATACAGTTCAAAAGGTGCAATGAAAAACATATGTTTAAGATATTGTTTAAGCTTATAATGGTAGTGTCTGGTTAGGTGCGAGGGATAGTGGAGGTACTTCTCAAGGTGGGGTCCGGGAGGGGGGGGTTCGAGCTGGAGCATATGTGTGTAGGTTTTTTAGATAACAGGTATTAGGGGTATATCTTATATAAGACAACTAACTAAAATGTGATCTCATTGGATGTGCCCTGACAATTAATGCTTGTATATCTTATCGTGTGTTGTCATGTTTGTTTATATGTTTGTTTAAAAAATAATAAAAAAATTAAATACAAGATATTGTTTAAGATATATCAACAACAAGACTCAACAAGACGTTCGTCAGCAAGGTGGCAGGATATTGTAGTGTGAACGATTGTGGGTCATGCGCATGCGTGCGCCATGCGTGCCAGCAGGTAGTAGAATTTTGCAGAACACCGTTTCAGATGATCCCCAAAAGGTAGAATGCAGGATCTGCCACTGATAGGAGCTTCACCATCACCCATGGAGGAGAGGGGGACGTCACATATAGTTGTTCAGCAAGTCTGGCCCGACTATTATTGAGAACTGAATCAGAGGGTCGGTTTGTTATAATAACAGAATACACGGGGAGTATCGCCGGGACACTGTCCAGAGGGAAGGGGGCAATAGAATCCGGAGGCTAATATCCCCAAAACCGGAGGTGAGTTTAATAAGATTAATAACAAAATGAGCTATATATGACCTACCGTCTGCGTCGAATATGATATATAGCCATTTAAATAATAAATAAATTTATTTAATTTTAATTAGCAATAAAAAAAATGTACGTGTCCTACGTGTCCCGCATGCGTGAATATTAAAGGCAACCAACTTGTGTTCAGCTTTTCGTTCAGCGTTTCTCTGATTGGCCACACGGCCAATCAATCAATCCACTAGCACACGCCCTTGCGGCGCGGCAGAAGCGCTGGTCGAACCAGCGGTGTTCTGTTGTGTGACTGTACTACAGCGGTGTTCTGTTGTGTGACTGTACTACAGCGGTGTTCTGTTGTGTGACTGTACTACAGCGGTGTTCTGTTGTGTGACTGTACTACAGCGGTGTTCTGTTGTGTGACTGTACTAAACTATTCCACCACATGACCGACATTTGACATACAGTACACCTCCTATCTATGTTGGGATTATGTTTGGTCATGACAAAACAATAAAAATCGCTACTGTTAGTAATGCTGCCACCACCCACTTCAATGACAGAGCTCTCATATTTGCGAATGCATAACCTATATCTTAAATTATGGCGATGTGTCTAATATGTCGCGAAGTCATTGATAAGCGACAGCCATATTAGACACATAGCCATAATTTAAGATATAGTTTATGCATTCGCAAAATATGAGAGCGCGCCGCTGTCATTGAAGGGCTTCCTACAACAGAGCACCGCCGCTGCTGCTGCTGAAGCTGTATCAAGCCGGCGGCGGCGGCGCACGAAAGCCGGGGATAAACCACCGCGTCGCCCCGCTGGCGCTTCAGGCTCAGCAGCCTCCACGGGCGAAATAACATATAACGTTACAGTTCCACACTGATGTGAGTGTGAGTGTCTAATATGGCTGTCGCAAAGTCATGCCTCTCCCTCTGACAATATCATAATGATGTGTTTTCTATATTATATCCACAATCATTCATCTAAAAATTGTATGGGCTTTGATTAAACATGTAACCTACACCTACTGTAACTTACTGTACCTCTGCTTCCTACAGCACAGCAGGTAATGGCGTTAATCAATGGAACGCGAAACATAATAACGTTACGCTTTCTAGTTCAGCGCATTTCATAACTGTATGGGCTTTGTTTATACACGAGTGAATCTGGTAGTTGGTTGTTAAAAACGCGAAACATAACGTTACGCTTTCTAGTTCAGCGCATTTCATAGCGCTCCACTGCTACCGCAGCCCAACACAAGTGCGTTGGAACAGCAGCCACAAGTTGGTTGCCCGCGCTGCCGCTCGCGCGCGCTCCTTGGATTTCATTTGGGACGTGGGACGACTGCGCTTGCCTGCGCGTGGGGGCGGGGGGGCGCGGCCAATCAGAGAAAAGCCGAACACAAGTAGGTTGCCTTTAATATTCACGCGTCCTGCATTGTCCCGCAAAAGCAGTGCTGCTGTCCTGCGACTGAACCATTTTGACCTGGTCACCCTAAATGCTGCACGCGCGAAATAGTCAGACGCACGCTGGCCGACTGTACCTTACCTGTAACCCCTCCCCTCATTGAAACCAATAGTATCTGCTGCAGAGCCTCAGAGCTCCAATAGTGTATCTGCAGAGCCGCAGAGCCAGGAACAAGTCAGACACATTCTACAAACGTGTCTAATGTGAAATATATAAGCATATAAGCAAAACTAGATTTTAGGTCTGTGAGGAAAAGCGCCTCGCGGGAAGGGGGGCCTCGCAAAAAAAATTTAAATAAAAAAAAATTATATAAAAAAAAAAATATATATATATATATATATTTTTTTTTGCGAGGCCCCCCTTCCCGCGAGGCCCTGTGCGACCGCACTGCTCGCACACCCCCTGAGGCGGCCCTGGCCTAACTACTCGCTCCCAAGTCCTCTATATTAGCGGCTCGCTAGTTCTGCCTCTACTAACAGCCTGCATTATCCAATTCATATCAATCGAAATAACGTATCTCTCTATATTAACGGGTCGCTAGTTCTGCCTCTACTAACAGCCTGCATTATCCAATTCATATCAATCCTCTCTATATTAATGTGATTCCATCAACACAACATAAATGTTCAAAACACGACAAGACCGTTTGCATCACTTCCCGCGGTTCTCGGCACTCATTCTACCAGTAGTGCGGTAGTTGTTGCCACGGTCGGTATTGGGTCCTCTGGGGCTTGCGGTCTGCAGCTCGCGGGACAGTCCACACCCCGCTATCAGTGTTCTTCTTCCCCGCCAATGAAGTATTCACCCAAAGACCCGTGGCAACAACTACCGCACTACCGGTAGAATAAGTGCCGAGAACCGTGGGAAGTGATGCAAACTGTCTTGTTGTGTTGATGCACGGTGATAGTAGTATATTGAGCGAGTAGTTAGGCGATAGTAGGGCTAACGCGATTGGGCGCTGAGAGGCCAATCAGGGCACGCAAACCGAACGCGGAAGGACAACTGCCTTGGGTAAAGTATTCACGCTTCCTGGAAGGCTAGTAATGGCCCGTGACGCATATTATACTTAATCCATTGGCATTTCGTCCCTATACACGCTACAATAAAAAATTCGAATGCATATGATCGGTATATTATGTTCCATCATGCATGCATGAAAGGGGGGGGGGGGGGTCGTTTATGATTAATTGATTGTCAATAACTGCATTCGTTAGTACAACAGCATACGTTGATCAGGGTGAAGGCTATGACAACAATGGACAACCAAGCTGAAATTGACGTTAAATTGCTCTTACCTGTGGCCAATGATAATCCAAAAAGAATATTCCAATTATTTGCTTGCCATCTGGTAGATCGTATGTCCATTTGGCCCACGCCATAACCCCCCACAGCATAATGAATCCGGCATCGGATTGATGATTCAATGTGATCGAGTGAAGATCTTGATCCACGTTACAAGATAACTCCGCCCGGATGACTTTCAGTGACGGACAGCCCCATACACAGAGATACAAAGGGAGTGCAACATCGGCCGCATACCACCAGGCGGCGGTATCGGACCGTTGCGATCTCAGACACATTGCCACACAGTCCCACAGCATACCAGGATGAATTATGAATGGAAATAGCGAATAAAAGAAATAACGATCCAATAACGAGTATACTCGTTGTTGGCGTTATTCGATTGGCGGGCTATAACGAGTTATGTATATAACCTAGTTATATGAGTACTGGCTAAGCGTCCCGCTCTTAAGCCTATCGAGATATACCTCATCTCATGTACCTATTGTACTCCATCAACAAAAACAAAAATACGCCCATCACCTGCCGGGCCCCGCCCCTAGGCGTGCTCTATAAGATACTCGGCATGGTCACCAAACACTCTTCCTCGCAGAAAAAACCCGTTTCCAGGAAAAGATTTCCCAAGGGAACTCAGGGCCGCTTAAGAGCGGGACGCTTAGCCAGTACTCATATAACTAGGTTATATACATAACCTGTCGTTATATTATCGTACTTGGCCATCGCGTCCCGCTCTTAAGCCTATCGAGATATGGGGTAGAGCGGACGCGAGGCCTGACAGATGTACCCCCTGAGGACCCGTAAGCCCACATCAAGGGGTTGGGGAGTCCCGTCACCCCATCCTTCCTAATGAAGGGGGGGCGCAGTCAACTCCACCCGAGTGTGAGCAAGAGGGAACTAGAACCCCTTGAACACAGCGCACAGGCGGAACCACGTGTGACCCAACACACTGTGGCCCATACCCACACACTCCTGCTACCCTACCAAAGGACGGGAAGCAGGAAAGGCCACAGACCCCAGAACCGCCTGGGAGACAGAACCCCCGGTCATATCCATGAGGTAAAACCTTACAAAGGGGCCCGGGGAGGACCATGAAGCTGCAGCACAGATGTCCTCCACCGAGGCCCCACCCAGCAGAGCGGCAGAGGCAGCCACCCCACGAGTGGAGTGTGCCCTGATGGGGGATCCAGCCCGGCCAACGTGTAGCAGAGGGCAATGCCCTCGCACAACCAATGGGACAGGCGCTGTTTCGATAGTGCCTTACCGGCACGAGAACCACCGTGACAGACAAAAAGCTGATCGGTAACTGTAACTGAGGGGTACAATTCCCTGACTGTATTGATAAGTATGGTATCATTAAACCACTACCGTCTTATGTACATTACTACTGGCCATACAGTACACAGGTATCTTATGATGAACACTTCCCACAATGACTCGGTTCCCATACACAAAACTGGATTTAAGTATTTATTAGCAGCAATGATAGTACATAATATACTTTACTTTGGATGCGCTTATAAGGCAAAGGAATGTGCGTAGGCAAATCAATAACGTATATCCATTCTCATATTACGCAGGAGATAATAATACAACCTGAATCTTAGGAATTATATCTATGGTACTCTGGTAATATAGCGGGAGATACTGGTAGGGTCCCTCCGGTCGTAAGCCAGCAAGGGGAGAGGATTTGTCGGTAGTAGAGTCTGGGTCAACGACGATAAAGAGACTCCAAGTACAGGAGACGGTGCAATAATCTCTTGATCCGCAGACGAATACAGCTGTTCTCCGTAGCATGCAGCTCAGCATGGAAGAAAGCTAGCCGGCCTCAGGCTTCTGAGAGGCGGGCTCGACGTGGCTCCTCACAGGGTAAATCCCACACAATTGTGGGTGTCGGCGATTCTCCGCTCCATCAATTACAGGACCAAAAGCAAATATAATCCAGCCGAAAAGGGCTATGCAGTCGTCGGTAAGTTATCCAGTGTACATGATCCACACGGTCCTCGTCTAGGGCCCCTCGGGTGAAAGCGCCAGGGTAAACAGCCCAGCCTGGATAAGCACTCTAGCTGGTACGAGGAAACGTTGGTGATGCTGGTCACTGTAGAACGGTAGCCGCACGATACACTATACACAAATAGACTATTACTGACTTAATAGAATCGGTCGAACTCGACGGTACAGCGTTAAACTCTGATACTTCAGTTATTCATTTGCACGCGGTCTCAATGCTCTATTTGGGGCCAAACAGGCCATACTTCACCGCACGTTGTATCGTGGGTGAGGCTTCAACTTATTGGGTAACTCTACTTCTGTATTCACCTGCGCCGTATTTATACGTTAGGTGAACAAACTAGTACCAGCTTTATTCCTGTCTCATATCCTTGCGCAGAACCGTTCATGTCCAGGCAAGTCCCCGGCGGTGACTTTGAACCAGACCTTGGAGGTATGGCAATGGCGCCTGGTGGACCGCTGTCCAATAGGAGAATGAAATATTATGGTCTGTACTAGGCTAAAGGGATATTCCGTGTATATGTACAAGGAATACACAAGGGATATCAAACGATATACAAATATTATGCAATATATATCAATCAATAAATATATATATTCGGTTTAATCTGATCCTTCGTAACAGTAACCCTGAAGTCCTGAGTACGGCTGAGGTAAATTCCCAAAGCACGGACCGGACATGACAGGTGAAGGCCCGCATCTAACTCACTAGCGTGAGGAGGCGGATGAAACGCCTGAACCACAATATCCCTGGAGCGGAAGGAACTCCGGATATTTTTTGGCACGAAAGCAGGATTAGGCCGCAGAGTGGCACCGCAATCGGAACGAAAAGACAGGCACTCTGGATGTACCGAAAGAGCACAGAGCTCACCCACGCGTTTAGCGGAGGTGACAGCCAGCAAGAACGCGGTCTTGAAAGACAGCTGTCCCAACGGCGCTTGCTCAAGCGGCTCAAACGGGGCCAAGGACAACCGACCGAGGACCAATTGAAGATCCCAACTCGGAGCCAAAGAGCGTTGCACCGGCTTAACGCGTCGAGCGCCAAGCAGGAAACGCTTCACAAGAGGGTGGCTGAACAAGACATCCCCCTCAAACCCCTCATGATAGGAGGATATAGCTGCTGCATATACCCTCACCGTCTAAGCCGACAGTCTACCAAGGAGAGACTGGAGATAACCAAGGACAGCATCCAGGGGGCAGGAGACTGGGTCCCGGCCCCCCGCCTTACACCACTCTTGGAACATATGCCATCTGCCCGCATAAAGCGCGACAGTGGAGGGAGCATGCGCATTCCGGATGGTATTAACCACAGAAGGGTCCATCCTCTCCAGACTTACCCTCCCACCAGCCACACCAACAGGCGTTGGCTCAACACCGGGTACTGGAACAGCGACTTGTGTTGCTGAGAGAGGGCCGTCGCCGACCAAGGAATAACCCAAGGCGGAGCAACCAGTAGCTGGATCAAGACCGGGAACCACACTGCCGTGCCCCGGTCCGGCGCGACCAGGATCACCGTCCTGCGCTCCCTCCGTATCCGCTCCAACAGCTGACCCAACAGCTGTACAGGAGGAAAGGCGTACAGAAGACCGGGCGGCCATGGAAAGATCGAGAAGGCATCCACCCCCAAGGGGGGATGATCTGCTCGACTGACCGAGAACCACAAGGGGTTCTACTGAGGCCTCCCCAAAGCGATCCCAGATCTGCCTGACTATGTCGGGGCGGAGTTCCCACTCGTCGTAACGAGGACCGCCCCGAGACATCATATCCGCACCCACATTCTCTGCACCAGGGATGTGGAGCGCCCTCAGACTGCGCAGCCTGCGAGATGCCCACAGCCAAAGTTCGACCGCCGCCCGGTGCAGGCGGATGGAACGAGTCCCACCCTGCCTGTTGATATACGCCGCTGCCGTCATACTGTCCGTTCTGATCATAACGTGCTCGCCTACCACCAGGTGGGCGAACCGTTTGAGGACCAGGAGGACCGCCTTCAATTCCAACACATTGATGTGCGGGGTAGACGGGCCAGCACGGACCTTCGTCCAGCTGCCCCCCACTGCGTTGGTCCGACACGTCCCTCCCCAACCCGTGAGAGAGGTGTCGGTGAAGACCGTGACGTGTGAGCGCCTGCTTCCCATGGGGACCCCAATGGTGAGGATACCCAGCCTCCTCCAATGGGCGAGATCTCCCCATATCGACAAAGGAACTGTCAACCGTTTCCATTTGTCCCTCACCGGATCTATTCCCATAGAGAAAAAACCACCTCTGTATCCTCCTCATGAAGAGGAGGCCAAGAGGAACCACCGTGTGAGCAGATGCCATCATCGCGCCGTCACCGTCCCTCCCAGACGGAAACCCCAGAGCGCGTGAAGGATAGACACCCGCCGCTGCTCCGAGAGGGTTACAATCATGGGCCTTGACCTCAACGTCAAGCCCAAGTACTCCACCTGTTGACTGGGAAGAGGTGTACTCTTCTTCCAGTTCACAGCAAAACCCAGCCTGGTGAGGAATTCCACCTGGTATTCCTGGTATGAGACCTGGCAACCTCCTCCGAACGACTGAGGAGTAGAATGTCGTCGAGATAGAATAGAACCCGTATTCCCCGACGACGTAGAGGCTCCAGTGCAGTCGCTACGCACTTGGTGAATGTGCGGGGAGCCAGAGAATAGCCGAACGGCAACCTCTGGTACTCATACGCTACGCCCTGAAACAGGAACCGCAGGAACTTCCTGAGGAGGGAAAATCGGGATGTGAAAATACGCATCCTTCAGGTCTATGGAGGTGAACCAGTCTCCCCTTCTGACAGCAAGCAGAAGGAGTTTGACGGTCAACATCCTGAACGGTCTCGCTACAATCAACCGATTGAACGTGGACAGATCCAGTATAGGTCTGACCCCCCCCTTTTTCTTGGGCACCAGAAAATAACGGGAGTAGACGCCTGACATTGCGTCCTCTCTCGGGACCACGACTACGGCCTGCTTCGCCAACAGAGATTGGATCTCGTCGGCCAGGGCTGTCACTGCTTCTGACCTGACAATAGGGTCGGCACCAAACCTGAGAACGGAGGGTGGGGTTGCGCGAACTGCAACACAAGCCCCTCCTTCAACGTTCTCTCTATCCACCCCTCCAAACGGCATTCTTGTCGCCATATGTGAAAATAATCCCACAGCGCACCCGCCGTCAACTGACGCTGGGCCGCAAGGAACAGTAGATAGTTGGCCCGGTCCCTCCCGCTGTGCGACGCACCCAAGGGGGGACCCCGACAGAAAGGGCCGGTTTGATACGGGATAAGCTGTCATCAAACTGGTTGACACACACCCCCCCCCTGAACACCCCTCTAGCGCATGCTGAGGAGTTGTTCTACAGCTAGACACGCAAGGCATGAGGACCCCATGGGCTCCTACACGCCGAAGCCCTGCAGTGATATTGCTATCACCCAAATCACGCTCGCCTCTTCTTTGCAGACCACTGCCGCTCTCACGGGAGTGGGAGGCGTTAGTGTGACACCCCGCCTGGCGAAGGCGAGGCCGGGGTAACCCTTGCTGTGCATTCAACAGAAGAGGCCTCGAGTCCCCCTGCTGACCACTGTAGCTAGTGGCAGCCGTAACACCAGGCTCACCCATCACACAACGTGTGGTGCAGGAGCCACGCGACAGCAAAACATTCTCACGGACAGACCCAGGCTCAGCCATCAACTTGGTGTCAGCCCCTGTCCCCATGAGAAGTGAAAAGTGGGGCCGCATGCGCTTCAAAGAAGGATCGCGGCCCGCAGCCAAAGGAAAACGATCAGAGCCCCGCTTCCGTGGGTAATGGAGAGAGGATTGAACGGGGAGCGGGCTGCTCGCGTCAGAATGACGACGGCTTGTATTATCCAAGCCGAATACATCCAAAATGGCCGATCCCTCGGCCGCCAAGGCTGTCGGCCTTGTGGAGCCCCGTCGACTCTCCGCCCAGGGTACCACTGGTGGGGGAAACATGGCCGCCTGTCGAGGGCCTCGCCACAGTCGTTGACGAGGCCGTGCTCCAACCTCTGGCTGCACAGCGTGAGGCGGTGTGGGACCCAGATCAACAACCGCCTGCGCCTCCACAGAACGACCAAAAAGTCCTTCCGTGGAAAAAGGAGTCGTGAGGAGAGAAAACCTATCCTCTTCCCCAAGAGGAGATTGCTCCAACCAGACATGCCTAACAACAAACGTTGATAGCATCCTAATCCTCCCCGCAGTTATAGCTTGCGACTGAGTCAAGATCTCTATAACACCACAAACATGCAACATGTTTACAATGTCGGCTGGACCCATAGCCCCACTACCCGACGCCAATGTGGATAGGAAAATAGCCAGCTGAGCCATAACACTGGCCGCCGCTACAAACCATCCTGCAGCAGTATACCACTCATCCGTCCATACTGCCACCCTCCGAGCCGATTCGCTCTCAAGCATCGGCCGGGTGGGACATCGTTCATCCCCGCCGGGACACAGGATCAAAGCTACCTGGCTACGTAGCCACGGTACACCCGGCCTGCACCCTGTTGTTAGCCCTTTTACCCGTAAAAAAGGTAAATAAGACTCAGCGAAACCCCCCACATTAGCAACCGACTGATCTTCATCAATGAACCGGGCAAGAGGAGGGAAAAGCGGCAACGTCCCGCGGCGGGGAATATTAGAACAACGACCCATTTCAGCATCAACATTAGCATTAGCAGTAGCATTAGTAGCATTAGTGTAAGCAGCATGCTCCAGGACAGCCAGGAAATCGTCCACTGCAGTGGAACGATCACCAAGCCACCTCGCCCCTGGCGCCGAAACACACTCCACAGCATTACTAACACCAACATCAATGCCTGATGACACAGGGCCTACCTGTGTACAAGCCGGCTCGATAGCCAAACCTTGCACGCTGCTCCTTGTCCTGCTGCCACCAGACGAGGAAACATCAGAATAGGCCCGACGTGTCGCTGAAACATGCCCCGAAGATTCCAGGGGTAAACAAACCTCCGGTAAACTTTCAACATTACGCAATTTCTCTAATCTTTTCATAACAACTAGTTACATAAGGCGCCTTGCGACCGATTTATGATGGAAACGAAAATAGAGGAAGAGTGTTTGGTGACCATGCCGAGTATCTTATAGAGCACGCCTAGGGGCGGGGCCCGGCAGGTGATGGGCGTATTTTTGTTTTCGTTGATGGAGTACAATAGGTACATGAGATGAGGTATATCTCGATAGGCTTAAGAGCGGGACGCGATGGCCAAGAACGATAATATAACTAGTTTTTGGCGGGGAATGAGAAGGACAAGGAGCCAAACGACTGTGGTAGCTACAGGCCCCTAAGTCTCCTCGGCGCCGACCTCAAAATGTAAAAAGAAAATACAAACTTACAAACTCTATGTATTGTACAGTATACCTATCTACTGCCTTCAACTACCTTCCTCATCTAGTCTACCCATATTTTACATGTTTCACCTTTTATACCTATTTATACTGTATACAGTAAATTCCGCAGAGTAAATTTTACTCAAACTGAGTAAATTTTACTCAAACTGAGTAGATTTTACTCAAACTGAGTAAATTTTACTCTGCGGAATTTACTGTGTACATACATCAGTTTAGCATATATTAACAGTACTAGTAGCTTGTTATATACAGTATATCACATTTAATCACTTGTACATTGTATATTGTTAATGCACTTTACTGTTACACATTAGATATTAGATGCCAACTTATTTTTGTTGTACTGTACTTGTAAACGACCCTCCAGGTAGCGTCATTCAGTTTGTGTGTGATAGGGAACCTTTATTTTGAAGCACCGCCAAACCGGAAGTAGCTAACCGGAAGCAGATACCGCGAGCATGAGCATAGCTTGACGGTCCAAATGAACGTTAGACATACGGCTACAAGGAAAGAAAGTTCTCCGTGAATATCTTCTTTATTCTTTTGTTATATGGAAATGGTCTACAAGATCTGGAAAAGAAGACTTTCATGTGGGTTATGGTTAAGCCCCTGTTGGAGAGAGAGAGGACAAGGTACTGGGATGTCTATTTGTCCTATTTATTGATATGGGCTGTTTACTTTATATTTGTATTCATTTAATGTATTGGCTATGTCACTGTTATTGGAAGCCATTTGTGTCAAGTGTTATGTTAGCTTATTGAACAATGTGAATGTGGCACTAATGTATATAATGTATATATATCTGAGTATCTTTTCTTTGTCTTTCTCTGTCATTTCACTTCAGCTCTTACGTTGTGAATTGAAATAAACATTCATGAAACACCAGTAAAGGAGTCCATCCATCACTCTCCCAGGGATGCTACAGTAAGAGCTTACTCTATGGTGAAGTGGAACATCGGATATTCGTCTCCCGGACCCTGCACTGAACTTCACCCTCACTTGAGTTGTTAAGAGAAGGAACCGTTTCATTACCTTACTATAGACCTGATAATTAATTACTTTTTTTGTTTTAAAAATGCACACTTCATGTAGAGCTTCCTTTGTTATTGTGTGTATTCTAGTCATTGCTTTGGCATGAACACTGATGTAAATGCCCATAGATAACACATTCAATGCTGGTTATTTGCCCTAATTTACCATTCAAAGTGTATGCTGTGCTATTTCTCTGTCCATGTCTATGCTGCTCTGTATGAAGGCGCAACCACATTCACTTTATTCTAACGTTGAAAGGTGCAATAATTAGCTCATCATGGCATCCTTAGAAGGGAAAGGAGAGTTATATAAGGAAACTAGCTCCCCAGATGAGGTCAAAGGCTTAGGAGAAGAGCATCATACAGAGGTAGGCCTAGGGTTGGAAGAGTCTGAAAACCGACAGAAGGAAGCTAGTGAAGAGGAAAAAGGTCCCACTGATATCCCTGAGGAAGAGGATGACCTAACTGAAGGTCTCCGACGCTCCCACCGCACACCGCGCCCAACAGAAAGGATGCGTGCGCACCAAGAGGAAGAAGCATGCAAAAGGGAGAAAAGACTGCTGTACCTGTATGAAAAATGGAAGCGCGACATTTGCAAGGCAAGACACGAGATGAAGACATACATGTCAGAGGAGGAGCTCTGGACTCTCATCGACAAACTAAATATGTCTAAGACGGACGTTTGTATGATGTATGTCGAAATCAGAAGTCTCGCCGCGCCCCCCAATGACATAAGACGACGAGTGGATACGTGCGAGACAGTAACCAGGGAATTAGTCAACATCGCTCATGATAGAACCATAGGTACAGAAGACGATTTCAATGTCCAACGGGAAAGGAGCCGACTTCATGAACTGCGTCGCCATGACTACGCAAGGTCGGTCTATGGAGCTGCCTCTGACGTCTCTGCATTAACTCAGAGCAGCGGGTCTGCACAAGGCTCGTCTATAATAACAACGAAGCGTGTGGAGGCAGCGGCTGAACTAGCCGAAAAGGAAGCCACCTATCAGATGATGCAAGTAGAGGAAAAACAAAGGGAAGTTATACGCGAACTAGAGGAACAACAACGAAAGGCTCTGGAGGTACAAAAGCGTGAGTTAGAGCGACTGCAGGCCAAGAAGGAAGTGTTCGCAGCCCAAGCCAAACTAAAGGTCTACGACGATCAGATCAGACATGAAGCTGCCGAACACATCAATGAAAGCAATGCAGAGATGAGGAACGCACCTGCTGCCACACTCTTTCCATCTCATGCTGCACCAACATCTCATTCTGACATCACTGCTCTCGCACAGGTCTCCCATGACAGCATAGCCTTGAGTAGGCTTCCTGCACCAGAGCCATTCGTTTTCAATGGTGATCCTATACAGTTCATCGAATGGAAGACAACGTTTACCTCACTCATCGACCAAAGAGCAATAACCCCAGCTGAAAAACTCTACTACTTGAAGAAGTATGTTGGTGGCCCAGCACGCCAGGCTCTAGATGGCACGTTCTATCGTAACGACAAGGAAGCCTACAAAGACGCCTGGGATAAGCTGAATCATCGCTTTGGCCAGCCATTTGCCATTCAGAGATCATTCAGAGAGAAGCTATCCAACTGGCCGAGGATTCAGCCTAAGGATGCAGAGGGACTCAGGAGTTTCTCTGATTTTCTCAATGCCTGTCGGGATGCCATTCCTCATGTCAAGGGTCTTGACATACTCAACGACTGTGAGGAGAACCGAAAGCTTATTTACAAACTGCCAGACTGGGCAGCCGCTCAGTGGAACCGTCAAGTCACAAAACGCTTGAATGAACGTCAAGAATTTCCAACTTTCGAGGACTTCACAAAATTCATGTCAACTGAAGCGGAGATTGCCTGCAATCCAATCACGTCTTTCCAAGCTCTACACTCATCAGCCACTAGTGCCGATAAAGGAAATGTCAGAGACTCTAAGAGAAACAACGCCAGCGTTCTTGCCACTCAAGCAGACACTGACAATGAGAACCGGAAGTTTAGGACTATGGCTCCATGCATTCAGTGTGAAGATGACGGACACCAGCTCCATGCATGTGAAAGATTCACAGAGATGTCACTGGATGAGCGACGCAACTTCATAAAGGAGAAGAGACTATGCTATGGATGTCTAAAGCCAGGACACAATGCGAAAGACTGTCGCCATCGTCACTCCTGTGACACCTGCAAGAGAAAACATCCTACAGCCCTCCATGATAACAACTATCAAAGAGAAGAAAGGCCTGCACCTGATGCAGAATCAGATCAAGACCCTGAGGCAAGATCCCTCAGTGTAGCAGTTGGAGGCTCATCCAGCACATCAATGATTCTACCAGTATGGGTTTCCTCCAAAAGTAACCCAACTATGGAGAGACTTGTCTACGCTCTTCTCGACACTCAAAGCGATACTACATTTATCGACCAAGAGGTGAGTGACGGTCTTAATGCAGACAAGCATCCAGTTAAACTGAAGCTGACAACCATGAGCGGAAAGGACACAATTCTCACAAGTGAGAGAGTCTGCGGCCTTCGTGTAAGAGGATATAGCTCTGCCACTCAAGTCGATCTTCCAGTGGCCTACACTAAGGACTGCATACCCGTAAACCGTGCACACATCCCCACTTGTAAGACGGCTAAGAAATGGAGTCATCTAGCAGGAATAGCAGACGAAATTCAAACACTAAAAGACTGCGAAGTGGGTCTTCTCATAGGTTATAATTGCTCGAGAGCCATGGCTCCAAGGCAAGTCATCCTCGGAGCAGATGAGGAACCATACGCTGTACGGACAGATCTAGGGTGGAGTATCGTGGGGCCCTCAGCTCAAAGCCAGGATTCGTTGAGCACCAGTCGCATGTGCCACAGAACCACAGTTAAAGAGCTACCCCCGGCCACACCGGCCGATGTTATCCGCATTCTAGAGTCAGACTTTAAGGACGGCAGTGAAGACGGAAAACCAGTGTCTCAAGATGACATCACGTTTCTGAAAGGGATGGATGAAGGAATACGGAAAACCAAACAAGGCCATTACGAAATGCCCCTGCCCTTCAAAAACAGACTCCCCAACAATAAGAACTCAGCCCTGAATCACCTTAAAAGGAAACTGCAGCGCAACGAAGGGTACAAGAAGAAATACGTCAAGTTCATGGAAGAGGTTATTGGAAAGGGGGGCGCAGAACCAGTCGAAGATGGTGGGAGAGAAGGCGAAAGGTGGTACATTCCCCATCATGGCGTCGTTCACGCAAAGAAACCCGACAAACTTCACATTGTGTTTGACTGCTCAGCAAGTTACAAAGGAACAAGCCTCAATGACCACCTCCTTTCTGGGCCCGACATGTTGAACAACTTGAGTGGAGTGCTCATCCGCTTTCGCCAGCACCCAGTTGCTCTGATGTGCGACGTTGAAAAATTTCACGTTCAGGAAGCTGATCGAGACTACTTGCGCTTTCTCTGGTGGAAGCAAGGAGACCTGAACTCACCGCCCAGGGAGTTCCACATGAAGGTGCATCTGTTCGGTGCGGCCTCCTCGCCAGGGTGTGCCAACTACGAACTAAAGCACTTAGCTAAGGAGAAGGCACACACCTACCCGCACGGATCACGATTCGTCATGAGAGACTTTTACGTGGACGACGGGGTCACAAGTGTTGAAAACACTGAGAGTGCAATTCAGTTAGCCAAAGAAGCACGCAAACTCTGTGCCACAGGTGGCCTCCGTCTACATAAGTTTGTGTCAAACAACAGAGATGTCCTCAAGAGTATCCTGCTCTCTGAACGAGCAACCAACGTAAAGTGCATGCGCCTCACCTTTGATGAGCTGCCACTTGAAAGAGCTCTCGGGATTCAATGGGACACAGAGTCTGACAACTTCTGTCTCAACGTCAACCTTAAAGAACAGCCTACTACACGCCGCGGCATCCTGTCAACAGTAGACTCCCTGTACGACCCCCTCGGGTTTGTGGCACCGGTCCTGCTCAAAGAGGAATTTGGCTCTCCTGGTGCTGAGGAGTTCTTCTGGACTGATTCGAAAGTAGTCTTGGGATACATGAGGGAAGTCAGAAGTGCTTTGCACTTAGCACAATGACCAAGGAGCAAAGCACTATAGTTGATCACTTGTCTACGTTTTCTTCTTGGTCACTCGCTACTCGAGCTATCGCACGCATTCAGAGACGCGTCCACAAGAATAAATCTAACTCACTAACCTCTCGAACAATCAGAAGTCATATAGAATTAGCGGCAGTGGCTAGTCCGTAATGAACTAGAATGGAGAAGTAAGATGACTCCTTCCATCCACTGGTCTGGGGGTCCACTTTGGGCAAGTGGTAGCACCCCCTAAGCCTCCGTACCTGGGGTTACAGGCCAACTAGGTTATTCCTTATTATGGAATCAGTCGGATTTACAGTGTAATATAAACCACTCCTGATTGGTGGGAGTGTAAACGACCCTCCAGGTAGCGTCATTCAGTTTGTGTGTTCAAGTTCAAGTTTCAAGTTTCTTTAATAGTTGTCATACAGAAGTACAGAATACTTTTGTACAAAATGCTTCTTACTGTTGCGCTCCAGAGACTGTGCATGACAAGATAAGTATGAAATAAAAACATAGTAAAAATTAGAAGAAAAAAAAGAGGTCACAGTGTTCAGTTTAGACATATGTACAATGTTCGTAGACGTAGTTACCATACAATATACAATACTGTGCAGTGTACTAATATACAATACTATATAGTGCAAGGCATAAATGGACAAGGTGCAGTTTAGGTACAATTCACAGTAGGTGTACGAGTTGTAGTGCAAATCCTTTATCAATAAATATAAAGTGTAAGTGTGTTTGTGTGATCTAAAGTGTGGAGAGTGGGTGCTGCAGTGTGTTGTTTGTTTGAGTGAGTGTGTGTGTGCGTGTGGGTGTGTGTGCTGTGTGCATTTGATGGTTGTTGCATAGTGATTATTGTTCGTTTAGCGATTATTGTTCGTTTAGCAGCCTGATGGCCTGGGGATAGAAGCTCCTTCTGAGTCTTTCTGTGCTCGCCATAAGACTCCGGTATCGCTTGCCTGACGGCAGCAGTTCAAAGAGGCAGTTGTTCGGGTGGCTCGAGTCCTTAATAATTCTCTTAGCCTTCCCCTTGCACCGCTTGTTGTAAATGTTCTGGAGGGTGGGAAGCCCCCCTCTAATTGTGCGTTCGGCTGAACGTGTCACTCTTTGTAGTCTGCTACGGTCTTGTGCAGTGCTATTCCCAAACCAGGAGGTGATGTTGCCGGTCAGGATGCTCTCTATTGTACATGAGTAGAAGTTCCTAAGGATCTTCTGACTGACTTGGAACTTCCTTAGGCGCCTGAGGAAGTAGAGGCGTTGTCGTGCCTTCTTCACAACACTGTCAATGTGTGTGGTCCATGTCAAGTCCTCGGATATGTGGGCTCCGAGGTACTTGAAACTGTTCACTCTCTCAACTGGTGCCCCGTCGATGCTGAGGGGGCTGTAGTCCTTGACCCCCGACCTCCTGAAGTCCACAATCATCTCTTTTGTTTTGCTGACGTTCAGGGAGAGGCAGTTCTCCTGACACCACTGTGACAGGTTCTCTACCTCTTCCAGGTAGGCCCTTTCGTCGTTGGCAGAGATCAGGCCCACCACTACTGTGTCATCAGCAAATTTGATGATGGTGTTGTTGTTCCGCTGTGCTACGCAGTCATGTGTGTACAGGGAGTAGAGGAGGGGGCTCAGAACACAGCCCTGGGGGGCCCCTATGTTGAGCGTGATGGATGAGGAGGTGCAGTTGCCGGCTCTTACCACCTGGGGTCTGCCCGTCAGGAAGTCCAGGACCCACTGGCACAGGTCATAGTTCAAGCCCAGGTCCCTGAGCTTGGCTATGAGTTTGGAGGGGACTATGGTATTGAATGCTGAGCTGTAGTCGATGAACAGCATTCTCACATAGTTCCCCTTCCTCTTGTCCAGATGTGATGCTGCTGTGTGCAGCACATGGGCTATGGCGTCCTCCGTGGACCTGTTGGGGCGATATGCAAATTGCAGAGGGTCCAGGTTGATGGGGAGGGAGGAACAGATGTAGCCCTTCACTAGCTTCTCAAAGCACTTCATGGCTATGGAGGTGAGGGCTACAGGGCGGTAGTCGTTGAGGCAAGCGGGCGTAGATTTTTTGGGTACAGGGATGATGGTGGACTTCTTCAGACAGGTGGGGATGACGGCCTGTTCCAAGGACAGGTTGAAGATGTCAGTGAATACCGGGGCCAGTTGGTCGGCACAGACTTTTAGGACGCGGCCGGGGATGCCGTCCGGTCCTGCTGCCTTCCTGATATCCACTTTTTTAAAGATCCGTCTCACCTCATGCTCTGTTACCCTGAACACTGAGTCTCCATCAGCAGACCCCCCCCCCCCCCATTGCCGTGGTTTGTAGGCTGGTGTTGTTATTCACAGCCTCAAACCTCGCATAGAAGGAGTTGAGATCATTTGCTAAGGAGATGTCACTGTTCAGTTTGAGGGGGGTTCCTTTGTAGTCTGTCATTGTTCTGAGGCCCTGCCACATGCCTCTAGAGTCAGCCTGTTCAAACTGAAGTTCAACTTTATCCCTGTAACGCCGTTTTGCCTCTATTACTGCTCTCCTGACGTTGTATCTTGCCATCTTGTGTTCTTCCATGTTGCCTGTCACCAGCCCGGTGTTGTATGCTGATGTGCGCACTTTCAGAGCCTCACGGACGGATTTGTCTACCCAGGGCTTTTGGTTTGGGTAGATATTAATTTTGGTGGTGGGGATTATTACTTCTACCTGAGTACAGACATAGTCAATCACCGTTTCGGTGTATTCGTTAATATTGGCTGTGTTATCACGGAGTACACTCCATTCTGTGCTTCCCAGCACTGCTTGGAGTGACTCTACTGACGTCACGGTCCAACGTTTAACCTCTCGCGAGACCACCGGCGTTCGCTTGAGACACTGTTTGTACTTAGGCAAAAGAAAAATTGCAGCGTGATCGCTTTTACCGAATGGACTAAGAGCCTGTGACTTGTACCCATTCTTAAATTGCGAGTATACATGGTCTAATATGTTCTCGCCTCTGGTGGGACAGGTCACATGCTGATAGAAATTCGGCAGCACCTTTTTAAGACGCCCGCTGTTGAAATCCCCCAAGACCAAAATGGCCGCGTCAACGTTAGCTGCCTGGAGTTTGTTTACCTCGTCGTGAAGTTTTGAAAGTGCGACCTCAGTGTTCGCGTGTGGTGGAATGTACACTCCGATGAGGATGATGGACGTTAACTCTCTTGGGAGGAAGAAGGGTCGACATTTTATCGTGATAAACTCCAGGTCTGGGGAACAGTGGTTAGACATTTCCTTTGTGTTGCCTAAATCGCACCACTCCTTGTTTATCATGAAGGCGATGCCGCCTCCTTTCTTCTTTAGTGACTCTAATGCCGTCCGGTCTTTTCGTAGAACGAAGAAGTGGTCTGCCGGTTCTATTGCATGATTCGGGACATCTGGACTCAGCCAAGTTTCTGTGAAACAGAGGACGTTACAATCCCGAATGTCCCTCTGGAATTGGATCCTTGCTCTGATGTCGTCCAATTTGTTTCCTATCGATTGCACATTGGCCAACAATATGCTGGGCAATGTGGTTCTGTGTCGTTTGGACCTCAGTCTGTTCCGGACCCCGGCTCTCTTTCCTCGTCTTCGCGGCAGCTTTTTTTCTTGTCCGTGGCCGGCATAACAAAGGATCTCGGTGGGCCATTTCTGCTGTTCAGCGATCCGATCCAGAGAGCAATCCAAACGGTAAGTTTTTCTTAATCCAATGTCAATGATTGACTGACGGTCATACACATATAATGCACCAACAGTTGGTGCAAATAAAACTCCTAATACTATAAAAATTAACAAAATAAAGCACAGTCTCGTCGGAGCGATCAGAAAGGCAGCCATCACAGCAGCGCCAGTTCAGTGGTGATAGGGAACCTTTATTTTGAAGCACCGCCAAACCGGAAGTAGCTAACCGGAAGCTGATACCTCGAGCATGAGCATAGCTTGACGGTCCAAATGAACGTTAGACATACGGCTACAAGGAAAGAAAGTTCTCCGTGAATATCTTCTTTATTCTTTTGTTATATGGAAATGGTCTACAAGATCTGGAAAAGAAGACTTTCATGTGGGTTATGGTTAAGCCCCTGTTGGAGAGAGAGAGGACAAGGTACTGGGATGTCTATTTGTCCTATTTATTGATATGGGCTGTTTACTTTATATTTGTATTCATTTAATGTATTGGCTATGTCACTGTTATTGGAAGCCATTTGTGTCAAGTGTTATGTTAGCTTATTGAACAATGTGAATGTGGCACTAATGTATATAATGTATATATATCTGAGTATCTTTTCTTTGTCTTTCTCTGTCATTTCACTTCAGCTCTTACGTTGTGAATTGAAATAAACATTCATGAAACACCAGTAAAGGAGTCCATCCATCACTCTCCCAGGGATGCTACAGTACTTGTGCAATGAAAATACATTTTAATCTAATTGAATCTAAATTATAGATTCACGTTTTACAGTCTCAGGGGGGGGGGGGGGTTATAGTACATGGCATTAGTAAAATAACTGCAGCTAATCTTCATTATTGCCAGGGACTACAAGCAGAGAGAAAACGCATACGATATGATGCAATACCACAGCCCATTACAACATGATGCAATACCACAGCCCATTACAACATGATGCAATACCACAGCCCATCGGCCACAGTTATGATGATTGATCACCAACCAAGATGTCTGCGATCAAATTAATTGCTTTTATCCAACAACTCTTTCTCCCCCATGCTCTCCTCATCACCTCCCCCTCTTCCTCCTTACGCTCTACGTCCAGGTAGATGTTGGACACAGTGAAGCCCAGTATGTCTGTAACCATGAAGTGACCTGCGTCGGCGCCCTTAACCTGCTCCAGGATGACCACAGAGCCGTCCACAGACAGACGCCCCTCCAGACCCACCTGGGCCTAGGATTAAAAAAGAAGGAAAGAGGGAAAGAACGAAAGAACGAACGAACGAACGAACAAATGAATGAACAAAAGAAAGAAAGAAAGAAAGAAAGAAAGAAAGAAAGAAAGAAAGAAAGAAAGAAAGAAAGAAAGAAAGAAAGAAAGAAAGAAAGAAAGAAAGAAAGAAAGAAAGAAAGAAAGAAAGAAAGAAAAAACAGTCAATGCTCCAATCCAATCCAATAACAAAGGAACAAACACTTTACAGAGGTGGCTCTTGGTTATTCATGGTAGTGTGATCCTCCCTCCTCATTTACATGTAGCAAAATGATTGTACATGATTACATATAAGTCTGCAATATAGTTTCTTCAGCAACCTTACTTAGATTTTATGGACATTTTATTGTTAAGTTAACCCATATCAGACATTTTATAGAGGTGTAACCACTACAACCCAGCTTTATTATTTCTCAAAACTGCAAAGTCTCTTCTCGTTTTTCATTTGAATCTTTCGTTTTGCACTTGGTGGATATACTATGTATGGGTTAACTATATGTATAAAAAAAATTAAAATAAAAAGATTCTATGTTATGACAGATACCAAATCATGGTTAGAACAACTATAATATGCAGTGAAGATAATCACAACGGTGGTGCAGATTGAAAGTGAATAAGAGGCAATGGTTACACTGGTGAGCTCTCCCCTGTCCATCAGCAGGCGTGGTTCTGACTCAGAGCTGGGGGTGTAGTAGAGGCGGATCAGGGAACTGTTGAGGATCAGGTTTATCTTCAGGGTCCCGCTGTACGGCAGCCGGACAAAGTTCTGGTGCTCTAAGAGGAGGAGGGGAGGAGGAGAGAGTAGGGGGGAGAGAAGCGATGACACATTGTGGTTCTTCTGTTTACAGCCCTGTTGTTCATCTAATATGCAATAACCTACTGGAGTTTAGTGAGGTTTGGGTCTTTAAGGGCAGACAGACGGTAATTACTCTTATGTCATGCTCAGGTTGGGATTCCTTTCCACCCAAGGTGGGAACAGGGTAGAAAGGAAGGAAGCGTATCAATGTTTCTAGGGTTCAATGTTCCCAGGGTTCCCCCGAAAGGAATCACCTGAGCATGACATAAGCGCAAAATGTCCGCAGTGTGACTATGGTCAATTAAGTGCAGAAGCTGGTATAGGGTCTGTCAGTGGTCAGTGGATATGCTCTCACCTTTGACATTGAGACACAGCTTCCTCTTGATGTACCCCGCCACATCCCTGATGGTGTAGCTCCCCTCGTCAGCACCCGTCACAGCGCTGAGGGTGACGTGGTGCTCGTTGACACTCAGACGGCCCTGGTAGCCGTCCCTAGCTTCACCCGTGCTGGTCAGCAACACCAGAGCAGGCCTACAGGAGGGAGAGAGAGAGGATACATAGTTTAGGTTTTCACCTAGGGAACACAAATTATAGTTCTTTGGGTAAAGCTAAAACACAGGTGTAACAGGGTAAATGGACTGCATTTATTTATCCAAAGCGCTTTACAATTAGTTCCTCACACATCCACACACCAGCGGCGTAGGCAACCATGCAAGGTGCCAACCTGCTCATGGGGAGCAGTTAGGGGTTAAGTGTCTTGCTCAAGGACGGGAATTGAACCGGGAACCTCCTGATTACAAGATGACTGCTCTATGGGCGGCTAGGTGGCGCAGTGGGCAAGGCGCTCGCCACCAACGCAGGATATGCTGGGTTCGAGCCCAGCTCTCGGCGTTGCTACCAGCTTGGCTGGTCGTACATACTAATACAATTGGCAGTATTAGGGGGTGGGAAGCTGGTGGGTGGGGATCGGACGTTGTGGACAGCGACTCCTACAGGTCGGTTGTGCGCCTGCGCAGTAGAATCAGGAAGCAACGGGGGCGGCGTGTCCCTCCCACGCAGACCCTCGCAGCTGAGAGATTGCGCTGTTCAGGTGAAAAGATGCGACGGCTGCCTCCTCGAGTACCGGAGGGGACACGTGATGTAAGGCTTGGTCCACATTGCAGCCGGCTTGTGGGAGGCATGGCCAACAGCGTTCGAGACAGGGGAGGGTAGAATTGGACAATACGAAATTGGGGCGGGAGAAAAATTGAAAATGGGGAGAAAAAGTAGATAAAAAAAAAAGATGACTGCTCTACCTCCCAAGCCACTGTCGGATACAGTTGTTATGTTATGTTTGGGAATAATGGTGTAATTACAAACGGTGTAATTACTGATTTCTGATGATGATGATGATGATGATAATGATTGCTTAGTATCCTCTAAGACTACAGTCTAAGTAATCAGTAGAAATGCCTATTTCAGATGTACTGTATATAGACAACTCTAATTGGCACTGACCTGATCATCGAATCACAGACACCAGATATGGAAAAAATTTAATTCAAGTCATATAATCTCCATGTAGCTGAATTCCTTTCAGTGCTAACTGACTGTACCGAGACGTCTGGTTGGCCTCCACAGCGCTGGGCCTGTACTCCAGAGTGATGGGAACAGACACCCCCTGAAGCTGGATGTGGTAGTTATCACCGTACTTAACGTTCTGGTCATTGGAGCAGTCTAAAGGAGACAAAGGGGGGGAGGGAGGGGAAGTAAATGATCAGTTAAGAATAAAGGAGGCACCAAAAGAATTCCAAGGACACGAGAATTGACTGTGAAGAGGGGAGAAGGAGGGGTGATGAGGGGGGAGAGAGAGAGAGGGGATGAAAAAGGGTAAGGAGGATAAGATCTGAACAGAGGAGAAGAAGAAAAGTAAAAAGACAAGATAAAGACACAGGAAACCAGCAGGGAGTGAAGGACGAAGGGACGGGTTGTTGGTTAATAAAGAGCTGCATAATTACTGCCTGTCGTCTGCCAGCACCCTGTGTGCACTCACACGCTCTCACACCCCCACATGCACCTCCTCCATCTCCCTTCTTCTGAACTGCTACCCTACAGTTGTCCTGATCTGTACGCATAACGTGGACTCGCCTGTCTCTCAGCATCCCTGAGTTACTCCATCTCTCCCTCCCTCCTTCCCTCCCTCCTTCCCTCCCTCCCTCCCTCCCTCCCTCCCTCCCTCCCTCCATCCCCCCTCCCTCCCTCCCTCCAACTGGGTTGTGTGTTCCTCAGAAATACTTCTATTACGTACTGTATATCATCATTCCTTCTCTCACCGCATTACGACTGTGAAAGTTATTTTACAAAATACCAAAGTGCTGGTTGTTGGAGTGAAGACAGTCCAACAGTGTTGTAATATCTCTCTAACATTCGAAACTTCAGATCCCCAAAAGCTGGTGTTAAAGGTATTAAGTCAAATATACCTCCACTGTGATTGAACAGACATCAACTGTTAAATGTCTGCACTGACACAGACAGCAGATGAGAGAGAGAGAGAGGCGTAATCTACACTCTGAGGCCACGTCTCTCTGATGTAGTTTGTTCATTTATTTCCTATGACTGAAAGTCTGTTCTGACTCTCTATTGTAAGTAATCTAATTACCAAAAGCCTTGGTAACTGTTATCTGTTGCAGAAAATAATACACCGTAATTGATGAATTGATTGAATAATAATAATTTATTGTGGGGACTGGGGACAAAGTAATCCAAAAACTGTAAGTAATCACATTATGTTACTGAGGAGTAATCCAGCGGTTTCTGTGGATTATGTAAATGATTAGAACGTTTAAACTAGAAAGTCCTGCTCACTCTGGATTAGCCCTTCAGCCGACCAACCTTATACAGTGCATTTTATCGACATTATCTGCGCATGTATTTGCAGTTGCAAAGTCAATTGGACCATGAATGTGAAACAGTCCCTGAAAGTGCTAAACCTCGACTGTGAATGTGAAACAGTCCCTGAAAGTGACAAACCTCGATTGTGAATGTGAAACAGTCCCTGAAAGTACCAAACCTCGACTGTGAATGTGAAACAGTCCCTGAAAGTACTAAACCTTGACTGTGAATGTGAAACAGTCCCTGAAAGTACCAAACCTCGACTGTGAATGTGAAACAGTCCCTGAAAGTAGACTAAACCTTGACTGTGAATGTGAAACAGTCCTTGAAAGTAGACTAAACCTCGACTGTGAATGTGAAACAGTCCCTGAAAGTGCTAAACCTCGACTGTGAATGTGAAACAGTCCCTGAAAGTGAAAAACCTTGACTGTGAATGTGAAACAGTCCCTGAAAGTACTAAACCTCGACTGTGAATGTGAAACAGTCCCTGAAAGTACTAAACCTTGACTGTGAATGTGAAACAGTCCCTGAAAGTACCAAACCTCGACTGTGAATGTGAAACAGTCCCTGAAAGTAGACTAAATCTCGACTGTGAATGTGAAACAGTCCCTGAAAGTAGACTAAACCTCGACTGTGAATGTGAAACAGTCCCTGAAAGTGCTAAACCTCGACTGTGAATGTGAAACAGTCCCTGAAAGTACTAAACCTCGACTGTGAATGTGAAACAGTCCCTGAAAGTACCAAACCTCGACTGTGAATGTGAAACAGTCCCTGAAAGTACTAAACCTCGACTGTGAATGTGAAACAGTCCCTGAAAGTACCAAACCTCGACTGTGAATGTGAAACAGTCCCTGAAAGTACTAAACCTCGACTGTGAATGTGAAACAGTCCCTGAAAGTACTAAACCTCGACTGTGAATGTGAAACAGTCCCTGAAAGTGGTAAACCTCGACTGTGAATGTGAAACAGTCCCTGAAAGTACTAAACCTCGACTGTGAATGTGAAACAGTCCCTGAAAGTACCAAACCTCGACTGTGAATGTGAAACAGTCCCTGAAAGTGCTAAACCTCGACTGTGAATGTGAAACAGTCCCTGAAAGTGACAAACCTCGACTGTAAATGTGAAACAGTCCCTGAAAGTACCAAACCTCGACTGTGAATGTGAAACAGTCCCTGAAAGTACTAAACCTTGACTGTGAATGTGAAACAGTCCCTGAAAGTAGACTAAACCTTGACTGTGAATGTGAAACAGTCCTTGAAAGTAGACTAAACCTCGACTGTGAATGTGAAACAGTCCCTGAAAGTGCTAAACCTCGACTGTGAATGTGAAACAGTCCCTGAAAGTGCTAAACCTCGACTGTGAATGTGAAACAGTCCCTGAAAGTACCAAACCTCGACTGTGAATGTGAAACAGTCCCTGAAAGTACTAAACCTTGACTGTGAATGTGAAACAGTCCCTGAAAGTGCTAAACCTCGACTGTGAATGTGAAACAGTCCCTGAAAGTAGACTAAACCTCGACTGTGAATGTGAAACAGTCCCTGAAAGTGCTAAACCTCGACTGTGAATGTGAAACAGTCCCTGAAAGTACTAAACCTCGACTGTGAATGTGAAACAGTCCCTTAAAGTAGACTAAACCTTGACTGTGAATGTGAAACAGTCCTTGAAAGTAGACTAAACCTCGACTGTGAATGTGAAACAGTCCCTGAAAGTGCTAAACCTCGACTGTGAATGTGAAACAGTCCCTGAAAGTGAAAAACCTTGACTGTGAATGTGAAACAGTCCCTGAAAGTACCAAACCTCGACTGTGAATGTGAAACAGTCCCTGAAAGTACTAAACCTTGACTGTGAATGTGAAACAGTCCCTGAAAGTACCAAACCTCGACTGTGAATGTGAAACAGTCCCTGAAAGTGCTAAACCTCGACTGTGAATGTGAAACAGTCCCTGAAAGTAGACTAAACCTCGACTGTGAATGTGAAACAGTCCCTGAAAGTGCTAAACCTCGACTGTGAATGTGAAACAGTCCCTGAAAGTACTAAACCTCGACTGTGAATGTGAAACAGTCCCTGAAAGTACCAAACCTCGACTGTGAATGTGAAACAGTCCCTGAAAGTACTAAACCTCGACTGTGAATGTGAAACAGTCCCTGAAAGTACCAAACCTCGACTGTGAATGTGAAACAGTCCCCGAAAGTACTAAACCTCGACTGTGAATGTGAAACAGTCCCTGAAAGTACTAAACCTCGACTGTGAATGTGAAACAGTCCCTGAAAGTGGTAAACCTCGACTGTGAATGTGAAACAGTCCCTGAAAGTACTAAACCTCGACTGTGAATGTGAAACAGTCCCTGAAAGTACCAAACCTCGACTGTGAATGTGAAACAGTCCCTGAAAGTACTAAACCTCGACTGTGAATGTGAAACAGTCCCTGAAAGTACTAAACCTTGACTGTGAATGTGAAACAGTCCCTGAAAGTACTAAACCTCGACTGTGAATGTGAAACAGTCCCTGAAAGTGGTAAACCTCGACTGTGAATGTGAAACAGTCCCTGAAAGTACCAAACCTCGACTGTGAATGTGAAACAGTCCCTGAAAGTACCAAACCTCGACTGTGAATGTGAAACAGTCCCTGAAAGTAGACTAAACCTCGACTGTGAATGTGAAACAGTCCCTGAAAGTGGTAAACCTCGACTGTGAATGTGAAACAGTCCCTGAAAGTACTAAACCTCGACTGTGAATGTGAAACAGTCCCTGAAAGTACCAAACCTCGACTGTGAATGTGAAACAGTCCCTGAAAGTACTAAACCTCGACTGTGAATGTGAAACAGTCCCTGAAAGTACTAAACCTCGACTGTGAATGTGAAACAGTCCCTGAAAGTAGACTAAACCTCGACTGTGAATGTGAAACAGTCCCTGAAAGTGACAAACCTCGACTGTGAATGTGAAACAGTCCCTGAAAGTGCTAAACCTCGACTGTGAATGTGAAACAGTCCCTGAAAGTGCTAAACCTCGACTGTGAATGTGAAACAGTCCCTGAAAGTACCAAACCTCGACTGTGAATGTGAAACAGTCCCTGAAAGTAGACTAAACCTCGACTGTGAATGTGAAACAGTCCCTGAAAGTGGTAAACCTCGACTGTGAATGTGAAACAGTCCCTGAAAGTTGTAAACCTCGACTGTGAATGTGAAACAGTCCCTGAAAGTGCTAAACCTCGACTGTGAATGTGAAACAGTCCCTGAAAGTGCTAAACCTCGACTGTGAATGTGAAACAGTCCCTGAAAGTGCTAAACCTCGACTGTGAATGTGAAACAGTCCCTGAAAGTGCTAAACCTCGACTGTGAATGTGAAACAGTCCCTGAAAGTGCTAAACCTCTACTGTGAATGTGAAACAGTCCCTGAAAGTACTAAACCTCGACTGTGAATGTGAAACAGTCCCTGAAAGTGCTAAACCTCGACTGTGAATGTGAAACAGTCCCTGAAAGTGCTAAACCTCGACTGTGAATGTGAAACAGTCCCTGAAAGTGCTAAACCTCGACTGTGAATGTGAAACAGTCCCTGAAAGTGCTAAACCTCGACTGTGAATGTGAAACAGTCCCTGAAAGTGCTAAACCTCGACTGTGAATGTGAAACAGTCCCTGAAAGTGGTAAACCTCGACTGTGAATGTGAAACAGTCCCTGAAAGTACTAAACCTCGACTGTGAATGTGAAACAGTCCCTGAAAGTGCTAAACCTCGACTGTGAATGTGAAACAGTCCCTGAAAGTGCTAAACCTCGACTGTGAATGTGAAACAGTCCCTGAAAGTGCTAAACCTCGACTGTGAATGTGAAACAGTCCCTGAAAGTGACAAACCTCGACTGTGAATGTGAAACAGTCCCTGAAAGTAGACTAAACCTCGACTGTGAATGTGAAACAGTCCCTGAAAGTACTAAACCTCGACTGTGAATGTGAAACAGTCCCTGAAAGTGACAAACCTCGACTGTGAATGTGAAACAGTCCCTGAAAGTGACAAACCTCGACTGTGAATGTGAAACAGTCCCTGAAAGTGACAAACCTCGACTGTGAATGTGAAACAGTCCCTGAAAGTACTAAACCTTGACTGTGAATGTGAAACAGTCCCTGAAAGTGCTAAACCTCGACTGTGAATGTACACTCAACACTCCCAACCTATAATTTTTTATCATCATCTTAAAAAGCAGCTCATGTACTCTTTATCTGTTCTGCATGCCACTCCCAAGGCTCTGTTGGTAAGCACTGCAGGAAAGCCCTCTGCTCTAATGCGCCTGGTCCACCTGCAGGTGCTGTAGTGTAGATCAGATGCCAAGAAAGTACAGTGCAGCAGCAGGGAGAAATGCTGCGCAAGAGTGCAATACTGTATATGGTAAACAGGGTTGGGAAGGTTACTATTGAAATGTATTGAGTTACAGGAAACTGCTGTATACAATTGCAATGATTAATGTCGTCTATTGGATCACTCCCAACACAGTAACGTAACCGGATGACACTTTACTCTAGGATTGCTTTGCCTCTTAAGTGTACAGAACTGGAGGGGAAAACAGATTCATGCCATTTGAATAACGTTGAATAACGTTTCCCCTTTCAAACATACAGTACTTCTGAGTAATCAAACTAGTATCACTAGGTTTTCAATCATATCTGTAATCTGACTCCATGTGTTTTCCCCCTTAACTGTAACTGCACCTGCAACTGCAGTCACCAAATTAGTGTAGTGTAATAATTACTCTAATCTGGTTACATGTAATCCAGTTACTACCCAACCCTGCTGGCATAATATGATCCTACTCATGCATATCACACGCTACCAGCATCCTCAGACACCGATACCTCGGATGATGAGTGTAATGTGTTGGACGTAGTCCGCGTCGTCTAGATCCTTCACCGTGTACACGCCCTCGTCTGCCTCGGCCACATTGTCCAGGATGAGGTGGCTGAGGTGGAGGTTGAGTTTGGCCCTTGGGCTGACCACGATGCCCCCTCGCATCATGGGAACCTCCGGCGAGCGTGAAGAGGCACTGGGAAGAAACATTACCTCTGCCGCCTGGGAGGGCAGCTCGATGTGGAAGTCATCCCCAAAGAACATGGTTTTGGAGTTCTCTTTGGCTGGGGAGGACAGGATGAGAAAGGAAGAGCGAATCGTCGGTATGAGGGCATGTTAAGTTGTTGGTGGGGAGTCATTATTTAGGCAAACGAGTAACAACCTCGTAAACGAGTTTAAAGAAAGAATGGTGATGTCTTACCTTTCACAGGTGCAGAAATGGCTGTGAACAAATATAAAAAGGATGTACTTTAGAAGAGTTGTCTATAATTTGTCTAAACATAGTAAAAATGCTTGGAAATAGTTCCACATGTTCCAACAGGTCGGTGGTATCTCTCAGTGTCAAGGTACCTGTCTTACTGTCTCTCAGTGTCAAGGTACCTGTCTTACTGTCTCAGTGTCAAGGTACCTGTCTTACTGTCTCAGTGTCAAGGTACCTGTCTTACTGTCTCAGTGTCAAGGTACCTGTCTTACTGTGTCAGTGTCAAGGTACCTGTCTTACTGTCTCAGTGTCAAGGTACCTGTCTTACTGTCTCAGTGTCAAGGTACCTGTCTTACTGTCTCAGTGCCAAGGTACCTGTCTTACTGTCTCAGTGTCAAGGTACCTGTCTTACTGTCTCAGTGCCAAGGTACCTGTCTTACTGTCTCAGTGTCAAGGTACCTGTCTTACTGTCTCAGTGCCAAGGTACCTGTCTTACTGTCTCAGTGTCAAGGTACCTGTCTTACTGTCTCAGTGCCAAGGTACCTGTCTTACTGTCTCAGTGTCAAGGTACCTGTCTTACTGTCTCAGTGTCAAGGTACCTGTCTTACTGTCTCAGTGTCAAGGTACCTGTCTTACTGTGTCAGTGTCAAGGTACCTGTCTTACTGTCTCAGTGTCAAGGTACCTGTCTTACTGTCTCAGTGTCAAGGTACCTGTCTTACTGTCTCAGTGCCAAGGTACCTGTCTTACTGTCTCAGTGTCAAGGTACCTGTCTTACTGTCTCAGTGTCAAGGTACCTGTCTTACTGTCTCAGTGTCAAGGTACCTGTCTTACTGTCTCAGTGTCAAGGTACCTGTCTTACTGTCTCAGTGTCAAGGTACCTGTCTTACTGTCTCAGTGTCAAGGTACCTGTCTTACTGTCTCAGTGTCAAGGTACCTGTCTTACTGTCTCAGTGTCAAGGTACCTGTCTTACTGTCTCAGTGTCAAGGTATCTGTCTTACTGTCTCAGTGTCAAGGTACCTGTCTTACTGTCTCAGTGTCAAGGTACCTGTCTTACTGTCTCAGTGCCAAGGTACCTGTCTTACTGTCTCAGTGTCAAGGTACCTGTCTTACTGTCTCAGTGTCAAGGTACCTGTCTTACTGTCTCAGTGCCAAGGTACCTGTCTTACTGTCTCAGTGCCAAGGTACCTGTCTTACTGTCTCAGTGTCAAGGTACCTGTCTTACTGTCTCAGTGCCAAGGTACCTGTCTTACTGTCTCAGTGCCAAGGTACCTGTCTTACTGTCTCAGTGTCAAGGTACCTGTCTTACTGTCTCAGTGTCAAGGTACCTGTCTTACTGTCTCAGTGCCAAGGTACCTGTCTTACTGTCTCAGTGTCAAGGTACCTGTCTTACTGTCTCAGTGCCAAGGTACCTGTCTTACTGTCTCAGTGTCAAGGTACCTGTCTTACTGTCTCAGTGTCAAGGTACCTGTCTTACTGTCTCAGTGTCAAGGTACCTGTCTTACTGTCTCAGTGTCAAGGTACCTGTCTTACTGTCTCAGTGTCAAGGTACCTGTCTTACTGTCTCAGTGTCAAGGTACCTGTCTTACTGTCTCAGTGCCAAGGTACCTGTCTTACTGTCTCAGTGTCAAGGTACCTGTCTTACTGTCTCAGTGTCAAGGTACCTGTCTTACCTGTCTTACTGTCTCAGTGCCAAGGTACCTGTCTTACTGTCTCAGTGCCAAGGTACCTGTCTTACTGTCTCAGTGCCAAGGTACCTGTCTTACTGTCTCAGTGTCAAGGTACCTGTCTTACTGTCTCAGTGCCAAGGTACCTGTCTTACTGTCTCAGTGTCAAGGTACCTGTCTTACTGTCTCAGTGTCAAGGTACCTGTCTTACTGTCTCAGTGTCAAGGTACCTGTCTTACTGTCTCAGTGCCAAGGTACCTGTCTTACTGTCTCAGTGTCAAGGTACCTGTCTTACTGTCTCAGTGCCAAGGTACCTGTCTTACTGTCTCAGTGTCAAGGTACCTGTCTTACTGTCTCAGTGTCAAGGTACCTGTCTTACTGTCTCAGTGTCAAGGTACCTGTCTTACTGTCTCAGTGTCAAGGTACCTGTCTTACTGTCTCAGTGTCAAGGTACCTGTCTTACTGTCTCAGTGCCAAGGTACCTGTCTTACTGTCTCAGTGTCAAGGTACCTGTCTTACTGTCTCAGTGTCAAGGTACCTGTCTTACTGTCTCAGTGTCAAGGTACCTGTCTTACCTGTCTTACTGTCTCAGTGCCAAGGTACCTGTCTTACTGTCTCAGTGCCAAGGTACCTGTCTTACTGTCTCAGTGCCAAGGTACCTGTCTTACTGTCTCAGTGCCAAGGTACCTGTCTTACTGTCTCAGTGACAAGGTACCTGTCTTACTGTCTCAGTGTCAAGGTACCTGTCTTACTGTCTCAGTGCCAAGGTACCTGTCTTACTGTCTCAGTGCCAAGGTACCTGTCTTACTGTCTCAGTGCCAAGGTACCTGTCTTACTGTCTCAGTGCCAAGGTACCTGTCTTACTGTGTCAGTGTCAAGGTACCTGTCTTACTGTCTCAGTGTCAAGGTACCTGTCTTACTGTCTCAGTGTCAAGGTACCTGTCTTACTGTCTCAGTGTCAAGGTACCTGTCTTACTGTCTCAGTGCCAAGGTACCTGTCTTACTGTCTCAGTGTCAAGGTACCTGTCTTACTGTCTCAGTGTCAAGGTACCTGTCTTACTGTCTCAGTGCCAAGGTACCTGTCTTACTGTCTCAGTGCCAAGGTACCTGTCTTACTGTCTCAGTGTCAAGGTACCTGTCTTACTGTCTCAGTGTCAAGGTACCTGTCTTACTGTCTCAGTGTCAAGGTACCTGTCTTACTGTCTCAGTGTCAAGGTACCTGTCTTACTGTCTCAGTGTCAAGGTACCTGTCTTACTGTCTCAGTGCCAAGGTACCTGTCTTACTGTCTCAGTGCCAAGGTACCTGTCTTACTGTCTCAGTGTCAAGGTACCTGTCTTACTGTCTCAGTGTCAAGGTACCTGTCTTACTGTCTCAGTGTCAAGGTACCTGTCTTACTGTCTCAGTGTCAAGGTACCTGTCTTACTGTGTCAGTGCCAAGGTACCTGTCTTACTGTCTCAGTGTCAAGGTACCTGTCTTACTGTCTCAGTGTCAAGGTACCTGTCTTACTGTCTCAGTGTCAAGGTATCTGTCTTACTGTCTCAGTGTCAAGGTACCTGTCTTACTGTCTCAGTGTCAAGGTACCTGTCTTACTGTCTCAGTGTCAAGGTACCTGTCTTACTGTCTCAGTGTCAAGGTACCTGTCTTACTGTCTCAGTGTCAAGGTACCTGTCTTACTGTCTCAGTGTCAAGGTACCTGTCTTACTGTCTCAGTGTCAAGGTACCTGTCTTACTGTCTCAGTGTCAAGGTACCTGTCTTACTGTCTCAGTGCCAAGGTACCTGTCTTACTGTCTCAGTGTCAAGGTACCTGTCTTACTGTCTCAGTGTCAAGGTACCTGTCTTACTGTCTCAGTGTCAAGGTACCTGTCTTACTGTCTCAGTGCCAAGGTACCTGTCTTACTCTCTCAGTGCCAAGGTACCTATCTTACTGTCTCAGTGTCAAGGTACCTGTCTTACTGTCTCAGTGTCAAGGTACCTGTCTTACTGTCTCAGTGTCAAGGTACCTGTCTTACTGTCTCAGTGTCAAGGTACCTGTCTTACTGTCTCAGTGCCAAGGTACCTGTCTTACTGTCTCAGTGTCAAGGTACCTGTCTTACTGTCTCAGTGCCAAGGTACCTGTCTTACTGTCTCAGTGTCAAGGTACCTGTCTTACTGTCTCAGTGTCAAGGTACCTGTCTTACTGTGTCAGTGTCAAGGTACCTGTCTTACTGTCTCAGTGCCAAGGTACCTGTCTTACTGTCTCAGTGTCAAGGTACCTGTCTTACTGTCTCAGTGCCAAGGTACCTGTCTTACTGTCTCAGTGCCAAGGTACCTGTCTTACTGTGTCAGTGTCAAGGTACCTGTCTTACTGTCTCAGTGTCAAGGTACCTGTCTTACTGTCTCAGTGCCAAGGTACCTGTCTTACTGTCTCAGTGTCAAGGTACCTGTCTTACTGTCTCAGTGTCAAGGTACCTGTCTTACTGTCTCAGTGTCAAGGTACCTGTCTTACTGTCTCAGTGTCAAGGTACCTGTCTTACTGTCTCAGTGCCAAGGTATCTGTCTTACTGTCTCAGTGCCAAGGTACCTGTCTTACTGTCTCAGTGTCAAGGTACCTGTCTTACTGTCTCACTGTCAAGGTACCTGTCTTACTGTCTCAGTGTCAAGGTACCTGTCTTACTGTCTCAGTGTCAAGGTACCTGTCTTATTGTATCAGTGTCAAGGTACCTGTCTTACTGTCTCAGTGTCAAGGTACCTGTCTTACTGTCTCAGTGCCAAGGTACCTGTCTTACTGTCTCAGTGTCAAGGTACCTGTCTTACTGTCTCAGTGTCAAGGTACCTGTCTTACTGTCTCAGTGCCAAGGTACCTGTCTTACTGTCTCAGTGCCAAGGTACCTGTCTTACTGTCTCAGTGTCAAGGTACCTGTCTTACTGTCTCAGTGCCAAGGTACCTGTCTTACTGTCTCAGTGTCAAGGTACCTGTCTTACTGTCTCAGTGTCAAGGTACCTGTCTTACTGTCTCAGTGTCAAGGTACCTGTCTTACTGTCTCAGTGTCAAGGTACCTGTCTTACTGTCTCAGTGTCAAGGTACCTGTCTTACTGTCTCAGTGTCAAGGTACCTGTCTTACTGTCTCAGTGCCAAGGTACCTGTCTTACTGTCTCAGTGTCAAGGCACCTGTCTTACTGTCTCAGTGCCAAGGTACCTGTCTTACTGTCTCAGTGCCAAGGTACCTGTCTTACTGTCTCAGTGTCAAGGTACCTGTCTTACTGTCTCAGTGTCAAGGTACCTGTCTTACTGTCTCAGTGTCAAGGTACCTGTCTTACTGTCTCAGTGTCAAGGTACCTGTCTTACTGTCTCAGTGCCAAGGTACCTGTCTTACTGTCTCAGTGTCAAGGTACCTGTCTTACTGTCTCAGTGTCAAGGTACCTGTCTTACTGTCTCAGTGTCAAGGTACCTGTCTTACTGTCTCAGTGTCAAGGTACCTGTCTTACTGTCTCACTGTCAAGGTACCTGTCTTACTGTGTCAGTGTCAAGGTACCTGTCTTACTGTCTCATGTCTCAGTGCCAAGGTACCTGTCTTACTGTCTCAGTGTCAAGGTACCTGTCTTACTGTCTCAGTGTCAAGGTACCTGTCTTACTGTCTCAGTGTCAAGGTACCTGTCTTACTGTCTCAGTGTCAAGGTACCTGTCTTACTGTCTCAGTGTCAAGGTACCTGTCTTACTGTCTCAGTGTCAAGGTACCTGTCTTACTGTCTCAGTGTCAAGGTACCTGTCTTACTGTCTCAGTGTCAAGGTACCTGTCTTACTGTGTCAGTGCCAAGGTACCTGTCTTACTGTCTCAGTGTCAAGGTACCTGTCTTACTGTCTCAGTGTCAAGGTACCTGTCTTACTGTCTCAGTGTCAAGGTATCTGTCTTACTGTCTCAGTGTCAAGGTACCTGTCTTACTGTCTCAGTGTCAAGGTACCTGTCTTACTGTCTCAGTGCCAAGGTACCTGTCTTACTGTCTCAGTGTCAAGGTACCTGTCTTACTGTCTCAGTGTCAAGGTACCTGTCTTACTGTCTCAGTGTCAAGGTACCTGTCTTACTGTCTCAGTGTCAAGGTACCTGTCTTACTGTCTCAGTGTCAAGGTACCTGTCTTACTGTCTCAGTGTCAAGGTACCTGTCTTACTGTCTCAGTGCCAAGGTACCTGTCTTACTGTCTCAGTGTCAAGGTACCTGTCTTACTGTCTCAGTGCCAAGGTACCTGTCTTACTGTCTCAGTGTCAAGGTACCTGTCTTACTGTCTCAGTGTCAAGGTACCTGTCTTACTGTCTCAGTGCCAAGGTACCTGTCTTACTGTCTCAGTGCCAAGGTACCTGTCTTACTGTCTCAGTGTCAAGGTACCTGTCTTACTGTCTCAGTGTCAAGGTACCTGTCTTACTGTCTCAGTGTCAAGGTACCTGTCTTACTGTCTCAGTGTCAAGGTACCTGTCTTACTGTCTCAGTGCCAAGGTACCTGTCTTACTGTCTCAGTGTCAAGGTACCTGTCTTACTGTCTCAGTGTCAAGGTACCTGTCTTACTGTCTCAGTGCCAAGGTACCTGTCTTACTGTCTCAGTGTCAAGGTACCTGTCTTACTGTCTTAGTGTCAAGGTACCTGTCTTACTGTCTCAGTGTCAAGGTACCTGTCTTACTGTCTCATGTCTCAGTGCCAAGGTACCTGTCTTACTGTCTCAGTGTCAAGGTACCTGTCTTACTGTCTCAGTGCCAATCTACCTGTCTTACTGTCTCAGTGTCAAGGTACCTGTCTTACTGTCTCAGTGTCAAGGTACCTGTCTTACTGTCTCAGTGTCAAGGTACCTGTCTTACTGTCTCAGTGTCAAGGTACCTGTCTTACTGTCTCAGTGTCAAGGTACCTGTCTTACTGTCTCAGTGTCAAGGTACCTGTCTTACTGTGTCAGTGTCAAGGTACCTGTCTTACTGTCTCAGTGCCAAGGTACCTGTCTTACTGTCTCAGTGTCAAGGTACCTGTCTTACTGTCTCAGTGTCAAGGTACCTGTCTTACTGTCTCAGTGTCAAGGTACCTGTCTTACTGTCTCAGTGTCAAGGTACCTGTCTTACTGTCTCAGTGTCAAGGTACCTGTCTTACTGTCTCAGTGCCAAGGTACCTGTCTTACTGTCTCAGTGTCAAGGTACCTGTCTTACTGTCTCAGTGTCAAGGTACCTGTCTTACTGTCTCAGTGCCAAGGTACCTGTCTTACTGTCTCAGTATCAAGGTACCTGTCTTACTGTCTCAGTGTCAAGGTACCTGTCTTACTGTCTCAGTATCAAGGTACCTGTCTTACTGTCTCAGTGCCAAGGTACCTGTCTTACTGTCTCAGTGTCAAGGTACCTGTCTTACTGTCTCAGTGTCAAGGTACCTGTCTTACTGTCTCAGTGCCAAGGTACCTGTCTTACTGTCTCAGTGCCAAGGTACCTGTCTTACTGTCTCAGTGTCAAGGTACCTGTCTTACTGTCTCAGTGTCAAGGTACCTGTCTTACTGTCTCAGTGCCAAGGTACCTGTCTTACTGTCTCAGTGTCAAGGTACCTGTCTTACTGTCTCAGTGTCAAGGTACCTGTCTTACTGTCTCAGTGCCAAGGTACCTGTCTTACTGTCTCAGTGCCAAGGTACCTGGCTTACTGTCTCAGTGCCAAGGTACCTGTCTTACTGTCTCAGTGTCAAGGTACCTGTCTTACTGTCTCAGTGTCAAGGTACCTGTCTTACTGTCTCAGTGTCAAGGTACCTGTCTTACTGTCTCAGTGTCAAGGTACCTGTCTTACTGTCTCAGTGTCAAGGTACCTGTCTTACTGTCTCAGTGTCAAGGTACCTGTCTTACTGTCTCAGTGCCAAGGTACCTGTCTTACTGTCTCAGTGCCAAGGTACCTGTCTTACTGTCTCAGTGTCAAGGTACCTGTCTTACTGTCTCAGTGTCAAGGTACCTGTCTTACTGTCTCAGTGCCAAGGTACCTGTCTTACTGTCTCAGTGCCAAGGTACCTGTCTTACTGTCTCAGTGCCAAGGTACCTGGCTTACTGTCTCAGTGTCAAGGTACCTGTCTTACTGTCTCAGTGTCAAGGTACCTGTCTTACTGTCTCAGTGCCAATCTACCTGTCTTACTGTCTCAGTGCCAAGGTACCTGTCTTACTGTCTCAGTGTCAAGGTACCTGTCTTACTGTCTCAGTGTCAAGGTACCTGGCTTACTGTCTCAGTGTCAAGGTACCTGTCTTACTGTCTCAGTGTCAAGGTACCTGTCTTACTGTCTCAGTGCCAAGGTACCTGTCTTACTGTCTCTTACACCTCCTGGTGGATCTTTCCAAACATTGTGCCGACTGAATATGTTCCAAGCGAGTGAAGCCACACCTAATAATGTTGCCTGTACATTTTATATATAACGCAGAATCATACAGGAGTGGATAGCAAAATATGAGCCGCTGCAGGCCATGGAGCAAAATGTATTCACTTTGATTGAGGAAAATATAATTGACCATATCACACTGCGGGCATTTTGTTCTTATGTCATGCTCAGGTTGGGTTCCTTTCCACCCTGTTCCCGGGCCACCGTGTGAATATGGTAAATTATAGGCCGATTTCATTACGTTTCACTGAAGAAAATATAAACATTTAGTTTGACATGGGACATTCTTCACATCTCAGTCACATCTAAACCGACTCCAAGACAGCAGAGAACTAACTCATTTAGGTGTCTAGTTGGCATTGAGCAATAAAATGTATCATTATTGCCTTGACAACAACACACTGTAAAGTTGAATACAGAAGACAAGGCACACACAAACTCAAGTTAACAAAACAAGTTAACATACCTGTGCTGAGCAGAAAGCTGAACACGATCACACAAACTGTGATCCTCATCTTGCCTGATTCTCTGGTGTCTGGATAGAGGAAAGAAACACACACAGATACATGCACACACACACACACACACACACATACACATTTTAATACTTTATTTGGTTCCACAAATTATATTACATAAACAGGGAATCAAATGTATCGGGGCCAAGCAGCACTGAACACTTAAGGGACACATAGCACCTCCTTCTCCATGTGGCTAAGCTGCCAATAATAGCTGAGACAGAGCAATATTTGGCAATTTGTTTGGCTTTTCTTTTAGACATTGCAGCAATTCTCAGACCGGTCATGGTGCATTTGTATACATGGCCAAGACTTCCGAATACAAGTACACTATATCTACACCTATACCCAAGGTCGGCCATCACACTGAGCAGTGGTTGGTATTTGATATACTTGTCCCGGAAGGCCTGGTCCATGTACAGATCAAAGGTACAGCCTACTTCTATGACCAGCACCTCCCTGTGGCTGGTGTCAACAAAAACAACATCCGGTGTATTTGGTATGTTAGCAAAGACATCGTTGGTAAGGCCAAACCACTCTGGTTGCACTCTGGCATGTTTGTGCATTGCTGCTACACCAGTGATGCCAGTAACTAGTTACTAAGTAACTAGTTACTCTAATCTGATTACTTTTTTCAGTAAATAGTAATCTAACTTGTTACTTTTTACAAGCCAGTAATCTGATTACAGTTACTTTTCCAAGTGGCTGTGCGTTACTATTTAGTTACTATCTCATAATGCTGATGATAAGAGAGCCAGGGGTACAGTCAGCTAGACCAGGGGTTCCCAAAGTGGGGGTCGCCAGATCATTAAAACAAATTATATATATATATTTTTTTTATGCAGTCAGGCCACTGAATTTAGAAGCAGGCCAGGCCAGTGTTTCTAGTTGCAGCAGCGCAATAGTTAGATAACCTAGGTGGAGAACAACCAGGAGATCACTGCAACTCACACAAATTGGAGAACTATCTCTTTCTCTCTCTCTCTCTCTCTCTCTCTCTCTCTCTCTCTTGCTCTCACACACACACACAAAGGGAGCCGCATGTGATTGGTGGAGGCGGGACCCTTACAAAAAACTGTTGTTGCTAATCATTGACACATGCTAGCCTGTAATAATCCCCCCCAGAAAAATCGACTTTGCATTTGATATATTGCAAATATATGCCATCACACACACTGGCATTTAAAGGGTTAGAATTATAAAATGAATATGTGGTGTTATGATCAGGGCTGAAGTTGAATAAAAGATTGTATTTTTTTCAATCTGACATTACAAAAAACAGAAAATCCATCAAAATCTGTGTTGTTGCTAATCATACATATGCTAGCCTGTTTTTTAACAATAATTTGTGATGCCATCACAAACACTGGCATTTAAAGGGTACAAATTAAAATATTCCTGCACCAGAATGCAGGAAATTAAGTCTTTGTAACAAAGAATTTCCTGGTGTGGGACCCCCAGACCCCCTGCTTAAACAGTGGCCTGACTGGGGCTATATTCTGCACTATATTTCCTGGCCTGAATGATTTCCCCAGTCCGGCCCTGGTTAAAAGCCTCCAATGCTTATTTGTGTGTGCGCGTTTGAACGTGTGCATGTTTCAACCATACATTTCCATTTATAAAAAAATAAAAAAATAAATTATAATATATATATTTTTTTTTTTTTATTTCTTTTACCTCCTATAATAGCTCACTGACACCATTATTTGGGGGTCGCGGCCTGAACCCCTGAGCGAGACCAGAGATGGGACGTGCAGAGCAGAGGAGCAGGTGTGTCAGTAAAACTGTCATCACGCACAAGCGCCTCTATTTACCCATAATGATAAGCCTAATTTGAGAGAATAACAAACTATAATACCATGTTTTATATTACACAACGGTTTTACAATTTAATTTTTTATTAAAATTATATTATATACATTTTCTATTTTATTTAGTTTGGGAACCACTGTCCTAGAGTGCCTGAGCAGTGGACAGCTGTGACCTTATATGGCCTGATGGCTGATGATGTCTCATGATGACCTGTCTGAGCAGCCAATCATGATTTATGACATTATGCACTTTCAATAAAGCATTATCTAGGCTCTAAATGACTTTGGTGTAGCACGTTGTAGCAGTCTAAATAGTTGCCTAAAGAAAGATTCACGCAAATAGGTATCTGGCATCAAACCACTAGGGCTCTCGTCCACTAAAGAAATTCTTAGTCGACTAATAATTGTGGATCTTGGTGGCTAATCGATTAGTTGATTTAAATGTTTCCCTTTTTAATTTTTTATTCTATTTCTTTTTGGGCTTTCTGTATTTTTTACCCATCCCAATTTAGTCGTTATGCCAATTCCCTCCCTGGTCGTTGCGCGCATTGCCCCACTGTCGGCCTGGGGAGAGTGTAGAACTACATGCCTCCTCCGATACATGTGGAGTCACCCGCCGCTTCTTTCCACCTGACAGCGAGGACTCTCACTGGGGGAATGTAACGCGTGCGGAGGTTCACACTATTTCCCCCAGATCCCCTCGCTGCTGAACAGGCGCCCCGACCGACCAGTAGGAGTCGCAGTTTACAACGACCAGGACACATACCCCACCAGCTTCCCACCCGCTAACACTGCCAATTGTGTTAGTAGGGACGACTGACTAAGCCGGAGGTACCGCTGACAGCTGGATTAGATCGCAGAGTCTCTGCGGTGGTAGGCGAGTGCCTGCGCTACCCAGCCGCACCACTAAATGTGTCCCTTTTTAAATGTAATGCTTACCAGAGATATGTTTATAATTTTTTTACGATATACTAACATATTCACAATGGGAAAAAACAACAACATAAAAAACAACTAATCAACTCGACTAAGACCAAAGTAACCAACCTAATATCTGACTAATTGACTTGAGAAAGGACAGCCTACAGACCACCATATGACCATCAAGGCTCTGCCAAGGGACATCCGTGGCTTATACACATTACTTTCTTTCTAATTCCTTTCTCCTCATAAATGTCTCTGTATGGCTCAATGGGGTGACAGTGGCTCAGAAGGTAAAGCGGCCATTCCCAATTAGATTACGGCTCCTCCCTGGAAGTGTGTGGAAGTGTCCTTAACCCTTGTGGACCCCTGGTCATGAAAACTACTTTTTTGAAATATTTTGAGTGTGTGTGTGAGCACAGCGGTGTCTGTGTTTATTATTATTTCATGAAATTGGGTAAATATCTTAATTTTACATATATGTTCATTGTCTCAAAAGCTTATAACATGAAACACTCTAGAAAAATAGTTACAGTATTTAGTGCCTTGTTTACCCCTGGTCATGTTTTCTACTCTCCGTCCGCTCCCATGTTAAAACGGCATTTTTAACCATTTTTAAATCTGCTCTCATTCGTTCAATTCTCGATATATTTACCAAACCTTTGCATATTTCACAACCTAATGACACAGACTAACGTCAGTGTGTGCTGTTACCGATGTAAAACACATGGTGGCGTAATCGCTCTACAGATAACTTTGCCACAATTCAGGGGAGGTGAGATAGGCTGTGCCGGGCTGCCGGTGATTGAAACTCCGGACACAGGTTTTGGGGTGGTGGGGGGGGGAGCGAGTGGATTTCCAAGACAGAACCAGAGGCGAACCGGACCGCGCAGTCCACAGCGCGCCACACGCCGAAACACAAGCCCCCCATGGCCGGCGCGCGCCAACGAGGAAGTGTACTGCACGGAGCAAGTCTGGTTCTCCTCCCACCAGCGAGGCGAGCCCAAGATTCCTGCCGCAGAACCCATTGGAACCGCCCGCAAAACATTTGGGTCAGTATGAGCGCTTAGTAACATTTCGCCTCAAAGCCGTTTCTGGCCGAACTAGTCATCGAATCTTTAATATTTTTTGTTATTCGTATTCAGAGGTATTTCGTCGAGATATTTCGTCGAGTAATGTTTTAAAAAGAAATATGAGAAATATGGTAAAAAACAACATTTATCCGTTTTTTTCGATGAAAAAAAAACGTTGTAACGTTTCGCCTCAACGCCGTTTCTGGCCGAACTAGTCATCGAACCTTTAATATTTTTTTTGATTCGTATTCAGAGGTATTTCGTCGAGATATTTCATCAAGTAATGTTTTAAAAAAAAAATGAGAAATATGGTAAAAAACAACATTTATCCGTTTTTTCCGATGAAAAAAAACGTTGTAACGTTTCGCCTCAACGCCGTTTCTGGCCGAACTAGTCATGGAATCTTTAATATTTTTTTTTATTCGTATTCAGAGGTATTTCGTCGAGATATTTCGTCGAGTAATGTTTTAAAAAGAAATATGAGAAATATGGTAAAAAACAACATTTATCAGTTTTTTCGATGAAAAAAAACGTTGTATCAAACAAACACAGATTTGAGTGGTTATAATTCATAAATATGAGTAATCTGTTGAGAGATATATTGAGATTATGCTATTACTGTTAATCATGGGGAAAAAAAGGTTTTAAAAATAGTAAACAGTTAAAATTATATGGCTTTAAACATGAGCCATGATTTCATGACCAGGCCCAGGGTGTGTCAGCAGTCCTAGGGAGGCATAAGCAAGACACTCAACCCCTAACTGCTCCCGATGAGCAGGTTGGCACCTTGCATGGTTGCCTCCGCATGTCGGTGTGTGAATGCGTGAGTGAATGGTAAATGGTAAATGGCTGCTTTTTTATATAGCGCTTTTATCCAAAGCGCTTTACAATTTGTTACTCACATTTTACCCATTCACTCACACATTCACACACCGACGGCGGAGGCAACCATGCAAGGTGCCAACCTGCTCATCGGGAGCAATTAGGGGTTAAGTGTCTTGCTCAAGGACACATCGACACGCTGCCCGGGAGGAGCGGGAATCGAACCGGGAACCTCCTGATTGCCAGACGACTGCTCTACCTCCTGAGCCACTGTCGCCAATTTATGTGAGGCATAAATTGTAAAGCACTTTGGATAAAAGCACTACATGAATGCAGTCCATTCCTTTTTTTCCATGTATGTAAACAACTGACTAACACAAAACGTACGGTTATGTATATAACCATAGTTATGAGTGTAGTGACGCTCTGCATCTATTGCAATACTCTTCATATCCAGTATTGAACTGAAATAAATTCTCACATGTACCTTTACATACCATCATCTGTCTGGCCACACCCCCATCCGCTCCCTACATAAGCAGGGGTGTGGCCATACCATCAGCTCCTTCCCAAGTCTTTCACCACAAGGCAAGATCACGGGGTCCTCAGTGAGTTCGACGCAGAGCGTCACTACACTCATATAACTATGGTTATATACATAACCGTACGTTATACATCGTGTAGCTCCGCTCTGCGTCTATTGCAACACAGGAGCTGAGCAGAGCGGAGCTCGACAAATGTACCCGCTGAGGCCCCCCACAACCATCAGAACCGGGGAGGACCCGAGCCCCCCGAACCCCCCTAGCGGAGGACGGGAGGGTGTCGGATCCGACTGCGCGAAGAGGAGACTTCAGCAACTCAACGCACAGGGTGAGCAGACCGTGGGACTTACCTTCCACAGAAGAACCCACGACTACACAAACGCACAACCCGCATGCCACTAGGGAACGAACGGAAGGAACAAACCCCCGTTACCACCCCTAACATCACGGGGTCAAGAGCAAAAACCCAACCCTGTGGCAAGGCCGTAGCAGCGGAGCGCAACGGAGGACCCAGACCCAGAAGGGACTGGACCCCCCCGGAAAAAGGGGGCCTGGAGAGGCCAATGACGCCACAGCATCGAGACCTCACCAGGCGGTCACTAGTGACACCGCCCCCCACATCGCCAGCGTATTCGGACAGGGCCCATCCAAGAGCAGGCCCTTCCCCCCTATAGCACGCCGCCTAGCTCACTGAACCTGGTATACTCAGGCAGTCACCCATCCAAGTACAACCCAGGCCTGAACCTATACAGCTTCCGAAACCGAACGAGATCGGGCGTGTTCAGGTTGGCATGGCTGTAAGCTCGAAGCACTCAAGAGGCTACACCCACAGCGGGAGCAGGCAGCGCACCGGGGAGACGACCCCCAAAAGAGGTGGATCCCTCAATCCAGGCAACAGGCCACTCGACCTGAGCCTGGAGCACTGCGGACTAGACAGGCGCCAAAGGTTCATTTGTTCATCGCGGGTACACAATCGCTGGCTGCTGCGTCTAATGTCGCACAGCTGGCAAGATTTGTATCCGGGATAATGACGGGCGGCACGGAGCTGACTGAGGTACAACAGGATCAGCTCACCCAGGCGGCAGGAGCTGTCCTGCATCTGACTCAGGTGCAGGCCATAGCCGCTGGGAAAGTGCGCGCCCTGGCGACTCTGATCCAGCGCCACCTTTGGCTGGAGCAGGCCCGTGTGCCGGAGAAGAAGAGAGCTCCTCTTCTGACGGCCACCCTCTCCGATGCTGGACTGTTCGGGAAGGCCCTGCAATTGATGACCTCAACATGCAGAGAGATGGCAGAGGAAAGATCCGTGCTCCAACCCCATTTTTGCACCTCCCGTCATCGCCGGTGGAGTCAGACGGCTTCCACGTCGTCGAGCTACCTCCGCCGTGGCTGCCACTACCTCCACCGCCACTGCTGGCCCGTCGAAGAAGGCCAGGAGGAGAGACGGTGCTGCTGCTGCAGCCGGCCCATCTACGACCGGAGGAGACGGTAGGGATCGACGAGACCAGCAACCGATTACCTACCGTCCCTCCGGGGCTTCTCGGGGTGGCAAAGCCCGAGCGGCTCGAGGCAGCAGACGCCGCTAGACCCAGTGACTTTTTTCCCCTGCGGTCCCCTCTGTTTACCCCTCCCCGGCCTCTCATATTATTTGTTTTCATAAATAAAAAGTCCCCTCTAAAGGGGGACTGTATTTTTTGTTAAACAAACTGTGTGTTCTTCACCAAAACATATGATGAGGTTGCAAAGTGTGAATCTGCATTAGTATACATTGATGGATGAGTTACGTTCATGTTATGAGATTAAAGCAAGGTCTGCAGCATTCACTCGGTTATAGAAGGATTTCTATCTCGGCCTGACACTCCACATGCAGGTAGAAGCTGGTTGTATGGTCTGTTGCTTACACAAGAAGTAATGTTGAGCTACAACACTGTTGTGTTAGTTGCAGTAATGCTCATACACACGTTCCACGGCCTAGCCGTTATACTCTCTATCAGTGTTTTTCTATGTACAACATGGAATGCGGGTGTAGGATTCACACACACACGACTTGGTTTTGTTGTAAACCCTGTTCACAGTCTGTGGGTAGCGTGCATTGTATTAGCTTGCGCTATTCATTAGCATTCTACCAAAGGTTTCATATACTACAGTTGTTATTGTGTGTAGGGGGAAGGGTTTTGTGAGGGGGTGCAGAATAAACCCCTCCTTCCCACTTGATTGGTCAAGGGGGTTTTCTCATCTCCTGTTGGGCCAGTCAGGGCCAAGCCGTTAAACGCCTTGGCTGGGGGGGGGGGGGGGGAGGGTTGTCCTGACTCTGCTCCTATTACAAACAGGAGTTGTGTGTGGGGTTTCCCCCCATCATAGCATACGAGTATGTTGCTATGACGATGGCTTCCGTGAGTTAGATCTTTACGTAAGTTCTGTTGTGTCAAAGTGTCGGGTTAGAGCGTAGGACTTACGGGTCCGCTACGCTCGATTTTATGTGTAACTTGAGTCAGTTGGTCACGTGACTCGCAGTTGCCATGGCTTTTTCATTCTACGACTCACGTGGGAAGGCTTTCTGGGGAATTTCGGTCTAAATCCTCTGTGGAAGGGGTGACTGGATGTAAAAATGTAAACAATTTTTACCCTCGGCTGTGTAGACTGGGATTCATGCTGTTGGTGCTTCCTTCTTTTTTATTAAAAAGAGTTGGAGTTTAGGAAGCACCACACCCCTCTTGTCGTTCCCCTGGGCGCCTTGGGGATTCACTGAAAGGTCTAAATAGCCTGTTCATTGATGTGGTTGTGTCCCGACGCACGCTTAAGTGCTAGCTCGGGGTGTTCTGTTGAAGATCAGGCGGGTGACTAGCACGCCTTGGTTGCTTGTGGTTAAAACAGCGTTTTTATAAAGCAACTGGGATGGGGGTTTTTTCCTCTTCCGACGACCTGTTATTGGTTATCGACGGATTCTCGTTCATATCTGGGGGATGATGACGGAATGGATCTGAACATATGTAGAGGGGTCTCACGCCCTTGGGGTGGGCCACCGGGCGCGGTTCGCACCGACCGTCTGGGTGGCGCCTTCTTTTCATGTTTTAAGATCAACACGCATATCTGCCCCTTCTCCTGGAGTAGGCATGTCGGCGTGGTTAGGGCACGGGACTGGTTCTGGTCACGCTGGTCCAGATCAGTTAAACCCGTTGTCCGCCGGGGATGCAGATCTGCTGTTCTGGTACCCTGAGGGACTTGTGCTTTTTTCGGGGGGGAAAATGCCAGGTCGGTTCGGGTGTCACAGGGTTAGGCGCTATGGAGACCCTTGTTGGGTACATATTGTACTCTGCACTGTCGTAATGGCTTGCGGTCCGATCTCGGCCGCTACGCAGGTTTGATACTGGTTAGTACTCGGTTGGGAGACCGCCTGGGAATACCAAGTGCGGTGTGCTTGGGGCTGGTTCTCCATTCTTTTCGCTCCTCTCTCACGCGTGGCAAAGAGGGGGCTGTTGGGGTGGTCTTGGACCTCCTCTGGTAACCCTGTGCTTCCCATGCCGCCGGGCCCGGTCCGAAGTAATGTTTCGTCGACCCGTAGGCCTGGAATAACCCTTTTTTGAAAACTGAAACACTTGTACTGCGGTATAGCCGGTGTATGCCCGCAGGTGTGTTTTGGAGTTTTTTCTTGAGGGGTTATAGGAACAACCACCGCATAGGGTAACGACAGGGTGGTTGGTTCCCTGGTGTGTTGGAGCAGAGTCAACTCCCGGGTTACCCGGTTGAGTGTGCCCCTGCACGTTCATGACGTCTGCCAATCATGTCAGCCTTCTCTGCCTCATACCCTCTGGGTTTTTTTTTTTTAAAGGAGGCTTTGTCATGGTGATCAACAATGCCAGCATACGCCCCTTCCGCCGGGGCGGCTGTTTTCAGCGGACTCCTTTGGCGCCTGTCTCGTCCGCAGTGCTCCAGGCTCGGGTTACAGCCTGTTGCCTGGTTTCCCCGGTGCGCTGCCTGCTTCCGTTGGTTAACCTTTTTGTGTGCTTACGGCCATGCTGACTGCCTGTTCTGCAAGGTCAGTGTGCCAGGCGGTGTGCTATTGGGGGGAAAGGGCCCGCTCTTGAGAGGGGCCTTATCCGAATACGCTGGCGATGTGAGGGGCGGTGTCACTAAGTGACCACCTGGTGGGGTCTTGATGCCTGGCGTCATTGACCTCTCCGGGCCCCCGTTTTCCAGGGGATCCAGTCCCTTCAGTGGGTCTGGGTCTTCCTTCGCGCTCCGCTGCTACGGCCTTGCCACGGGGTTGGGTTTGCTCTTGACCCCGTGATTTCTGGGGGCAGTAACGAGGTTGTTCCTTACGTTCGTTCCCGGGTGGCATGCGGGTTGTGCGTGTGTGTAGTCGTGGGGTCAAGCCACGGTCTGCTCACCCTGTGCGTTGAGTTGCTTGAGTGCCTCTTCGCACGGTCGGGTCCGTCGCCCTCCCGGGAACCTCCAATAGGGGGGGTGCCCTCCATTAGGGGGGGTCGGGGGGGCTCGGTCCTCCCCGATCTGATGGTTGCGGGGGGCCTCAGCGGCGTACATTTGTCGGGCGATGGCTCTCGCTCGGCCTCCCTTGTGCAGTAGTGACGCCGAGCGAGATCCATTACGAAACAGAACGATAGGTTATAACTATAACCAAGTTCTGTGAGTAATGGTGAAAACCAACACAGACCACATACACAAAAAAGCAAATCAAAGACTCTTCTTCCTCCGCCAGCTTAAGAAATACAGAGTCAATAAACATCTCTTGCTCCGTTTCTACCAGGCCATTATACAAAGCATCCTCACCTTCTCCATAACTGTTTGGTACAGCAATCTGGACACTCACTCAAAAAACAAACTACAAAGAATCATCAATAAATCCTCAAAAATAATCTGCACCCCCCTCCCTTCCCTCGAGTCACTCCACCGCCAGATCACAATCAGGAGAGCCAGGAAAATCATCTCCGACCCCACTCACCCAGCACACCACATCTTCCAGCTGCTGCCCTCCGGGAGGCGCTACAGATCCCTGACCACCAAAACAACCCGGTTCAAAAACAGCTTCTTCCCCACTGCCATACGGACACTGAACTCCCTGTAGCACCCCCCCCCCCCCTGTAGTACCCCCCGCAACCCCCCTTACCTCTGCTGACATGGACATGGACAAACTCAGAACTGTATCTATGTAATTGTGTTTTCTTTTATGTACGCTGTAAGTGATGTTATATGTTCTATGTTTTTATGTTTTTATGTTGGAACTGCTATGAAACCTGCACTGAAACTAAATTCCACCAGCCTGGCTGGGTGGTCATTAAATAAAATAAATAAATAAATAAATAAATAGACGCCGCTGCAGCCCTTGATCTCACCTTGTGGTGAAAGCTTGGGAAGGAGGCGAGTAGGTGGCCACACACCTGCTTATGAAGGTAAGCTGATAGGGGTGTGGTCAGACGAATGTTGGGATGTAAAGGTACATTGTGGAATTTTTTATTCAGTGCGCGTGCACGAGCGAGGTATAGTGCAGTAGTGACGCCGAGCGTCACCATTACTCACAGAACTTGGTTATAGTTCTAACCTATCGTTAAGATGGATGTCCTACCTAGAATCAACTTCATCAGCTCAATGCTACCGTTACCCTCTTACACTCTTCCGCATACAGATTTATTTGGAATAACAAACCACCACGTATAAAAAGATCCACCGCACAGAGAAACAAAGCCGACGGAGGTATGGCATTTCCAGATTTTTTCCACTATTTTAAGGCGTACACTTTAAGACCACTGACAACCTGGTTTGATCCCCAAGCATCAGTATCCTGGAGAAATCTAGAAGTAAATATAGTAGCACCACATAGACTGCAGGACATAGTATACACCAAATTATCAATTAAGCAATGCGAACTGAAATTTGGCCCCATTATTACTCATGCGATCCGGATATGGCGTGAAACACAAAAAAAATATTCTAACCCACATAAATGGCATAATCATACTCCCTTATTCAATAACAATGCACTCCTGATTGGAAAACGACCTATAAGATTCCCTAGATGGGAAAAGCAGGGCATACACTCATTAGGAGATGTTTTCAACAAACAGGGTTTTTGTAGTTATGAGGAAATACACAAAAAATGTTATCTCACCAGTTCCACATATTATTTTTACGCACACGTCGCACAGTTATTGTTATGTTTGAAGGCTCATGGTGTCCCATTAAGGATACCAATTGTACACCACAGATACCACAAATTATTCTATGAAAGAGAGACATCGACGGGGAGCTCCAGTAGCTCACCGCGTACCTCGAACGCTATTTCGGCGTCGGGGACAACCGTGCGCGTCACGGATCTGGGGTAGCGAGTTCGACTCCCGGACAAGCCGTACTTTCTCAGAGTGTCTTTCCCCCCATCTATACCCCCATTCAACCTGTTTCTGTCGGTCATACTTGACCAGAAAAAGCGATAAACGCGAAAAGAACCAGCTGACTGGTCAAAGTTTTAAAAAAAAGAAAGAGAGACATCGAGAGGTTTTGTATCAGATTTTTATCATCAATTACTAACGTCCTCGTATGAAATCCTCCACCTAGACTCAGTCTGGAGGAGGGATATACCAGACCTGGAAATAAATTTTGATTGGCAAGAAGCCTGGGCAAATGTTCGACTTGCGTCACGTAACCCGGACCATCAACAAATCAATCTTAACTATATTCATAGGACATACCTGACTCCTATAAGACTGAACAGAATGGGTCTTAACTCTTAAACAAGACTCGAGATGCACCTTATGTACAAATGGGGATGAGGGTACATTTATGCACATGTATTGGGACTGCCCACCAGTTAAGATATTCTGGAAAGAAGTGACCCAGCAATTATCAAATCTCTTAACTCTGAATATACCTGTACACCCCTCTGTATTACTGCTGAATGATGTTTTTGAGTTTGCAGTCCCTATACAGCTAAAGAGATTGGTTATATCTGGTATCACAGCGGCTAAAAAGCTGATAGCATCACAATGGTTTCAACCGGAAAAAATTTGCCGAAAGGTCTGGACATATCTCGATGTGATTTATCTAGAAATATCTACAGCAAGAATTTTGGGTCTCAGTGAATCCAAAATTACAATGTGGTTAGAAGTGGTGGAGAGAATAAAAGCTAGCATATGAATTGTAGTGCCTGGTTAGGAACGAATGATAATGGATGGATTATCCAAGGGGGGGCCCGGGGGGGGGGGGGGGGGAGCGAGCGAGAGCATATGTATAGGGTATTAGATAGCAAGTATTAGGTGTATATCTTGTATAATACATTTATTTAAATGGTGATTGCATTGGATGTGCACTGTTAATTAATGCTTGTATATCTAATTTTATGTTGTTATGTTTATGTTTATGTGTTTGTTTAAAAAATAATAAAAAAATTAAATATAAAAAAAAACATTAAACATAGCAGTTAACATTTGCTACTGAGGGATTTGCAGTTACCACCATCAGCATTTCACATTTTCCCCATCTCTTTGATTTGATTTGATTTTTATTTGTCTCGAACATAGAAAGTTTAGAAACATAAAACAAGTTTAAAGGGGAACTATTTTACTATTTCTTTCACTATTTGGGCACTTTTACACAATTCCTGTGAGTTTATGGAACACCTCTGTAATTATATATATTGTTTAATTCATTGTTTTGTATTTTTTTTTTTCTTATCTTTCTTCCCCTCCTTTTTCCCGATTTTTCTCCCATCCCACCCTTCCTGGTTGTTGCGTACTTTCCCCTACTGTTGGTCCGGGAGACCGGAGACTGTCACATGCTTTCCTCCGACGCATGTGCAGCCTGGGGCAGGCCAACCTGGCCGCGCAGGTTCTCACCGGGGAGAGTGTAGCGTGTGGGAGGCCACACTATCTCTCCTCAGTTCCAACCCTCGCTGAGCAGGCGCCCCGACCGAACTGTAGGGGTCGCTGTCCACAACGCCCAGGACCCACCCTTCAGCTTTCCCACCCCCTGATACAGCCAATTGTATCAGTGTGAGAGGCCAGCCAAGCTGATAGCAACGCCGGGAGCTGGATTCGAACAGGCGAATCCTAGTGTCTCCCGGTGTTGGTGACGAACGTAATCTCTGTGCGCCACCTGCCCCCCCCCCCCCCCCCCCCCCCCATTGTTTTGTATTTCTAATCAAGTCCTCAAAAACAGCATTTTTCTACCTCAAGATCTCGAGCTGTTTTGAGGCTGGGCTCCTAAACCACTGCGCCGCGCCGCCGCCGCCTGAACATTAACATGCAGCGGTGTCTCTCTGACATCACAGATCATCACATTTTCAGATGACTCAGTTCAGTGAGGGTGAATATTGTGAGAGGAGAATTGGAAGAATGCGTCAATATGAGAATTAGAGACATAGATCATATTAATATAAGTCCACATAGCTAGGAAACAATGCTAAACACTGAAAAAGGCCATTTATAAGATAGTTCCCCTTTAAAAAACAAAAAGGTAAATAGTAAGTAAGTAAGTAAGTAAGTAAGTAAGTAAGTAAGTAAGTAAGTAAGTAAGTAAGTAAGTAAGTAAGTAAGTAAGTAAGTAAGTAAGTAAGTAAGTAAGTAAGTATTTATAAAGCACCTTTCATACATGTCATGTAGCTCAAAGTGCTGTACACAAACATAGGCATATATAACGATAAAAGCAATAAATTCACAGTGATCAGTTAAGATCAATGTTTAAAAAATAATAATAATAATAATAATAACGTAAATTGCTCGCATAACGTGCACTAAACCAATGCACTTGTACATGTTTAGCAGCATTAGTCAAAGACTATTTCCATACAATAAGTGTTCGAGAAGGAACAGGGGGAAAGTAAAACAACTTATCAAGCCCTGCCCCTTCCTTACAATATTTGACATTATAATTTAATAAAAATAAAAATAATATAACAAATAATAAAAAATAAAATAAAAGTACAGTTTTTTATATATCCAAATATCCAAATGAGAAAAAAAATCTCAAATCTCTCAATATCAATGATTGTAAACAGGCTAAATAATTTCTTTAAATGTGGGACATTTTATACATTTTGCTTTTACAAATCATCTGAGCAGTCAATGTTGGTGGTTGACCATTCGTGAGTTTTTTTTGGAGTATGCACATTCAAAAATGAAAATGAGGGACTTCCGGTATGGTGAGCAGTGAGTAGGACGCGTTTTTCCCTCTCTCCCTCGTGTTTTTTTTATTTCTACGTTTTAAGACTCCAAAACCTCACAATTCTTGTTTATATGCTAATATCGATATAGCTAACTAAGTATTTATCGTCGCAAAGATGACATCCAAGACTCCAAGACCAAAACGGGGCGATGTTCCGAATGAGGAGGAGGCTGACGATACTTTTAGCAAGGCCTGGCTGGCCGCCCTGCTTGAAAGCCACAAAGAGGCTATGACCACCAAGTTCAGAAAAGCCATTACCGCTTTGGAAGATAAACTTGACCAAATGAAAACGGACGTGACCGACAATGTACAGCGGGTCAATGCCCTGGAGGAGAATGCAGAATCTGTAAGCGAAAGAATTACGTCGCTGGAGGCTACATGTGCGGATCTTAGGGCTAGCCATGCGGTGCTAAAGGCTAAGGCGGAGGACCTCGAGGCTCGAGGGCGACGTAACAACCTTCGGATCATTGGACTACCAGAACAGATTGAGGGCCCGAGACCAACATCCTTCTTCGCCACCCTTTTACCGCAAATTCTTGGGGCAGAGACCTTTCTACGAGGATTATACCCCGCTAGTGTTGGAACAGCGAGCACCGTACCGCGATGTGATGGCACTACTTTACAAGCGGGGGCTGCGGCCTAGTCTCCACTACCCTGCTAAACTGATGATTACGGAAGAGAGCGGGGACAGAATACGCTTCACGTCTGTTGGGGATGCCGAAGCGTACCTCAAGGCCAAGTTAGCCTAGCGTGGACGGCTACCCAACGTATACCCAGTGGTAAGCTAATCTGACGCCGGGAGCAATGAACAATGAACAATGAATGTAGAATGCGAGACTGAATTTATAGACATTGGTTGGGCTACATTGGTCGACTCCGTTAGACCTGATAATTAGACCTCATGGGGGGATGCTATTGACATTAAGCGGACTGGCTTCTGAAACTGAACTCTATGCTTCCCAAACAGCCGACGCGGATTATATTTTGCCCGTATTTCTAACGCCTTTTTGCTTTTTTTCATTATTCTTTGATAGCCCTTATCTTACATATGTCTCTCTCTCATTCAAACTGTAGACGTTCCCTCTGTTTAGGGGCTGCTAAATAAACAGAATGGATCGGTTTGATAGGATAATGAAGGTTGTATATGTACGCGTTAGGAGTACTCAATGCGCAGAGACTGGGCCTGAATTTACTAGGCCATTTACCTAGGCCCAACGGACACTCGGGGACAGCTGAAACCAACGCCAACAGCATTAGACATGATTACGACGTACTGAGTGTTCGGCTGAACTTGTGGACCTTGGCTATATTATTATAGTGCGCAGTCACTATAGATTGTCCGCCTATGCCTCAGAAGGGGAATATTGTTATTTCAATCGGAGGGACTCCTTCAAAAGGACCCCTATGCCAACCAGGTTGCTATAGCCATGACCTTGTGAATGATTACGTGCCGTTTTCTTCTGCTCCCTATTTTGTATTTTTTGTTTTTGCCCCCCCCCCCCCTTCTTTTTTATTTCTATTTTTATATATGTATATAATCTTTTCCTTTTTTTCTTAACTTAATTTGTCTTTTCTTTTGTATGTATTTTTTTTTTTTTAAAGCAAAAGTTTTTATTGGTGAAGCAAGTTTGTACAATTACAAAGTCAGAATTATTCATTCACCCTTTTTTTCCACCCTTTTTTTTGTATAATCTACCCCACCCATCCCACCCCCAAACCCACCCCCAAACCCACCCCACGGATCAACAGGTAGGATTACGTACATAACATACAACCAGAGAAAAGGTTAGATTACAGACAGTAATAACAATTGCTACTTACAATGATACAATTAAATTAAATTAAATACAAAATACAAAAATAATAATAACAAAAAAATATATATATATATAATAAAAAAAATAATAATAATAGTAACCAAAAGGAAAATAGTCTGAGTCAGATATGGTACATTAATCAATTATAGAGTATCTACATAGTTATCTGGTGGTATTACATAGTACTGTTGGGCCTGGTTAGATGGGAGGATCACTCAAAGAAGGAAGACACTCAGTCACTCAGTCAGGAGGGAGAACAGATAGGCTGTTAAAGTAGGAAATGAACGGCTGCCACTTTTTAAAGAATTTTTCGTTAACTCCTCTAAGTGCATACTTAATCTTCTCTAGTTTTAGAAACGATACCATATCTTTTAGCCAGGCGGAGAAGGGGGGAGGTGTAGACAGTTTCCAGGCTAGGAGTATTCTCCGTCTGGCCAAGAGTGTGGCAAAAGCCAACATGTCAGTATCGTTTGGCTTAATAGGGAGAGGTTCAGCTGGTACGCCAAAAATGGCCAACAGTGGACAGGGCTGTATTGTGGTATCTAGTACTATCGAGAGCACATTAAATATCGAGGACCATAATGGTCTAAGACCCGGGCAGGACCAAAACATGTGAGAGAGATCAGCTTGTGGGCTATTACAGCGGTCACAATTGGGATTGGAGTCTGGGTAGATTTCAGCTAGTCTTGCTTTGCTGTAGTGTACTCTGTGTACCACCTTTAGTTGTATTAGGCTGAGTCTGGCACAAGTGGAGGAGGAATTCACCCTATCCAGTGCTCCCCCCCACCACCCCTCTGTCAGTTCCACCCCCAGCTCCTCCTCCCACCTGGATCTCGTCTTAGCGCTTTTGTCTTTGATCAAGCACATAGTATTTTGATAAATTTCAGATATAAGCCCTTTTTGGTTTGGTGATAGACCCAAGAGTCTCTCCCAATTTGATCGTTGAGGGGGGCTAGGAAATGAGTCAAATTGTGAACGTACAAAATGACGTATCTGAAGATAACGAAATAAATCGGAGCGTGGAAGACCAAATTGGAGACACAAGGAGCTAAAACTAGAGAAAGTGTCACCGTCATATAGATCCTTGAAACTATTTATTCCAAGTCTGTTCCAGCGTGTAAAAGACGAGTCCAGAGTGGAGGGAACAAACAGGTGGTTATTACTAATAGGCCCCAAGACTGATGCTGCACAGAGTTTGAAGTGACGACGAAACTGTATCCAAATCTTTAGAGTGGACAGAACAACAGGGTTTGAGGAGTGCCGGGAAGGAGAGAGAGGGAAAGAAGAGTAGACCAGAGCTGCCAGGGAGGATGAACGGCACGATTGCGCTTCTAAGCTACACCAGTCAGTTTCTGGGGTTTTCAACCAAAGAATAATTTTATGGATGTTGACAGACCAGTAGTAGTGCATGAAATTAGGGAGCGCAAGTCCACCTGACCCCCTAGGTCCTTGTAGGATGGCTTTGCCTATTCTAGGGATCTTTCCCCCCCAGATAAAGGCAGATATTGCTTGGTCTATTGTGAGAAAAAAGGATTTGGGTAGAAATAGAGGGAGACATTGAAAGACATACAGGAATTTGGGCAGGATATTCATTTTAACACATTGTACTTTACCGGAGAGTGAGAGGGGCAGGCTGCTCCAACGTTGAAAGTCAGCTTTCATGTTAGTGATTAATGGGGGGAAGTTAGCTTCAAAAATAGAGTTTAAGGTGTGGGTGATCTTTATGCCCAGATATTTAAAGCCCGTCTGTGACAGACGAAAGGGAATTGAAGATTGTGTAATTTGTAAGGCTGAGTTGTTAATGGGGAAACATTCACTTTTATGAAAATTTTGCTTATAGCCTGAGAAAGAGCCAAACTGTCTTAACATAGATTTTATGTGAGGGATGGAGGTAATAGGATGCGTCATATAGAGCAGAAGGTCATCAGCGTAAAGGGAGACCCTATGTTCGACTCCGTGACGGGTGATACCACGGAAGTGGGGCGAGGACTTGAGTGCAATGGATAGAGGTTCAGCGGCGACGGCAAACAATGACGGAGACAAAGGACAACCCTGGCGTGTCCCTCTGGAAAGTGGGAAATAAGGGGAGTTTATAGAGTTGGTAGTGATTCTGGAACCATAAAGAATTATTGAGAAGAAACATAAGTTGGAAAACGAAGACCAGGATTTTGGAAACGTATGTTATGTCAGTCTTTTCATACGGAGCAGAAGCATGGACGCTGAATGAAGAGGCAAAGAGGATGATAGACTCTTTTGAAATGTGGACACTGAGGAAGATGCTGAAGATAACATGGAAGGATAAGATCAAGAATGAGGAGGTACTGAGAAGAGCGGATATGCAAGGGGGACAGCTGCTGGAGAGGTTGAAAAAGAGAAAGATGGAGTTGTGCGGGCATGTTCTGAGAGGATCCAGCGGGGAGATGTTCAAGAAGGTGGTGATGGGGAAGGTGGATGGAAAGAGAGGAAGTGGAAGACCAAGAAGAGGCTGGGTAGACGATGTCTGTGATTGGAGTGGAGTGAGAGGCGGAGTCACGGAGTTGGAGAGAAGAAGTGGGGACAGAATGGGTTGGAGAGTGATAGGCAACCTTCGGAACGAAGAAGCCACCTAATGATGATGATGAGTGACACAGGCCAAGGGGGCGGAGTAGAGTAGCCGGACCCATGAGATAAATGTGTCCCCAAACCCACATTTCTGCAGCGTCGTGAACAAGTATTCCCACTCCACGCGGTCAAAGGCCTTCTCCGCATCCAGAGATATAATTACCTCAGGAGGGAGAGAAGGACCTGAAGTGTGTATAATATTCAAGAGTCTGCGAATGTTAGAAAAGGAGTGGCGACCCTTAATGAAGCCAGTCTGGTCCTCAGAAATAATCAGAGGTAAGATGTTCTCCAGACGCCTAGCCATCACCTTGGCAATGACCTTTCCATCGTTATTAATCAGCGAAATTGGGCGATACGATCCACAGTCTGTGGGGTCTTTGTCCTTTTTAAGTAGGAGGGAAATGGTTGCTTGGGTGAGTGTATGTGGCAGTGTCCCATTTTTCAGGGACTCGTTAAACATTTCCATCAGAAGCGGGGCGAGTTTGTCACAAAACTTTTTATAAAAACCTGCCTCATAGCCATCTGGACCCGGTGCCTTGCCACTCTGCATAGCATTGATAGCCTCCTTGATCTCCTCAATGTTCAATGGTCTGTCTAAATCCTTAGCCAGCTCCGGGTCTATAGACGGGAATTCTAGGTCATTTAAAAAAGTATCCATAGATATTCTGTCGGGAGGGGGTTCGGATGTGTAGAGAGTGGAGTAAAACACTTCAAAGGCCTTGTTAATGTCTTGGGGTTTCGAGACTATGTTATTAGAGCGATCCCTTATCTGTGAGATCAGCCTGGAGGCTGCTCTGCGCTTGAGCTGATGTGCAAGCAGCCGACTGTTCTTGTCTCCATATTCATACGACAGGCCGCGGGAGTGGAGCAGCAGACCTTCAGCTTTCTTTGTGGATAATAGATCGAATTCAGACTGTAAATCCAGCTTCTTTTTATACAATTCAGGTGAAGGGTCTGCGGCGTACTCACCATCAAGCTGGAGAATAGAATCTGTAAGGTCCTGCAGCCGCTTTCTCTGGGTTTTGTTCGCATGGGCTACATGGGAAATAATTTCACCACGCAGAACCACTTTTAGAGTCTCCCACAACAGTGAGTGAGATATTGACTCCGATCTATTGGTGAGTAAGAAGTCATCAATTGACTTTGAAATTTTGTCGCAAAACCCCTTGTCGGAAAGTAGCAAGGTATCGAATCTCCAGGGAGGGCGATCTTTTCTATTCAGAGTAAGGGAGATGTCCATTTGTATAGGCGCATGGTCTGAAATTACAATGGCTAAATAGTCAACTGAGCGGACAGGGTTTTATCAATAAAAAAATAATCTATCCTGGTATAGGAGTGGTGTACATGTGAAAAAAAAGAGAATGCCTTTAATAGTGGGTTAGCAGATCTCCATGGGTCGACACATCCATTTTCCCTCATAAAGGCTGATAAGGACCTGGACATTTTAGAGAGTGTTGAGGGTCTTAGAGAAGAGCGATCCAAAACCGGGTCCACAACACAGTTCAAATCGCCCCCCAAAATAAGTTGGTGTGTGTTTAAGTTTGGGAGGGAGGAGAGGATCTTGTTCATAAAACCAACATCATCCCAGTTGGGAGCGTAAATATTGACTAAGAGCACTGGGGTTTGGAATAGAGTGCCCGTTACTATTATATATCTGCCATCCGGGTCAGAGATAACGTTAGAGGATGTGAATTGAACTTTTTTGTTCACCAGTATCGCAACACCTCTTGCCCGAATATTAAAATTGGAGTGAAATACCTGGCTGATCCAAGGCTTGTGTAGTCTAATTTGATCTGCTTTCAATAAGTGAGTTTCTTGCAAAAACATGATATCTGCCTTCAAGTTTCTTAGGTGAGTAAAAACCCTTGAACGTTTGACTGGCCCGTTCATAGATTTGACATTCCACGTAATCAGTCTAACAGAGTTGTCCCTCCTATTATTAGATGAAGTCATGATTCAGTTCAAGATTTGAGTGGTCTGATTGTCCCATATACAGGCCCCCTGTACAGGGGTATTGTAGACTCCACAAAGTGATACAGTGATAAAGAAAAAAACAAATAACAAATAAGTAACTATAAACATAAGTATGTGTAACCACAACATCTGCAAAAACAACAATAACAACAGAAAACACAGACCTTTCCCGGACCGCATCCGGTGTAAGTAACCCCCAAAATACTCCCCTCCCCATTCCCATTCTAGGTTCCCTTCTCTTCTTCCCACATCTAGAGAACCGCAGGTAATCGCTACTAAACTTCCGGTGCATCTACAGACCTTAACCTAACCTAGAACCTAACCTAGAAGCTAAAACCTAACCTAACCTAAAAGCTAAAACCTAACCTTGTATGTATTTACTTATATACATATGACTCTCTATGCAGGGTGAGCATATTCAGGGTGCACATGCTCCTCTTAATATTTGAGTGTCTCAATACACCGTATAGTATCTATTGGGTAGTGGGGGTTGTGTATGCAGGTTTCAAGAAGCACCCAAGGTACTGACTGAACTAATTCAATTTGCACACGCTTCTTTTTACTGTCTTAAGGTATAGGTCTCTGACACTGCCGAATGTGACTAACCATATTACCTCCCTATACATATTTTAGGTACATTGTGAGGTCCCTGAATTGTGTAACCCCTGTAGCTGCATATACCTCATGTTTATTAATATTTTACTCTTTAACTGTATGTATATAGTTTTTTGTTTTTTTAAATAGGCAGAAGGAGAAAGGGGGGAAGAGAAAAGAGGAGAGTGGCACCTCTTTTTCAACTCTGTTTTGGTTTTGCAATCTTGATATCCCTAGTGGGCTTGGTAGCAGGGGCTAAAGACACACTCCCCGAGCTGCTGTAGGTTGGAGGCGGGCTTTGCCCAGGTCCACTGAATTATAGGCTGACCTACACACACTGTAACGCCTCGGTTTGCTTGTCCACTCTTAACTTTCTATGGGTCACACTCCTTATTGGGAGTCATTGGTAGCGCTTTTATGTCTAATCTCTAATGGATAAGCCCCGAGTTGTGTTGCAAATATCTTTCATTTTTATCCCAGTCTTTAATTTTTGAATTTAAGCATCCCTTTTGTTGTTTTGGCTTTTATTTCTTATTTCTCTGGCAGTTCGAATGTTCTTTTAACACAATTTAAAGGTTTATACGTAACCATATTGGAGGCTTTTCGAAAATGACGGGAGAGAGGGGGGAAATGGGGAGTGAGGATGAAGTCTCCACCGGAAGGAAAGTATCCTGAGAGATACAGAGGCTGTTGCTGTTCCCATAGGGACCAATGGATGTACCCCCGGGTGAGTATGGTTGTGTATGGTTGTGTGGGTGTATGTGTGTGCGTCAACCCTCCCCCCCTTTTCTCTATCCCCCTCTACCTTTCTCCTCTCTTCTAATGTTTTATCTTCTCAACTCAGGTATGTATATACTTAACAGAACATGGCAGTGACGGGCAGGAAAATCCGTTTTGTCTCATGGAATGTCAAAGGGATGAATAGCTCTATCAAGGCTAATAAGGTACTTAACCATCTACGACACCTCAAGGGTGACCTTTGTTTTTTACAGGAGACACACATCTGCACCTCAGATATCCCCCGCATTAAGAGAGCATGGATGGGACACGTTTTTCATTCTAAATTCTCAGCAAAAGCCAGGGGAGCTGCAATAATTATACATAGGGATGTACCCTTCGAGCCTGGCACCATTCTAACTGATCTTGACGGACGATATGTTATAGTGTCGGGCAGGCTGCAAAACATTCCAGTGGTTTTGGCCTCAATATATGCGCCAAATTGGGACAATGATAAATTTGTGTCTAATTTATTTTCCTCGATACCTAACCTTAATGATCATCACATAATTATCGGAGGAGACTTTAACCAGGTCCAAAACATAGAATTGGATAGGTCCTCGGATAGACGAACTACCATCTCCAAAGCAGCAAATGAAATTTCATATGGAACAACTTGGCCTTATAGACCCTTGGAGAGCAAAATTTCCTACCGATAAACTTTTCTCCTTCTTCTCCCATGTCCACCACACGTATTCGAGGATAGACTTCTTTTTGCTAGATGAAAAACTACTACATAATGTAGTCTCTACTAAGTACCATAGTATAGTCATTTCCGATCATGCCCCGACATCCGTTGAAATTAACTTCCCCCAGGGTAGAACACCCTCTAAATTTTGGAGATTCAATTCCCACTTATTATCTGAACCTGAATTTAAGGATTTTATTCATGCACAAATAAAAGTCTTCTTTGAGATAAACGACACACCTGAAGTTGGCAGTGACATGCTCTGGGAGGCCTTTAAGGCATATCTCCGCGGACAGGCCATCTCCTTTACCTCTCATTTTGGGAAGCAGGAACAATCCAAATTAACGGATATATCAGATGAGATTAAACGATTGGACATCCATTATTCATCTAAACCAACTCCTGCTCTATACAAGAAACGACTCCAGCTCCAATCACAATATGATTTGCTCTCAACTAGTAAGATCGAGAGACTACTCTTGCACACCAAGCAACGTTTTTTCGAACAGGGGGATAAGGCCGGAAAATTACTTGCGTACCAAGCACGAGTGGTGAGTGCCTCTAGACTGATTCCCAGGATAAAATCCCAATTAGGTGTCACTACAACAGACCCTACGGAAATTTCTGAAATTTTCTCTGACTATTATTCCAAACTTTACACGTCGGAATCTTCCCAGCAGGACTGAGATCGCCCAAACCCCCTCAAGTCTCTCAAGTACCCTCAGGCGAATAGAGCGGAGGCTGAAGAGTTAGGCACGCCTATAACCATCTCTGAAGTGACTGAGGCAATAAAATCTTTACAAAGTGGTAAATCACCCGGGCCAGATGGCTATACTACAGAATTTTATAAAACGTACTCTGTGTTGGTTGCTCCTTTCCTACTGAGAGTATATAACGACTCCCTTCTAAAGGGCCAAATGCCACCCACGCTATCAGAGGCGTCATTATCCCTGCTGCTCATAAAAGGTAAAGACCCTCTCCTTTGTAGCAGTTACAGACCAATCTCCCTCCTTAATGTGGATTGTAAAATATTGGCTAAGGTCCTTTCATGCCGTCTTCAGAAGGTGGTCCCGTTCCTGATAGACCCGGATCAGACGGGTTTCATCATGGATAGGCAATCCTTCTTTAACACCAGAAGGCTGCTAAATATCCTTTTCACAACCACGACTGGCGCGCCAGAAATGGTACTCTCTCTAGATGCTGAGAAAGCGTTTGACAGAGTGGAATGGAGGTACCTGTTCCATACACTTGAGAAATTCGGTTTGGGACCGGGTTTTATTTCATGGATAAGACTCCTATACTCGTCCCCGGTGGCCTCGGTCAATGTGAATGGTACCAAGTCGGGCCAGTTTGCGCTCTATCGCGGTACTCGTCAAGGATGCCCACTTTCTCCCTTGCTCTACGCGCTCGCCGCAGAACCCTTAGCCATTTGGCTTCGCAGTGAGGTTAGATTTGAGGGGATTGAGAGGTTCGGCCTGGTTCATAAACTCTCATTGTATGCCGACGATCTCCTACTTTATGTCTCCAATCCGTCATCATCCATCCCTGTTATCCTTGATATTCTAGAACAACATAGGCAGCTCTCTGGATACAAACTCAATCTCCAGAAAAGTGAATATTTACCGGTTAATGCGTCTGCGGAACGGCTTCCTCAATCGCTTTTCCCCTTTAAAAGGGCCACGGAAGGATTCACATATCTAGGGATTTGTATGGCCAAATCACCGACGGAGCTCTTCGCAAAGAATTTCCATCCTCTGCTGGAGCGCTTTAAGCTAGATCTGACGAGATGGTCCTCTCTCCCCTTCTCACTTCTGGGAAGGGTTAACCTGATAAAGATGGTGGTCCTACCCCGATTTCTATACGCTTTTCAGCATATACCGATATTTATTAATAAAGCCTTTTTCACTTCGATTGATCAACTTATAGGTTCATTCCTGTGGGGTAACAAAAGAGCACGTATTAAGAGGACGATTATGCAACTTCCCAAATCGGAAGGGGGTCTGGCTTTGCCTAATCTTCGCTATTACTACTGGGCATGTAATATAAACAAACTCCTTTACTGGAGGACCAGGAGGGTGGAAGTAGACTAACCCCAATGGGCTCGGATGGAAGTCTCCTCTTCAAAGTACTCACTCTGGTCTGTGGCAACATCCCAATTACCCATTTCGATCCCTATTAAACAGGTGGCTCAGAACCAAATTGTGACGGAAACTTTGAAAATCTGGAGTCAGTTTAGGAAACAATTTGGCCTGCACGCTCCGTCAGGGCTAGCTCCAATCTCTCGTAATCACCTATTCTTACCATCCTGTTCTGATCCTGTATTCAGAAGCTGGGCAAACAAAGGTTTGCTAACCATTAATGACCTCTACTCCGGAGGTGTGTTCTCGTTGTTTGCAGAATTGTCGAAAAAAATTTGGTCTCCCAAATTCCCACCTTTTCCGTTTTTTTCAGATCAGACATTTTGTTCAGAACCAATTCCCACAATTCCCTGGCCGTCCTCCAGACTCCAGGTCTGACCCTCTCCTATTGCTCGGTACTGGGCGGAAAGGGCTCGTCTCAATTTTATATGATAAAATATTTTGGATGAACCCAACTTGCTTAGACTCCCTGAAAGCCAAATGGGACAAGGATCTGGGAATTATCATTACAGATGAACAATGGGATCATATACTAGACCTGGTACACACTTCCTCTATATGTGCAAGACACAGTTTGCTGCAGTGTAGGATACTGCATAGAGTTCACTACACCAATGCGAGGTTAGCAAAGATATACCCGGATAGAACGGATGCGTGTAATAGATGTAAACAATCTCCAGCCGATTATATGCACATGTTTTGGACGTGCCCCAAACTCAGAGTTTTGGACTACAATATTCGATACACTGAGTAGGGTCCTGGGAGTGGCGTTGGACCCAGATCCACTCACTGCCTTTTTCGGAATCCCGAATACCCCTACGATAATATCTAGGGCTGCAAAACGAGTTGTGGCATTCACTACCCTCCTCGCTAGGAGACTTATTCTCTTTAAGTGGATACACCCTTCCCCACCCACTCACAACAGATGGATACATGAGATACTACATTGCGTTAAGCTTGACAGGGCTGTACGCTAAGCTTTTTCACTAGGGGCACACTTGCCCCTAAATGAGAAATTTAGGGGCAAAGAATATTTTTTAGGGGCACATTTTTAAATAGCTATTTTACCATTATAGTAGGGCTGGGCGATATGGCCTCTCAATGATATCTTTTGGCCATATCACGATACACGATATATATCGCAATATTTTGACATTTCCTCTAAAGCACTTAAAAATGCTTGATTTAACCCTTTGATGCATACAGTCACGCCAATATGATGATTATAATAAGTCCCTGCAACATATGTTTGCATTATTAAACCATGAAGATGCTTTAAAAAATAATTTTATGAAAATGTACTAAGAGTAGTCTACTGACACACTAATAAAAAATGTATTTACATCTAAGACCATTTATATAAAAACTTTTGGGTGCCTTTTTTTTGCACAGTACTGTGTTTTCTATCCACTTTAGCCAAACACACACATATATATATATATATACACACACACTACTGTGAGAAAATAATAATCACACACACAAAGGGATAATGGCTTATAGCAGACTTAATGATTTTAGAATATTTCAGATAATGAAATTAAATGTTTATATCATCAACTATCCAGTTAGTATTTATACTGTCTGTAACGTTTGGCTACTTTAAATCATTGAATGTAGAGAGAGCTGTACTGTATTGTACCCATTCTGCAATCTGTTAATAAAGTTTTCAATCAATCAGAGCGAGAGAGAGAGAGAGAGAGCGAGAGAGAGAGAGAGAGAGAGAGAGAGAGAGAGAGAGAGAGAGAGAGAGATAGAGAGAGAGAGAGAGAGAGAGAGAGAGAGAGAGGGCGAGAACGAATGAGAGAGCCAGCCCCCCCCCCCCCGGGTTTTGTTCTAGCTTCGCGTTTTGATCGTCTAAGCTGCCGTAGGTGATGACGTCACACTCGAATGTAAACAGGAAGCGTTTAACAGACGGAGATGGAAAGTGGATGATATACAGTAACAGAAACGAATAACCAATAAATATGAAGTTATGTTTAAACTTCTGTTGTCAAGCGTTGTCAATATAACCCACCCCCTTTCCTCCCGAATGGAACTAGTGTTGTGGAGTCCGCTTTGACTGGTGTCCAGGGTTAGCAGCAGCTAACGCTAGTTAGCTTAGCATAATCCTAATGGATACCGTGGATAGCAGCTAACGTTAGCCCATTGCTCGTGTCAATCAAATTGCATGTTATTAAAGGTCCGCGCTGGTCTGTCTAATGAAATTACAACCGCAACATTATGCCCTGGTTGTAGGCTAATGTTTTATCCAATTTGTATGGATTAATTTAGAAGTGAAATGCGAATGAAGGGTTGCAATCACTACTCGCAAGCTTGCCCCCAGATGATATTTTCCACTCGCACCGGCCAGATTAGGGGGCAATTTGCGACGAGATGCTCGCAGTGTACAGCCCTGCTTGAGCGAATCAGATTCTCCCTAAAGGGCTCCCTTGAAACATTCCAAGTGACCTGGCAACCATTTCTGCAACACATCGATACCATGACTATCAATGAAGAGACTTAGAAAGGATAGAGCTTTACACCTCTAACTGCACTTCCTTATTTTTTATCGTTATTTTATTCCTATTTTCTAATCCCCCCCCCCCCCCCCCCCCTCCCTGTCCTGGTATGTATGGGTGTGAATGAGACCCCGGGGGCTGGGTGGGTAACTGGGGGAGGGAGAGGGGAATGGGAGACGCAGCTGCGGAAGGTCAAACTACCCAAGAATTACCACATAATATGGGCAGGGGTAGGGAAAGGAGTGAAATAACCTCATTGATGAAGTTCTTCCACAGCCACAGCCATGCTGGAGAGTTTTCTTTCTGTGTTTTTAGTTCCTTCTTTACTTCTTTGTATCTAAATATTTGTGCATGATACAGATTGATACTATTATTGTTTTTTGTTTTTCTTTTTTTGTTTTTCTTTCCCAGTAGCATCTATGCTGTATGTTTGGATGTTTTGCAGATGTGTCTTCAAAAACCTCGGTGTGGGGGGGATGGGGTGGGTATGAGGGAGGGGAAGGGGAAATGAAAGGGGAAGAAAAGAAGAAAAGATGGAAAATGTATAATATTGACGATTGTAAATGTATGTACTACTTTTCCTGCAATAAAGAAATAAAAAAATAATAAAAGAAAAAAAAGAAAAAATTAAATGAGAGTAGGGAACATTCAAATGTGTCACTGCCCAATATATTATTTTGCTCGCTGTAGATTGTCTGTTGTTAAGATGCAAAGCACCTCAAAGACAGGCAATGTCACAACAACTTTCTGTAACTAACACCTTCAGTCAGTCAGTCACGGTTAGCCACTCTGCCCTTAGTGGCGGCTCACAAGCAAGGCCAGGTGTCCTGGGGAATTAGCTGTCATCGCTGATCCTTAGGCATGCTCAAGGGACTCACTAAATCTCACACACACACACACACACACACACACACACACACACACACACACACACACACGTGTGTGCGTGTGTGTGTGTGTGTATGTGTGTGCTTATATTAAAGACAATTGCCATGGTCAGTTATACTGCAAAGGAATGAAAGCATTCATTGTAATGATCATCTGTCTTAGACCAGCAAAATACTGGAGATGTCTCACTTCTTCCTGTTCTATGCTGGAACTGTAAAACCCTCTTTACTATACTATATACAGTGTTTATCTTATTGGACGCACACACACACACACACACACGCACGCGCGCACACGCACACGCACACACACCACACACACACGCACGCGCACACGCGCACACACCACACACACGCGCACACACACACACACACACACACACACACACACACACACACACACACACACACACCACACACACACACACACACACACACTTTAGAGTTACCCTAAATATCCCTTTTTAGGCTTTGGTTGAACTATGATGAACTGGAATATTGTAAGCGCACTTTTCCTTCTCCGCCTCTACTCTTTCATACATACATTTCAGATTTCACTCAACATTTCACTCAAGTGTTCCCACAATATCCGTCCTTTGGATGAGATGCTAAACCGAGGTCCTGACTGAATCTTGTCGTTAAAGAACCCAGGACGCCTATCGCAAAGAGTACGGGGTTCCCCGACGTTCCTGGCCAAATTCCCAATCAGGTCTCTGACATCAAGGCCACCTTTTTTTTATTATCTCTTTTTCTTACACAGTACTGTATATTTGTATGTCTTGTATGTCATAAATGTCTTGATGAATTGAAAATGGAGGACCCTTATGTAAACAAGACAAAAGTCTTTTTCTGGTCTGCATCCTCTTAGCAGTTGTTTGTATTGATCCGTACTGTATTGTACCCATTTTGCAATCTGTTAATAAAGTTTTCAATCAATCAATCAAACCTAATCATCCCTTCCCCTTAATTGGCTTATATCAATCCCTGTCTCCTGAGCCGTTCAGCCATTGTGTAGTGTGATGTGTGCCTGGTGCCAGTGTATGACAGCCATTGTGTAGTGTGATGTGTGCCTGGTGCCAGTGTATGGTAGCCATTGTGTAGTGTGCCTGGTGCCAGTGTATGACAGCCATTGTGTAGTGTGATGTGTGCCTGGTGCCAGTGTATGACAGCCATTGTGTAGTGTGATGTGTGCCTGGTGCCAGTGTATGGTAGCCATTGTGTAGTGTGCCTGGTGCCAGTGTATGACAGCCATTGTGTAGTGTGATGTGTGCCTGGTGCCAGTGTATGACAGCCATTGTGTAGTGTGATGTGTGCCTGGTGCCAGTGTATGGTAGCCATTGTGTAGTGTGATGTGTGCCTGGTGCCAGTGTATGGCAGCCATTGAGCCTGCGTAGCCCAAGGTTGGTTGCTACCAGTGGTGGTTATTATTATTATTATTATTATTATTAATATCTAGCCAATAAGCATATGCCATACTTTCCTTCTCTATCTTTCCTAAGAAATGTCAAGTTTCCTTTTGTTTTCACTCTCTGCCTTTTTTTTTATCCACTTTTTCTCCCATTTTCTATATTTTCTCCCATCCCAATTTCGTATCATCCAATTCAACCCTCCCCCGTCTCAAACGCTGTTTCTTGCCTCCCACAAGCCGGCTGCAATGTGGACTAAGTCATACATAGCACGAGTCCCCTCCGGTACTTGAGGTAACAGCAGTCGCATCTTTTCACCTGCGCAGCACGATCACTCAGTGGCGAGGAGTAACGCGTGGGAGGCTCACGCTGCCCCCGACACTTCCTGATTCTACTGCGCAGGCGCACCAACCGACCTGTAGGAGTCGCTGTCCACAACGCCCGATCCCCACCCATCAGTTTCCCACCCCCTAATACGGCCAATGTGTATTAGTATGGACGACCAGCTAAACTGAAAGCAATGTGGAGCGCTGGGCTCTCTGCCTTTTGAGGGGAAACTTTTACTGTAGGTCCTCTTCAAAGTTAGGATAGAAGACAGAACATGCAAGAAATGGGCTTGTCCGTGTGTGTGTGTGTGTGTGTGTGTGTGTGTGTGTGCGTGCGTGCGTGTGTGCATGCGTGCGTGTGTGCGCACACACCTCTGTATTGTTCCATTTGCCCAATACTGAAGATACAATCTTTGACCTCGTCATTCTAGGGTACATATTCTTTATGGGACTTTAGCATGTCTATTACCTGTTTATTATGTCTATTTTATTAAGGCCACCCGCATTTCACTGTATGCCCTGGTATGTATGTGACAAATAAACCTCTTGAATCTTGAATCTTGAAAAATCTTGAATCTACATATTCATATCTTGTGTTTTTCACACCTTCAAAAATGTCCACTGTCATACACTGCCAGTCCTTGTATCAACATCCATCAACATCCTTACATCCATCTCGAAAGTCATGGAAAAAATAGTATACGAACAGATCGAAAAGTACCTTGCGGAAAAAAATCTAATCTACGAATTCCAATCTGGCTTCAGAACATCCCACTCCACTGACACATGCCTTCTCTACTTGAACGACCACATCAAACAAGAGGTGGACGCGGGCAAATACTGCGGCATGGTCATGCTGGACCTACAAAAGGCCTTCGACACTGTCAATCACACCATTCTGATTGACAAGCTAAAAGCAATTGGTTTTGATAGTTTATCAGTGAGCTGGATACAATCCTACCTGGAGGGGAGGGAACAGATGGTGGAAGTAAACGGTACCCTATCCCCCCCCCTCACAGTGAGCTGTGGTGTTCCACAAGGAAGCATACTAGGACCGCTACTATTCCTAATTTATGCAAATGACATGTCGTCAGCTTGTGACTGCAACTTGTTCCTGTTTGCGGACGACTCAGCCCTGCTGGTCTCTGACAAGAACAAGTTACAGGTTGAAAAAGCCCTCAGCTCGGAACTAGGCAAAATCTGCATATGGCTCGCCGACAACAAGCTATCATTACACATGGGCAAAACAGAGTCCATTCTCTTCGGTTCAAATAACAAACTCAGCAAGACCGACGGCTTCTCGGTTACAGTGGGTGACAATATTATCACAAGGAAAGATGAAATTACCTACCTGGGTTCCATCCTAGAGGCTAATCTTTCCTGTGACAAAATGGCATCCAATGTAATAAAAAAAGTCAACCAACGAACGCGTTTCTTGTACCGGATCTCCTCTCTGGTAAACAAGAATACCCTGAAGACTCTAGCAGGAGCACTCATTCAAGGGTACTACGACTATGCTTGCACCTCATGGTACCAAAGCACCTCAAAGGCACTAAAAAACAAATTACAAACATCTCAAAACAAGCTAGTCAGACTACTACTTGACCTGACTCCTAGAACCCACCTCACCCCTGCCCACTTTGACAACCTAGGATGGCTTAGAGTAGACGACAGAGTACAGCAACTTGCAATGGGCCTGGTCTACAAGATACACTACGCGACCAAGGTACCCATGTACATGTCAAAATACTTCCCAAAGGTCAGTGAATACCACGATCACAACACCAGAGGGAGCTCCACAAATCATGTAAAACCCAGATTCGGCTCAAACAAGGGACTAAACACGTTTCGCAATTATGCCACATCAATGTGGAACGCCCTGCCTAAAGCTGTAAAGGAATGTGAATCACTACCCACCTTCAAAAACACTCTCAAAAAACACCTACGTGAGACTGCAATTCGAAACTGGCCCCTACAAATGTCCTAACCTAGTTGTACAGTAAATGACCAAGTAAGGCTTTGTCAATATTCCAATGTACAGTGTAAAATGTGTGTGTGTCCCCTTCCCAACCCCCCCCCCCCCCACCTCCAATGTACAGCCCTCACCCAACCCACCCAACCCCACCCCACCCAACCAACCTCCTCCAATGTACAGTTTCTATGCCAAATGTATATACACTCCTTTTCTGGACACTTTTGTATCACAAACAGTACTGTATTTGCAAATCTGATATGTCATAAATGTATAGATGTAGCAGTACTGTCTATCTGTATGTCATGTATGTCATATATGTTATGATGAATTGAAAATGGGGGACCCTGATGTAAACAAGACGAAAGTCTTTCTCTGGTCTGCATCCCCTTAACAATTGTATGTATTGAGCTGTACTGTACTGTACCCATTCTGCAATCTGTTAATAAACTTTTCAATCAATCAATCAATCAATCAATCAATCAAAGGCTCAAACAACACATTTGAGAGAGAAAGGAGTCTTCAATCCAATAAATGACTATGTTAAGCAAAGCAAGTAGGCTAGTGGGTCAGCAGTGTTTCAACAGGGGGTGCCATATGTCAATCATGGATTGTGCCTTTTAAGGTCAAGGTATAAGGTCCATGCCATTTTAAACTCAAAGTGGAAAACACAATGTATGCGGGTGAGGCGAGGAGGTGGGGTGGATGATAGCATAGTAGCTTTGGACTATACTCTTTTCAAAGTAATATTATGTAAACAAACTACAGTTTTTGTAGTCAACTAAAAACACACTTCTTCAAACAATATCTGAAATAATGTCTGAAAAAAAATACATATATATATAAATTATAATAATAACTCTCTTACTTACTGTCTTTCTACTAATATGTATCCTAATACTATGCTACTATTATTATACTGCTACCTATCTTGCTAATATATACGACTATGCAGTGTAACACTTGACGAACATGTTGTTCACAATCTGTAAGTCGCTTTGGATAAAAGCGTCAGCTAAATCAGTTGTTCCCAAAGTCGGGGTCGCGACCAAAAGGTGGGCCGCGAGCAGCCACAGGAGGGCCCGCAAGATGATTAAAAAAAATACATTTTTTGTTTCTTTTTTTTTTGTCAGGCCACTGAACTTAGAAGCAGGCCAGGACGCGTGTTGCTTATTAACAGCGGAAGAGTGCAAAAATGCTTCCGCATTCGTCACCGCACGCCACTACGGTAATGCGCCTTTCCTTTCACGCCGCTCAGACAAATGCATATGGCATTTCCACGTACATTGCAACGAATCACTTGGAACCTCGGCTGTCTTTAACTATGAGTGAACACAACGCAACATTGTAACGTTAACGTGTACTTTACTATGGAATATACATGTATATTATCGCGACGCGTCGTCACAGACTAAACAGTGTTGTGAACACAACACATTGTAACGTTAACGTGTACTTTACTATGGAATATACATGTATATTATCGCGACGCATCGTCACAGACTAAACAGTGTTGTGAACACAACACATTGTAACGTTAACGTGTACTTTACTATGGAATATACATGTATATTATCACGACGCGTCGTCACAGACTAAACAGTGTTGTGAACACAACACATTGTAACGTTAACGTGTACTTTACTATGGAATATACATGTATATTATCACGACGCGTCGTCACAGACTAAACAGTGTTGTGAACACAACACATTGTAACGTTAACATGTACTTTACTATGGAATATACATGTATTGTTAGAAAATGTTTTGGATCTAAATCACTTGGAGTTTGAAAGTGATATCAGAAGAAACTACTCAACCTCGGCTGTCTTTAACTATGAATGAACACAACACTCTAACTCACCATGTTTAGATAATAAAGTACTCAACCTCTACTTGTCTACTGTCTGACTGAACACAACACTCTAACTTACCATGTTTAGATAATGAAGTACTCAACCTCTACTGTATTTAACTATGAGTGAACACAACACTCTAACTTACCATGTTTAGATAATGAAGTACTCAACCTCTACTGTATTTAACTATGAGTGAACACAACACTCTAACTCACCATGTTTAGATAATAAAGTACTCAACCTCTACTTGTCTACTGTCTGACTGAACACAACACTCTAACTTACCATGTTTAGATAATGAAGTACTCAACCTCTACTGTATTTAACTATGAGTGAACACAACACTCTAACTTACCATCTTTAGATAATGAAGTACTCAACCTCTACTGTATTTAACTATGAGTGAACACAACACTCTAACTTACCATCTTTAGATAATGAAGTACTCAACCTCTACTGTATTTAACTATGAGTGAACACAACACTCTAACTTACCATCTTTAGATAATGAAGTACTCAACCTCTACTGTATTTAACTATGAGTGAATGAATGAATGAATGACAACTTTATTTAACAGATTGCAGAATGGGTACAATACAGTACGGCTCAATACATACAATTGTTAAGGGGATGCAGACCTGAGAAAGACGTTTGTCTTGTTTCCATCAGGGTCCCCCATTTTCAATTCATATAGACATTTATGACATACACAACATACATGACATTTATGGCATAGGGACATATAGGTATTTAGTACTGATACATTTGTAAACGGTATTCCAATATACAGTACTGTTACCCCTAGATCCTGACAGAGTATATACATATGATGGGGAGGGGACTGTACATTAGGGGGGGGTGGGTGGGTGGGAGAGAAATATACATACGGCGGGGAGGGAATATATACATGCGGTGGGGAGGAGACTGTCTATTAGGAGGTGGTGGGGGTTTAGGGCATTTAGGGTGGCCAGTTTCGAATTGCAGCCTCCCGTAGGTGCTCTTTAAGAGCGGTTTTGAATGTGGGCAGGGATTCACATTCCTTTACAGCTTTGGGTAGGGCGTTCCACATTGTTGTGGCATAATTGCGAAACGTGTTTAGTCCCTTGTTTGAGCCGAATCTGGGTTTAACATGATTTGTTGAGCTTCCTCTGGTGTAGTGGTTGTGGTATTCACTGACCTTTGGGAAGTATTTTGACATGTACATGGGCACCCCGGTCGTATAGTGTATCTTGTAGACCAGGCCCATTGCAAGTTGCTGTACTCTGTCGTCTACTCTAAGCCATCCTAGGTTGTCAAAGTGGGCAGGGGTGAGGTGGGTTCTGGGGTTCAGGTCAAGTAGTAGTCTGACCAGTTTGTTTTGTGATGTTTGTAATTTTGTTTTAAGTGCCTTTGAGGTGCTTTGGTACCATGAGGTGCACGCATAGTCATAGTACCCTTGAATGAGTGCTCCTGCCAGAATCTTCAGGGTATTCTTGTTTACCAGGGAGGAGATCCGGTACAGGAACCTAGTTCGTTGGTTGACTTTTTTTATTACATTGGATGCCATTTTGTCACAGGAAAGATTTGCCTCTAGGATGGAACCCAGGTAGGTAATTTCGTCTTTCCTTGTGACAATATTGTCACCCACTGTAACTGAGAAGCCGTCGGTCTTGTTGAGTTTGTTATTTGAACCGAAGAGAATGGACTCTGTTTTGCCCATGTGTAATGATAGTTTGTTATCAGCGAGCCATATGCAGATTTTGCCTAGTTCCGAGCTGAGGGTTTTTTCAACCTGCAACTTGTTCTTGTCAGAGACCAGCAGGGCTGAGTCGTCCGCAAACAGGAACAAGTTGCAGTCACAGGCTGACGACATGTCATTTGCATAAATTAGGAAGAGTAGCGGTCCTAGTATGCTTCCTTGTGGAACACCACAGCTCACTGTGAGGGGGGGGATAGAGTACCGTTTACCTCTACCATCTGTTCTCTCCCCTCCAGGTAGGATTGCATCCAGCTCACTGATAAGCTATCAAAAACCAATTGCTTTTAGCTTGTCCATTAGAATGGAGTGATTGACAGTGTCGCAGGCCTTTTGTAGGTCCAGCATGACCATGCCGCAGTATTTGCCCGCGTCCACCTCTTGTTTGATGTGGTCGTTCAAATAGAGGAGGCATCAGTGGAGTGGGACGTTCTGAAGCCAGATTGGAATTCGTAGATTCGATTTTTTTCCGCCAGGTACTTTTCGACACTCTAACTTACCATCTTTAGATAATGAAGTACTCAACCTCTACTGTATTTAACTATGAGTGAACACAACACTCTAACTTACCATCTTTAGATAATGAAGTACTCAACCTCTACTGTATTTAACTATGAGTGAATACAGCACTCTAACTTACCATCTTTAGATAATAAAGTATAACCTCTACTGTCTTTAACTATGAAGGAATTACAACCTTTATTTAATGGTTAATATTTTGATAAAAGGTAATTTACTATATTTGTATGGCATTTACACTTAAAGTAGAAAAACAAAAGTAATCTGTAAAATAATAGTGAATTTCCTGTGAAAAAACATTTATTTTTTACAGTGTACGTTACACACAAATGCTACATTATGACACATTTTACAAAGAAAGGCCTATGTTAAAGTGCAGCTTGGCTTAGAGGATAATGTCTTGTATGAACTACCAGTAATATAAATAATATTAGCAACAAAAATGTGTTCCATCTTCATGTCAGATGATTTTCAAAAAGGAAAATGTACTACGCCTCTGTCGTCTACTCTAAGCCATCCTAGGTTGTCAAAGTGGGCAGGGGTGAGGTGGGTTCTAGACCCATGTTACTGACCAGACACTCTATATCAGTGATGTACACGTTAACGTTACAATGTGTTGTGTTCACAACACTGTTTAGTCTGTGACGACGCGTCGCGATAATATACATGTATATTCCATAGTAAAGTACACGTTAACGTTACAATGTGTTGTCACAACACTGTTTAGTCTGTGACGACGCGTCGCGATAATATACATGTATATTCCATAGTAAAGTACACGTTAACGTTACAATGTGTTGTGTTCACAACACTGTTTAGTCTGTGACGACGCGTCGCGATAATATACATGTATATTCCATAGTAAAGTACACGTTAACGTTACAATGTGTTGTGTTCACAACACTGTTTAGTCTGTGACGACGCGTCGTGATAATATACATGTATATTCCATAGTAAAGTACACGTTAACGTTACAATGTGTTGTGTTCACAACACTGTTTAGTCTGACGACGCGTCGCGATAATATACATGTATATTCCATAGTAAAGTAGTAAAGTACACGTTAACGTTACAATGTTGCGTTGTGTTCACTCATAGTTAAAGACAGCCGAGGTTCCAAGTGATTCGTTGCAATGTACGCGGAAATGCCATATGCATTTGTCTGAGCGGCGTGAAAGGAAAGGCGCATTACCGTAGTGGCGTGCGGTGACGAATGCGGAAGCATTTTTGCACTCTTCCGCTGTTAATAAGCAACACGCGGCCAGGACAGTGTTTCTAGTTGTATTCTAAAATTCTATTCTATTGTATTCTAAAATGTGACTATATGGTTTTATATTAATTTAATAAATAAACAAAAACGAAAGATCTACTTATTTCAACGAACATTTCAAACTAAATAACAGATTATGCACATAAAACGCTGAAAACAACCGAAGCAACAATAGTATTTTAATGAGGCTATTATTACTATCATTATTATTTTGCAACAAGTTAGCCCTCTCATAAATAGCACATATAAATGAATAACTAACTTGAACTAACTTAATAGGATTGAAGTGATATTTGGCTTATTTGGATATTGGGCTCTCTGACGCCTTATTTTCTGGGTCCCGGCCTGAAAAGTTTGGGAACCCCTGAGCTAAATGACTAAATTGGAAATTGTGATTTTTGAGCGTAGTTCACATGTAAAGTAACTCCTTCCAATAGCACCCAGTGGTGGTTTGGCAGCCTCCCCCACACCGGACGCAGCCTGTGACCTCGAGGAGACACGTCCGAGCTCCCCGGCTCCTGAATATTGTAAGTGCACTTCTCCTCCTCGACTCTTTCAGACATACACTGACCATTCCACTCAGGCAAAGTGACCCCACTATATCCAGCAATGCTACTTTTATTTCTCTCTACCTTGCCTAAGCACTTTAAGTTGCACTAAAAATCGAATTAAGTGATCTAATCACACTCTAATCGCACTACCGAAAAACCTCCCCTGAAGAGATTCTATCCGCACTGAATCTCGCTGTCCCTGTAAATTCAATTTATCGCCCAGAGCCTGAAGGTTATTATTGGACTTTGAGACAAAAAAGAAATAGCCCGCGGTGCTCCCGTTGTTCAGCGGGGCCGCGGGAGCGTCATTATGGCTTAACAACGTGTCTCGATTAGGTTTCAAGTCAGGGTCGGCCATTTGATTTATGCTTGGGAGTGAGAGGGGTTTTAAGAAGAGACTCATGGGGCTGCGGCTCCAGAAACACAGGGGGAACATCTGAGCACCTCTCCGTGTGTAACCGCTCTTATGCCCTGAGTGGGAGTTGAACCCCGGTCTCCCGCGCCGCAGGCGGCATCACAGACCACTATACCAGGTGAATTGACTTCTTAGTAATGGGTCTGGATGCCTCTGGGGAGTGAGTTTACTTGCAGTACCGCTTAACGTCCACAGTCACTTCACTATACACTGTCCATCGTGACTGTGGATAGTCACGCGGTACCTCCGGTACACGTGCTCACCAGGACCACCTCTCCCTGCTCACCAGGACCATAGATATATATAAACACTAGATGGCTCAAGGCGGAGTCTCCAGCGTAGTTCACAGGCGGCCATCTTACTTCGGTGGACTAACATGCAACGGCCCACATGTGGGCCCTCTTGAGGGCGATTTTCCCACCGGCACTTTGGCAACCTCTAGTGGCTCTGTGTGCATTTTTTATATAATATATATATTGAATTAAAGCCCTATTTGTTGACTGTCGATAGCCATTTCAGCTGACAAAATCCGTTCAGCGGTTCTCGAGTTACATGCCGATATGTGAGGCGTGCGCCGAAGTACACAGTATTGTACAAATACCACTCCCGACTCTCGAGCCTCTAACTCCGTCAATCATTTGGCGATCTCGAACATTATAGGACAGGGTTGTAACCAGGGAACAAACTTAACTTTTTGACTTACCAGCCATTTGGCTGGTCGATTTTAAAAACTACCAGCCAGGCAGATTTTTTACCAGCCAAAAATTTAAAATAGCTTTTTAGTATATCGCCATGTGTTATTATTACTATATAATACTCTCATATGCTATTTTCAATTAATATCATAAACAACATAAGGAATATTAGCATAATTATGAGTGGACTGAAGGAATGAGTCAGCGTTAATAGTTTTAAATGCAAATAATTTATTGAAACATAGAAGTGGGGTCGGGGACACACACACTGTTTCAACTCACCACCCCTGCATCATATTGTAGCCTAGTCTGTCTTCAAACTTCCACTCCTCCCAAAACCTTTTTATATTTGAATATCAACATTATCTGTGCATCCTCAGTAATCCTCAGTTTACTACAATATACTCCTCTCCTGAGTCCTGACTAGTGACTTCATCGTCTTTCCAAACGCACGCACACACAGAGAAAGGGAGAGTGCCCCCCCCCATTCCCTTTCCCCAGTCCACACTGTCTGCTGTTCTCTATGGCTCTGCCGCTGATCAGGATTAGCTTGTTAGCTTACGCTAACATAACGTTCATTTCGGGCGATGTGGGCATAAAGGAATGGCGACGATGCAATGCATGTTAGATGCATTTGACCCGTTGTGAGAAGAAGAAAAAACCACAGACTTATTTCGGCTCGCAAAATAGGCGCACTGCTGTGTAGCTCTGCTCTCAGGGAACAAACTTAACTTTTTGACTTACCAGCCATTTGGCTGGTAGATTTTAAAAACTACCAGCCAGGCAGATTTTTTACCAGCCATTGGCGGTTGGCTGGTACTTATTTTGTTCCTTGGTTGTAACCAATGAGTAGGGCTTTCCAGTGGTACCCCAGGTGGGAAGGAGAGAATCAGAGATCTAGGTGAAAAGTCACAAGCCAAAACAGGAAGAGAATTCTCTGTCAAATGCATTGAAGTCTATGAGAAAATCGTTTTCTGAGCCCTCTCACCTTTAATCACTCATTTCTAAACGTATTTTTATGAAATTCTGACAAGTACTACAAAAGACTTCAGGCTATGGACACAGGGTGTCTTTTCAGCCATACCAATGTTTTTGGAAATACTACTTCTGGACTACTAACTACTACAGAAAAATGTGAGTAACAAGTTTTTCTACAACTCAAGTTCTGACCTATGTTACTCTATCATTAGCACTAAAAGTGAGTTTTCTTTATTGTATCAGAAACGTCAGAAGAGTCATCTTTCAAAAGAGACCAGGCTCATGCATGTGCTATAAGTATAAAGTATAGTATTTTGGTTTGCAAAGAAAGTAGGCTATGCAGTCCTCAAAAACTAAAACTAAAATGGCCAATTTTGGGGGTGCCTGTTAAGAGGTTAAAGTGAATGATCTGCACAAACAAAAAAAACTCTTAACTTGCTGAAATCTTGCTTGGAAGAAATTTTATTTAATTTAAAAAGAAAATTGAAAGTCCATTATAAGTATGCAGTATGATAACTACATCTCTGACGTTTTTAACAAACCAAACGGGTTGAAGATTTTGCAAGCTATGGTTATTTCAATAGCACATGCACTATAGACATTCATGTTATGAGTGGGCGTGCTGCCCTGTAGCAAGATGGCCGCCTTGTGGCAACGTCGGTCTCCGTTGGCCAGCAGCGCGGGTGAGTCATCTAGTGTTTATATATATCTATGACCAGGACCACCTCTCCGTGCTCACCAGGACCACCTCACCAGGACCACCTCACCAGGACCACCTCACCAGGACCACCTCACCAGGACCACCTCACCAGGACCACCTCACCAGGACCACCTCACCACAGAATAATTCATAGATTCAGAGATGATTGGAACATGCGCGGACGAGGGTATTAATTGGCTTGGCTCTGTGGGTCGAGAAGGGAAAGAGGGATGGGGGAGGGGGAGGGGTGACTACTACTGTTTCCTCAAGGCCGCCGTGAAGGCGCTGAGTTGAGAAGATTGTGATGATCTGAGCAGCCTTCCGCTGTGCCGAGGCGACGCCGCAAAATAAGATGCAACACCTCAAGAGAAACTGTGCCTCAGGATTCTGCCGTGTTGGCATTTAGAGAGCCGGAGGGGGGGGGGGGGGGGAGGAAACACCTGCAGTAACACGCCCACACTGAGGCCACATGCGCATTCAGGTTTAGAAATGTTTCATTGTAACACTGCAGACATTATAACATGGAGCCATAAGCCAGCCTCACAGGTGTGTGTGTGTGCGTGTGCGTGTGTGTGTGTGTGGTGTGGTGTGGTGTGGTGTGGTGTGGTGTGGTGTGGTGTGGTGTGATGTGCTGTGTTGACATTCACAGTGTTAAAATAATGTGCCAGCCATGCTTGGTGTTTACCACCGCGTCCCTCAGTGTCTGGCGACCACAGCCTAAAAGCCCATTGCATTTGTATTGTTTTTTTTTTGTGTGAGTGTGTGTTTATTACATCTGAAATAAAAGATGGGACAAAGCTGCGTCACACAACGCACCACATCTCTATGCCAACAAAACCACAGTCCCTGATCGTTTGCTATACACTCACCAGTTCAGATCAGATAACACTGTAATCTAATGAAAACAGTCCACTCTCCATCCTCCCTATTTAGGGAAATGTTGCTTTCTCCCCCCGTGGGACAAATCCTTATTTGACACCAATACATTACGCAATACGCACACAATCAAATCTCCCATTACCCCACGATATAAACTATAGTCATCAGTACAAGGAGCCAAGATGGGACTGGAGGAGGGAGAGAGACGGATGAAGCAAATCCATCTGTCTGGCTCCATGCAGCCAGGGAACGCGCCCAATCTGCCATTCCGGCAGATAATCTTCTTCTCCACTGGTGTTTTCAAGCATTTGAGGCCAAAAACCATACACACTGTAGCGCCTACCTCAATGGGCACGCGCACGCATTGTAGACACGCGTGTATACACGCATGTACGCATAGTACACGCAGACACACATAGAGACAGATATACATGCACACATGCACACACTTGCTCTGTCCTCGGGGCTGTTAACCATGGGCTTCCAGACGCAGACAAAATAAGCCATCTGCTATCTTTCACTCGTTCTCCTTTACTCTCCGCCTCCACTTAGCTCCAGTCAGTCTTTCTACCGCTTCCAACTCCTCCCCGCTATCCTTTTCCGTCACTTTCGATCATTTATTTCTCCGTGTCACCGTCCTCTTCCATCTTTAGAGGTGTGACAAGCCTCTACTCTCGCCATCTCTTCTGTTTATGTCTGTCTATTCTCCAGGCTCATGGAGGGATCCCAGGGCCCAACATGGACTCAAGCCCCTGAGTGCCGCCACGCAGAGCACCCTCCTACAATATGATCCTTTTCGTATATCGTGTTTTTTATTTATTTTATTTAGGCCTTAACATCATCTTAAAACAAGACATGATATCCATGGAAGATATCCATAATAATTAAAAATATATTTTTGGTATAGGTGTGCTATTTCATGCCCTGCTAAATGTCTTCTTTAGTAAACCCATTCTTTAGTCCATTACTCAACTAATTGCTTGCAAGGGTCTTAGTTGACTAAAGTCCTACTGTTTTATGTTTTATGTTGTTGTTGTTGTTGTTGTTGTTTTCCCCCATGCTGAATGAATGATTTCCTGTAAAATCATAAGCACATCTCTGGCATCACGATAATATTAAAGGGGCACTTAATTATTTTGCACATGGTGTCACACACGTCAAAAGACCAATATGGTTATATGGTTAAAGAGATCTTTCTGCTTTACTGGATCCACTGAACGTCAACTGTATGGGAAACGCAATTTCACAGATATGTCAATTGAATCAACGAATCGATTAGCTGACAAAATCCTATGACTCGACTAGCTAAGAACGTCCTTGTGTTCTCATCCTTCTTAGTCACACACCTTTAATATCTTCCCTCTCTTCCTCCCTTCTTTCTTCCTTCCTCTCTCCATCAGCTCCTACTCACCAGCTCCTACACCCCCCTCCCCACATATTCTGTATTTCCAATACCACTCCTCTCTCTACCTCATCTCTCATGCCACCTCTCTCTCTCTTCCCCCCTTTCTCTCGTGGTCCTTTCATCCTCTCCACCTCCTTATTTTATATAATCCCAGTCAGTGCATCCCACCCTCAAATCAAAGCCTGCGCCTGTGTTGCTTCTGACTCCCTGGTTACTGGGCTGGGGGGAAGGAGGGGGGAGGGGACGACAGATAGGTCTTTGTCCCCTGCTTTAAAGAGGCGGAAAGGCACTCAATGGCTGCAGATGTGTGGACCCCACAAAGGTACGTCTGTGCCTCACCCTTCATCTGTCCTCTTTCATTCTCACTTTCATCCACCCCTCACATGTTAAGCCCCTATGGCTGGTGGAGACATGACTCGGCCTACCGAAGGCTAAGTAGCTAACCCCTCCTGTGGATGCACACACACACACACACACAGTCAGACACACACACACACACACACACACACACACACACACACACACACAAACGCACAGCATCACACACACACGCAACCCACAGCATCACACACACACAAACGCACAGCATCACACACACACGCAACCCACAGCATCACACACACACAAACGCACAGCATCACACACACACAAACGCACAGCATCACACATACTCAAACCCACAGCATCACACACACACAAACGCACAGCATCACACACACACAAACGCACAGCATCACACACACACGCAACCCACAGCATCACACACACACAAACCCACAGCATCACACACACACACACACACACACACACACACACACATTCTCTCCTCACAACACTAGACATCAATACATCATGAGGCACAACCCTAATAAAAATAAGAGGGATCATTGAGAGTTAGATAGATCTGCAGGGAGCAGGACACAGGCAAGACTGACTAAACTGAGGTGCATGACTCATTGGCTCAAACCATCCAAATGGATGCTGTAGTGCAATAATGCAAATAATGTCCTTATTTGGTTGATTTCACTCGTGTTTTCAGAGGGGAAGTGATACATAAGAAGAGGTTGTTGTGCAGACTTCATCCAAGAAGAAGATGGATGAAGGCCATTACCAGATGCAGTCTGTGGCCCATATCACTATAGGAAACCTCCATTTCACAACATATTTTCCTTCATAGCTCAGCCGGACCACACAGACGGTGGCACGTGCAGGCGTGCACACATAGAGCCCAAGGGGTGCTCGAGCACCTGCCCTTTTGAGCCTCATAAACAAGTGCCCTGAGCGTTGCGCATATAGACTGCCCTTCATATAGACTGCCCTTCATATAGACTGCCCTTCATATAGACTGCCCTTCATATAGACTGCCCTTCCATATAGACTGCCCTTCATATAGACTGCCCTTCATATAGACTGCCCTTCATATAGACTGCCCTTCATATAGACTGCCCTTCATATAGACTGCTGCCCTTCATATAGACTGCTGCCCTTCATATAGACTGCCCTTCATATAGACTGCCCTTCATATAGACTGCCCTTCATATAGACTGCTGCCCTTCATATAGACTGCTGCCCTTCATATAGACTGCCCTTCATATAGACTGCCCTTCATATAGACTGCCCTTCCAACTGAAAACATATAGACTGCCCTTCCAACTGAAAAATGTCAGGATAGAATCAAAATATTAGGTAAAGGGGCGGTCAGGTGGCGTAGCGGAGATTGTGCTCGTCACCAATGCAAGAGGCTGCGGTATCGACTCCCGGAGAGTCAGCATTGCCTTGGCTCGGGCTGATCGCTATACTAACTCGTTTGGCTGAGTTAGGGGGAGGGAAGCCGTGGCTGGGTCCTGGGCGTTGTGGACAGCGACCCCTACAGTTCGGTCGGGGCGCCTGCTCAGAGAGGGTAGGATCTGGAGAGAGGTAGTGCGGCCTCCCACACGCTACACTCTCCCCGGTGAGAACCTGCGCGGCCAGGTTGGCCTGCCCCAGGCTGCACGTGCGTCGGAGGAAAGCATGTGACAGTCTCCGGCCTCCCGGACCAACAGTAGGGGAAAGTGCGCAACAACCAGGAAGGGGGTTGGGAATTGGCATAACGACTAACAGTGGGATGGGAGAAAAATCGGAAAAGAGAAGGAGGGGGAAAAAGATAATCAAAAAAAGAAAAAAAGAATAATTAGGTAAAGAGAGAGAGATGCCCCGTATTCCATTGCAGTTTGCACGGCCTCCTCAGCGTGCCTCTCCGCGGACCTATATATTTTATGCATAGCGTGGGTGGTGATGATGATGATGATGATGATGATGATGATGATGATGATAGAAACCGCTGTGGCGCATACAGTTGAATGCTGGTATTACACTCACTGAGGGACACGAACAAGTCAAGTCCGATGGGATTTGGGAATCTCAAATACAAATCGGGATTGGAATAAAAAAGGCATTTATATTAAACAATACAGAATATACAGCACTTCTTGGGGTCTGTAGGGTAAGCACTTGACTTATTCCCTCCCCCCTGAACATTTATGGAGATGTATGGGCCTTTTAAGTCAGTGATAAAGGTGTCTTTCAAGGATAAGTGAGCTCCTGCACTGATTATTATAGTTCCAAAAAGGCCCCCCAAAAATCGGGCTTCCGTGCTTCGCACACTCGGTTATAACACACACATATAACACACCTTTTCAGCCTTTGAGCACCTGCCCCTCGAATGTCCTGTGCACGTCCCTGCACAGACCTAAAGGATAAACCAGGTTTCCACCATATTGCTTACACCCGTCACATCCATTATGATCAGTGGACATGGGTGGGTGGGATGGAGGATGGAGCTTTTACAGTGTTGCTAAACAACAAACAAGGACTAGGCTATATTATGGCAGCAAAATGTGAAATGTGTCCAGTAGTGTACATGTAATTATGCAGACAGAATCAGATCAGCTGATGACCATGGGAACACTGCTCTCTGTCTCGAGGCCTACATGCTACTCTCTGGCCACAGGCAGCGTCATCAGCAGCACACAGCGGGCGGGGGCGGGGGGGGGGGGGGGGGGGGGGGGGGGGGGGGGGGGGGGGCAGAGCCGCTAGCGCATCGTCCAACCCACCCCCCCCCCCCCTCCGCCCCCCCAGCATGGATGCTTTTAAATTGATAATAATAAACTAATAGCAACCTCTCCACGGAATAAAATGAGTAGGCTATATGATGAATTGGTTTAATTCACCCAAAGTCCCTGTAATCACAGAAATAATTAAGTGCATGGGATATGGAATACCGGATATATAACTCTTGCTTAGCTTATATAAAGTATAGCCTAGCAATTATGGAATAATATGAGAATATTTACAGTAGACCTATGTACAAAAAATTATAATAATAATTCTAAATATGTTGTCCTTCGTTTTTGGATGTAGAACATAGCATAATTAAAAATCAGCCTATCCCACACAATAGACACAATTGTCTTAAATATTATCCTAACAAACGGCCTCCTAATTCATATTTTGTCTGTATAGCCAACAAAATGTGTGACCACTTGTGAACCAATCTGCAGAGGACTAGCTATGTAATTAATAAGCTAATTAAATGCAACTGTTCTCTCTGAATCTCGGTGATGATCAGTTAACGAGATGGTCAGGTTCTCACACCTTTCCCACGCATATGGCTACCGGTCAAATGCATTAAATGCATTGTTTGTCAATGAAATAGTCTGGTCAGACACGCAGCTTTGGGATAATAGCCGATAAGCACATCTACCAAAAAACTGCAGAATTTAACCCGTCACATCACACAGCACCAGGCAATTCCAAGGCACACATTCACCCACATGCACGTGAGAAATAACTATTTTCAGCTTACCCTCAACTGCCCAATTTGTCTGCATTTGTCGAAGATGTTTGCTAAAGTAAAAAATCGGCATATAGTCTATTTCCTCTCGCAGTCTCCCTCCCTTTCAATATATATATACAGGTCGGTGTGTCTCAACCTCGCCCCCCCAGAGCTGCACTTGACGACTAGCTGAACATTTGGAAGATGTTCGGAATATGTCGGGGACTCTGCTCACTGTCGGAGCCACTCGGGAGACGTCGGTAAACACCGGTCTCACGCACGTCCCTCATCACAGGAGAGTGGGGGGGGGGGGGGGGGATTATGTGATATGAGTTGAAATTACATTCACAAGGCAAAGGCAATGTCGGGCTGTGAGAGTGGGATTTGGGTTGATCATGTTTTATTGGAGCCCCATGTTATTTATATTATATAGATGGAAAATGACAAACAGAATGTGTGAGTGTGCAAACAGAACAATCTTGTCGCTTTAGAAATGATGCGGTTCCAAAGTAATTCTTAATATGCTATAATAGACTGCATTTATATAGCGCTTTTATTTTATCCAATGAGCTTTACAATTCATGCCTCATATTCACACCGACAGACAGCGGAGTCTGCCATTGTCGGGACTCGGGAGCAGTTATGCTTATGGGTTCGGTGGGTTTCCTTGAGCTGTGTTACCAAAACCAATATTTGTTATTACAGTCAGACATGATTTCTTACTGTTGCGCTGCGGGTAATTGCAGGTCAATGCAAACAAATCAAAGTGCATGTTGTTAACTGAGCCTAAGGCACTGTTTGTGACAATTTGCGCACTGTGAATGGGTCTGTTATTGAGAGTTAAAGAATATAAATAGCTTGGCATCGGGCTTGATGATAAATGTACATTTAAATACCATACGATAACCTTGCACGTAAACTGTGACAGAAGGTTGGCTTTTATACAGAAACAAAACCTATTTTAGTAGGGTCATCAAGAAGCAATCTTTTAGTCTGTTTTGGATTGTGGAGGCTAGTTTATATACATGCTACTGCTGCTTCCCATCTGCCTTTGGATTCTGTATCATTCTGCCCTTAGGTTGATCACCGGTGACAGTTATGGTACCCGTCATTGTATCCCTGTATAATAAAGTTGGGTGGTCCTCTCTGGTATCAGACATTGATTGATTTAATTGATTGAAAACTTTATTAACAGATTGCAGAATGGGTACAGTACAGTACAGCTCAATACATACAATTGTTAAGGGGATGCAGACCAGAGAAAGACTTTCGTCTTGTTTACATCAGGGTCCCCCATTTTCAATTCATCATAACATATATGACATACATGACATACAGATAGACAGTACTGCTACATCTATACATTTATGACATACCAGATTTGCAAATACAGTACTGTTTGTACTACGAAAATAGTCCAGAAAAGAGAGTATATACATTTGACGTAGAAACTGTACATTGGAGGAGGTTGGGTAGGTGGGGTGGGGTTGGGGGGGACTGTACATTGGAGGTGGGAGGGGGGGGGGGGTTGGGTAGGAGGGGTGGGTGGGTGGGGGACACTGTACAAGCAAAACTGTACATTGGAATATTGACAAAACCATACTTGGTCATTTACTGTACATTGTGTTAGGACATTTGTAGGGGCCAGTTTCGAATTGCAGTCTCCCGTAGGTGTTCTTTGAGAGTGGTTTTGAAAGTGGGTAGTGATTCACATTCCTTTACAGCTTTGGGTAGGGGGTTCAACATTGATGTGGCATAATTGCGAAACGTGTTTAGTCCCTTGTTTGAGCCGAATCTGGGTTTTACATGATTTGTGGAGCTCCCTCTGCATGGTGTTGTGATCGTGGTATTCACTGACCTTTGGGAAGTATTTCGACATGTACATGGGTACCTGTGTGGTGTAGTGTATCTTGTAGACCAGGCCCATTGCAAGTTGCTGTACTCTGTCGTCTACTCTAAGCCATCCTAGGTTGTCAAAGTGGGCAGGGGTGAGGTGGGTTCTAGGAGTAAGGTCAAGCAGTAGTCTGACCAGTTTGTTTTGTGATGTTTGTAATTTTGTTTTTAGCGCCTTTGAGGTGCTTTGGTACCATGAGGTGCAAGCATAGTCGTAGTACCCTTGAATGAGTGCTCCTGCCAGTGTCTTCAGGGTATTCCTGTTTACCAGAGAGGAGATCCGGTACAAGAATCGAGTTCGTTGGTTGACTTTTTTACATTGGATGCCATTTTGTCACAGGAAAGATTTGCCTCTAGGATGGAACCCAGGTAGGTTGCACTGGCATGTTTCTGTATAACGCCATGATCAATGACCTTCTACCCTATACATCACTTCATTATTGGAGTACAACTCTGGACGTTATCATCTTGGTGATTGGCTTAAACTTAGGGTACCCAGAGTTTGCACTGAATTAGGAAAATCTATCTGCTTTTAGCTTCTGTGCCCCAGACACATGGGATGTTATGCAAAGCATGAAGTTTCAAAGTCAATACTTTAATATTCATTGGTCAGTTTAAAGCTATAATAACCAACCATTTCATCTCAGTCTGTATAGTTGTTTTAATTCATTTAAATAGTTTCTATATTGTTTTTGCATTAATTTATGTACTGTACCTCTCAACATCATTGTAAATGATCTTTCGAGATTAAATAAAGATTGAATGAATTAATTAATTGGGAGGCACCAGTGCAATGCTCCCGAGTGCCAAAGGCCCCCCCTCTCTCTCTCTCCCTCAGACAACACACCAAGAGGCCGAGGGGGAGCTTTAAAGGGATATTTCACTTTAGTAAAACAAATTAAGTCCTCTATATAAGTAAGCTATAGTGACCACTGCTGTCAACACCACCATTCCTTCTCGGTGTCAGGCTCCTCATTCACTTCCATTCATTTTGGGGACCAAGCCGAAATATAATACTTGTGAATATAAAATAAACAATACAGCAATATTATTCTGTGTAATATATATTTTTTCGGAGTCAAAGGTACTTGACTTTTCTTTTTTTCTAGCTAATACCATTTTTCAAATTACAAGTATAGGAACTATTTCTCACTCAAGTTGTAGTTTGACCAACTGTCAACTTCTCACAGAATGTTTAGAGTCTTTCCTCCAGAAAGGCAGCAGGTATAAGGTAATATTATATTCAAGGCAGAGATACACAACACATTGACCAATCTGCTTTTATATTCCATAGGTCATAAATATGTAAAGACACATCAAATGCCAAAACAAACCTGTACCTTTGACTGAATTGTCTGCTTAATTTAAATGTCCACAGCAGTAGTTTGTTTATACTTCAGAAGTATGATATTTAGACTAGGTCCCCAAAATGAATGGACGTGAATGAGGAGCCCGACAACCGCAGTAAATTTCACAGAGTAAATTTTACTCAAACTGAGTCCATTTGAGCCCAAGTGAGTACAATGTACTCAGTTTGAGTAAAATGTACTCAGTTTGAGTAAAATTGACTCAGTGAAATGGAATGTGGGTGGTAACCACGGACTGACTACAGGGACAGCAGCGGTCACTAGTTTACTTGTCGATGACTTTAGATATATCTAAAAAGTAGACTTTAAAAGGACACAACCTGTGGCTTTAGCAGCAGTGTGCTGCATTTGTTGGGACAGTGTTTTGTTACATTTCATGTGTCCTTGAACCTAACATCTTAAAACCTGTCCCTATGCTGGCTTGTAGAAGACTGTTGGTGTTGTTGTTGGGGGATGTGTTTAATAGCTGAGTGCTGCATGTTTTGTTAAATTCAATCAAGTTTACACTCAAGAGGTTCATTACCAGACGGCCAGATGGATACATTACCATTCTTTGTCTCCCTACTGAGCATCTTTCCACCCCCCCCCTCTCTTTTCCTTCATATATCCATCTCCCTTTCTTAGTTTGTTAGGTTCACAAGGACGTCCCACACCAACATATGTGGATGTACTCAAGAAAGATGCGGGAAGTACCGGCGAGCTAGCCGGATGCATGGAGGATCGGGATGACTGGAAGCACAGATGGAGGGCCCGTTCGAGGACGACCTATAGTAGTAGGATTGGATATGTATTGCTGGGATGTGGGCTGGTGTGGGAGGGAATTGAGGGTGGGATATGTTTGTTTGCAGGGTTGGGTAGTAACTGACTACAAGTAATCAAGATTATGTAATCAAATTACAAAAAATAACTATAGTCAGCCCAGATTACATTGGGAAAAATTTGTGATTAGATAATAGTTACATTACATCTGTAAAATATGGCAATTTTCAACCCCTACCAGACCCCTGCTGTCCTAATCCACCTCCATTTCCAATCCACACCCCCTCCCCATGCCCCCTATGTTAGATAGTTAGCCTCCCTATGAAGCATCTCCAGCTCCCTCTTAACCTGGGCCGACCGTGAAAGACAAAGGTGGTGGAAGACAAAGGTGGTGGAAGGCTGGGGGATGGGTTCTGTGTAATAATAATTTGTCTTAGAATCAAACACAAAGCCAAAACAACTTATTCAGTTGACATCAAATGTATCCAATTTGAACATGACTATGCAAAACAGAGCTCCCGCAAGAAACGTGGTAGAGAAGACAAGGACCTCGAGAACATTCAACCAGAGCACCATGGACTCAGCTCCCCTCTCCACCCACTCATCCATTCAATAAATAAAGAAACAAAAAAAATATTAGAAATGTATGCTTAAAAACAAGTTTACAATAAATGCTGTTATAATATATAGAGAATAGATTTAATGGTAAAATAGTCTGATAACTTGGATTTAATGGCAAGGCAGAAATTATGTATTAGATGTGACAGAAATAATCATATACTTTTAAGATAGTAAATCTATTGATAAGTTATTTCCGCCCAAAATGTTAATCATTATCTAAAATAAGCAGGTTTTTGGCTTTATACTGGATCAGGACTTGGTACTGTACACTATACTGGATCAGTAGACTTGGTACTGTACACTATACTGGATCAGTAGACTTGGTACTGTACACTATACTGGATCAGTAGACTTGGTACTGTACACTATACTGGATCAGGACAGTTGGTACTGTACACTATACTGGATCAGTAGACTTGGTACTGTACACTATACTGGATCAGGACTTGGTACTGTACACTATACTGGATCAGTAGACTTGGTACTGTACACTATACTGGATCAGTAGACTTGGTACTGTACACTATACTGGATCAGTAGACTTGGTACTGTACACTATACTGGATCAGGACTTGGTACTGTACACTATACTGGATCAGGACTTGGTACTGTACACTATACTGGATCAGTAGACTTGGTACTGTACACTATACTGGATCAGGACAGTTGGTACTGTACACTATACTGGATCAGTAGACTTGGTACTGTACACTATACTGGATCAGGACAGTTGGTACTGTACACTATACTGGATCAGCTGACTTGGTACTGTACACTATACTGGATCAGTAGACTTGGTACTGTACACTATACTGGATCAGTAGACTTGGTACTGTACACTATACTGGATCAGCTGACTTGGTACTGTACACTATACTGGATCAGGAGACTTGGTACTGTACACTATACTGGATCAGTAGACTTGGTACTGTACACTATACTGGATCAGTAGACTTGGTACTGTACACTATACTGGATCAGGACAGTTGGTACTGTACACTATACTGGATCAGTAGACTTGGTACTGTACACTATACTGGATCAGTAGACTTGGTACTGTACACTATACTGGATCAGGACTTGGTACTGTACACTATACTGGATCAGTAGACTTGGTACTGTACACTATACTGGATCAGGACAGTTGGTACTGTACACTATACTGGATCAGGAGACTTGGTACTGTACACTATACTGGATCAGGACTTGGTACTGTACACTATACTGGATCAGGACAGTTGGTACTGTACACTATACTGGATCAGGAGACTTGGTACTGTACACTATACTGGATCAGGACTTGGTACTGTACACTATACTGGATCAGGAGACTTGGTACTGTACACTATACTGGATCAGGACAGTTGGTACTGTACACTATACTGGATCAGTAGACTTGGTACTGTACACTATACTGGATCAGGACTTGGTACTGTACACTATACTGGATCAGTAGACTTGGTACTGTACACTATACTGGATCAGGACTTGGTACTGTACACTATACTGGATCAGTAGACTTGGTACTGTACACTATACTGGATCAGGACTTGGTACTGTACACTATACTGGATCAGTAGACTTGGTACTGTACACTATACTGGATCAGGACTTGGTACTGTACACTATACTGGATCAGGACTTGGTACTGTACACTATACTGGATCAGGACTTGGTACTGTACACTATACTGGATCAGGACTTGGTACTGTACACTATACTGGATCAGTAGACTTGGTACTGTACACTATACTGGATCAGTAGACTTGGTACTGTACACTATACTGGATCAGGACTTGGTACTGTACACTATACTGGATCAGTAGACTTGGTACTGTACACTATACTGGATCAGTAGACTTGGTACTGTACACTATACTGGATCAGGACAGTTGGTACTGTACACTATACTGGATCAGTAGACTTGGTACTGTACACTATACTGGATCAGTAGACTTGGTACTGTACACTATACTGGATCAGTAGACTTGGTACTGTACACTATACTGGATCAGGACTTGGTACTGTACACTATACTGGATCAGTAGACTTGGTACTGTACACTATACTGGATCAGTAGACTTGGTACTGTACACTATACTGGATCAGGACAGTTGGTACTGTACACTATACTGGATCAGTAGACTTGGTACTGTACACTATACTGGATCAGTAGACTTGGTACTGTACACTATACTGGATCAGTAGACTTGGTACTGTACACTATACTGGATCAGTAGACTTGGTACTGTACACTATACTGGATCAGTAGACTTGGTACTGTACACTATACTGGATCAGTAGACTTGGTACTGTACACTATACTGGATCAGGACAGTTGGTACTGTACACTATACTGGATCAGTAGACTTGGTACTGTACACTATACTGGATCAGTAGACTTGGTACTGTACACTATACTGGATCAGGACTTGGTACTGTACACTATACTGGATCAGGAGACTTGGTACTGTACACTATACTGGATCAGTAGACTTGGTACTGTACACTATACTGGATCAGGACTTGGTACTGTACACTATACTGGATCAGTAGACTTGGTACTGTACACTATACTGGATCAGTAGACTTGGTACTGTACACTATACTGGATCAGTAGACTTGGTACTGTACACTATACTGGATCAGTAGACTTGGTACTGTACACTATACTGGATCAGGACAGTTGGTACTGTACACTATACTGGATCAGGACTTGGTACTGTACACTATACTGGATCAGTAGACTTGGTACTGTACACTATACTGGATCAGGACAGTTGGTACTGTACACTATACTGGATCAGGACAGTTGGTACTGTACACTATACTGGATCAGGACTTGGTACTGTACACTATACTGGATCAGTAGACTTGGTACTGTACACTATACTGGATCAGTAGACTTGGTACTGTACACTATACTGGATCAGGACTTGGTACTGTACACACGTTATCAATCTTTCCACTTTGTTGTGAATTACATATCAGATATAATTGTATACAAAAGGTTTATTTTTGTAGATGCACATAGATTAAAACATACTAATACAAATACATTCAGATAGCTTTTCTGTGATATTCACTTTTGTTCCCCACACAAAATATAAAATATACAATTACATATACATACAACCCCCCGCCCCAAAGGACCTACCTATCAACCTACCCCTTCACAATCATAACAGTCCATCCATCCAAACTCCAACGTTTCTACTGACTATAGGGACACGTGGATCCGGCCTCACAATCCTGAATCTTTCTAAATCTTTGTTCACATTCAGATATAGCTGTATAAGCATCATTAATACAATCATCCAACACAGGGCATAAAGGCAGTGTATCCTCTGAGGTAGAGAGGAGGTAAAATTGTATTTCCATCCCTTCATTTCCTGTGAATTAGGTGTTATTTATCTCTTGACAAAGAAGGCCACACTGCCTTGGTACATCAAGGTATAAATTACATACTTAAATAGTTGAATTCATATAAACCAAGATAACAGTACTTTCTTACTCAACAGTGGCAACAATAACAGCAAAGGAAGGCAATGAAAACCAACAGAGTAAGGGTATATTGGAGTCTAAGAATAATAATAATAATAAAAAATGTTACTTAGCACTATTCTAGAACTCATGAGTTCCAGAGCCTCAGAGCTGCGCTGGAGAAGAGCTCAAAGAGGGCAGGCTGAGGTGGACCAGGGGGGGTGCAGAGAGAGAGGGCAGGCTGAGGTGGACCAGGGGGTGGAGAGAGAGAGGGCAGGCTGAGGTGGACCAGGGGGTGGAGAGAGAGAGGGCAGGCTGAGGTGGACCAGGGGGTGGAGAGAGAGAGGGCAGGCTGAGGTGGACCAGGGGGTGGAGAGAGAGAGGGCAGGCTGAGGTGGACCAGGGGGGGTGCAGAGAGAGAGGGCAGGCTGAGGTGGACCAGGGGGGGTGGAGAGAGAGAGGGCAGGCTGAGGTGGACCAGGGGGGGTGCAGAGAGGGCAGGCTGAGGTGGACCAGGGGGTGGAGAGAGAGAGGGCAGGCTGAGGTGGACCAGGGGGGGGGAGAGAGAGAGGGCAGGCTGAGGTGGACCAGGGGGTGGAGAGAGAGGGCAGGCTGAGGTGGACCAGGGGGTGGAGAGAGAGAGGGCAGGCTGAGGTGGACCAGGGGGTGGAGAGAGAGGGCAGGCTGAGGTGGACCAGGGGGTGGAGAGAGAGGGCAGGCTGAGGTGGACCAGGGGGTGGAGAGAGAGAGGGCAGGCTGAGGTGGACCAGGGGGGGTGGAGAGAGAGAGGGCAGGCTGAGGTGGACCAGGGGGTGGAGAGAGGGCAGGCTGAGGTGGACCAGGGGGTGGAGAGAGGGGGCAGGCTGAGGTGGACCAGGGGGTGGAGAGAGAGGGGGCAGGCTGAGGTGGACCAGGGGGTGGAGAGAGAGAGGGCAGGCTGAGGTGGACCAGGGGGTGGAGAGAGAGAGGGCAGGCTGAGGTGGACCAGGGGGTGGAGAGAGAGAGGGCAGGCTGAGGTGGACCAGGGGGTGGAGAGAGAGAGGGCAGGCTGAGGTGGACCAGGGGGTGGAGAGAGAGGGCAGGCTGAGGTGGACCAGGGGGTGGAGAGAGAGGGCAGGCTGAGGTGGACCAGGGGGTGGAGAGAGAGGGCAGGCTGAGGTGGACCAGGGGGTGGAGAGAGAGGGCAGGCTGAGGTGGACCAGGGGGTGGAGAGAGAGAGGGCAGGCTGAGGTGGACCAGGGGGTGGAGAGAGAGAGGGCAGGCTGAGGTGGACCAGGGGGTGGAGAGAGAGGGCAGGCTGAGGTGGACCAGGGGGTGGAGAGAGAGAGGGCAGGCTGAGGTGGACCAGGGGGTGGAGAGAGAGAGGGCAGGCTGAGGTGTATTTGAGGGACTGAGAGAGAGTCTACTGTGTATACTGGTCGTTACTTATGTGTTTAGAAATGTACTATAAAGGGGCGCCCCCCAGTGGCGAACCACATAGCACGCTCAGCCGCGACACGGCCGACCCGGGTTCGACTCCCGAACCCGTCGTTATTTGCCGAATGTCTTCCCCCCGCTCTGTCTCCCATTCCTCCTCTGTCTCTCTCTACTGGACTGCCCAGTAGAAATAAAGCTATAAAACGCCAAAAAAAAAATATAAAAAAAAGAAAGAAAATGTACTATAACCTCCACAACACGTTTGAGTATCTTTCTGTCCTCAAGACATTGTGGATCCAAGTATTGACAGAACAATACAGTAGTGAACACTACCCCCTCCGCCCTCTGCCCCCTACAGACTGGGTGGTAGAGGCCTCTAAACACTACCTCCTCCGCCCTCTGCCTCCTACAGACTGAGTGGTAGAGGCAGGGGCTGGCTAAACACTACCTCCTCCGCCCTCTGCCCCCTACAGACTGAGTGGTAGAGGCAGGGGCTGGCTAAACACTACCTCCTCCGCCCTCTGCCCCCTACAGACTGAGTGGTAGAGGCAGGGGCTGGCTAAACACTACCTCCTCCGGCCTCTGCCCCCTACAGACTGGGTGGTAGAGGCCTCTAAACACTACCTCCTCCTGCCCCCTCTGCCCCCTACAGACTGGGTGGTAGAGGCCTCTAAACACTACCTCCTCCGGCCTCTGCCCCCTACAGACTGGGTGGTAGAGGCCTCTAAACACTACCTCCTGCGCCCTCTGCCCCCTACAGACTGGGTGGTAGAGGCAGGGGCTGGCAGAGTGTGAGTCTTTAAATCAATTTTCTGTTGTAGGATTCCCGTTAGAATGAACTCGGCAGTGACGACTGGTAGAGAGGCGCACACGGCCGAGCCACACAGGGACCAATCCTCTTCACAAGAAATCACCACCGTCTGGGTCTGAGAGGAGGAGGAGGAGGAGGAGGAGGAGGAGGAGGAGGAGGAGGAGGAGGAGGAGGAGGAGGAGGAGGAAAAAGAAGGAGGAAAGAGAGATTAGATATAAACAAGAGCTGACAGTTTATGAAAACATTTAATTTGATGAAACGTGAAGAGGAACCAGCTGGAGACACCGATCAGTGTTTCATCTCCCGCCCTCTTTTCCTGATCCTCCAATTACAAAGGAGGATCAAGAAAAGAGGGCGGTCCTTGAGATAGGTCAATTAGTGGTCTTTTAACATTCTGCTACAATCACTTATATACTTTATACATTGTAGCTCATGTGTTCCAAGCTTGCTGTGGCAGACGAAACATAAACAAAAACACTGGGGAGTAAAACATGAGACCATGTTGGCTAAACCTAAAGCAACTTTGTAGCTTAGCCAACCATAGCTATAGCCAACATGTTGTAACGTTACAATGACTAAAAGTGCTTAAAATAGCAAAAAGTCAACCAATGGAATGTTGACTGTTGTCTCCAAAAGCTGTTTACATTTCATCCAAATTACTTACAAATTACAATACAAAAATCCTAATGATCTGATGGGGAGAACGCAGCTTTTCTGCTCAGTCGGTACCTTGTGAACAGAGGGCATCTTGGGAAGAAAACGAGCCCCGCTGCAAGTAATGATGTCTTTCATTTGCACCGGCTCTGGCTTCACCGATTTTGTAACATGTATCTCATATCCCTGAGAGAGAGAGAGAGCGAGAGAGAGAGAGAGAGAGAGAGAGAGAGAGAGAGAGAGAGAGAGCGAGAGAGAGAGAGAGAGAGAGAGAGATAGAGAGAGAGAGAGAGAGAGAGAGAGACCATCAATAACACTTTTCCACCGACAATATACAAAGATCATTGTATCAGATCATTTACCTACCAAGCCCCGCCCTTCTTTCTTGATCCTCCAATCACGACTGTTGCTTCCCTCTGACACATTCTTCTAACTTTATTTGAAGCAACGAGTAGTGATTGATTAGAGGATCAAGAAAAGAGGGCAGGGCTTGAGATAGATCAATTGTGATTGTAACACCATTCTCCCACAGTGTGTGAACCCTATTGTCGGTTAAATCCACATAAATAAATACTCAACATTATGCACTGTCTGAATTCCACAGCTATCCCTTCACCACCATTATGAGACAGTGTAGGTTTGTCAGAGACTATAATGGAACCATGAAAAATTGCCTGCCTCCTAATGGAGGTGTCCATAAAAACACAACCACTGCCATTACAGCCAGCACTGTCCGTCTAAACCTCAGTACAATGATGGTCAAACTATTTTCTCTCTGCTCTCGTTTCGTCAATAAGGGGGATAGTCATTAATACAATTTTTTTTTTAATAAAAAGCTTGGCTGGGGGACGGCTGGGTAGTGTAGAGGTCTAAGCACTCGCCTACCACCGCAGGTACGCTACGCTAGGTTCCCGGCAGTGGTACCTCCGGCTTGGTCAGTCGTACCTACGAACACAATTGGCAGTGCTCACGGGTGGGAAGCCGGTGGGGTATGAGTCCTGGTGACTGTAATAGTGACTCCTACTGGTAGGTCGGGGCGCTTGTTCAGCAGGGAGGGGATCTGGGAGAGATAGCATGAACCTCACGCATTACGCTCTCCCAGGAAAACTTCTGGTGAAAAGAGGCGGAGGAGACACGTCGTGGTAGTCTAGACTCTCCCCAGACCGACAGAGGTGACATGTGGTAGTCTAGACCAGGGGTTCCCACATTTTTCAGGCCGGGACCCAGAAAATAAGGTGTCAGAGAGCTGCGGCCCAATGCACATCGTATATCACTTCAATCCTATTAAGTTAGTTCAAGTTAGTTATTCATTTATATGTGCTATTTATGAGAGGGCTAACTTGTTGCAAAATAATAATGATAATAATAATAGCCTCATTAAAATACTATTGTTGCTTCGGTTGTTTTCAGCGTTTTATGTGCATAATCTGTTATTTAGTTTGAAATGTTCGTTGAAATAAGTAGATTTTTCGTTTTTATTTATTTATTAAGTTAATATAAAACCATATAGTCACATTTTAGAATACAATAGAATAGAATTTTAGAATACAACTAGAAACACTGTCCTGGCCTGCTTCTAAGTTCAGTGGCCTGACAAAAAGAAAAAAAAAAAATTTACCTTTTTTTTTTTTAAATCATCTCGCGGCCCCCCCGTGGCTGCTCGCGGCCCACCTTTGGGTCGCGACCCCGACTTTGGGAACCACTGGTCTAGACCAGGGGTTCTCAAACGTTTTTATACCGCGACCCCATTCTATTTAGGATTTTTTTTGGCGACCCCACACTTAATGTATCACGTAATTTCAACGTGGAAATAAGGAATATCAAAATAAAAGCACACGTTGTTTAGAAAATGAAATTACAGCACTATGTTATCAATAAAATGAATGAATATTATCAACAAAAGTAATGGAATTGTTTCTGTATACACATTTATAAAACGAGGCATATTTAGCCAAAATATGTTGCCAGAACGTGAAAAGAAAATGCACTCACGTGTGCTTTGGCAGAGATCCGCTTCTACTCTGAAAATCCGCCCTCACAGAGGTATGTTGATGCAAAGGGGACAAGCTTTATCAGCGCAGCATTACACAACACTGGGTACTCGTTCCGGACTGATATCCAGAACTTTGCGAGGGCCTGTCCAGTGAACTTGACTTTCAGTAGCTCGTCACACGAAAGATCATTGAGCGCCTCCTGCATTCTGTTCCTACAAAAAGCCATCAAGCTGAGTAAATACCCCCAAATCTCTGCTGATTATCCTGGAGTGCCACTAACGGAGTTTCCAGCTCATTATCAGCATATTTCTCTGCCAATGTGTTGTTTTTGTCTGCAAAGAAAATCCGCGTTTCTTCTCCGAGTTAACAAAGGCGAATACTCCTCGAGACAGCCACCTCACTTCAGTGTGAGCTGGTTATGCGCAGAGGCAGACTAATTTCATCGCGGCCAACCAGCAACGCTTCTGACAACAAACCTATCCATTGCGAGTCCAGGTTACACACAAAAGACCAGACCCCCGGCCCCCTCCCGCGATTATACGTGTGCAGGATGTAGTGAGATGTGTGTTGGAACACGGTGTGTCGGCCTCCGTCGATGAAGGGGCGACACGTGGCAAATACACACAGCTGTCGGGTGGAAAACTCCATCCCAGTTTTTTTTCGTTGCCAATGCACTGTCACCTACCCACGACCCCACTTTGGGTCACGACCCGTAGTTTGAGAACCGCTGGTCTAGACCCTCCCTAGATCGACAGAGGAGACACATGGTAGTCTACACCCTCCCCAGACCGACAGAGGAGACACATGGTAGTCTACACCCTCCCCAGACCGACAGAGGAGACACATGGTAGTCTACACCCTCCCCAGACCGACAGAGGAGACACATGGTAGTCTACACCCTCCCCAGACCGACAGAGGAGACACATGGTAGTCTACACCCTCCCCAGACCAACAGAGGAGACACATGGTAGTCTACACCCTCCCCAGACCGACAGAGGAGACACATGGTAGTCTACACCCTCCCCAGACCGACAGAGGAGACACATGGTAGTCTACACCCTCCCCAGACCGACAGAGGAGACACATGGTAGTCTACACCCTCCCCAGACCGACAGAGGAGACACATGGTAGTCTACACCCTCCCCAGACCGACAGAGGAGACACATGGTAGTCTACACCCTCCCCAGACCGACAGGAGACACATGGTAGTCTACACCCTCCCCAGACCGACAGAGGAGACACATGGTAGTCTACACCCTCCCCAGACCGACAGAGGAGACACATGGTAGTCTACACCCTCCCCAGACCGACAGAGGATACACATGGTAGTCTACACCCTCCCCAGACCGACAGAGGAGACACATGGTAGTCTACACCCTCCCCAGACCGACAGAGGAGACACATGGTAGTCTACACCCTCCACAGACCGACAGAGGAAACACATGGTAGTCTACACCCTCCCCAGACCAAACAGAGGAGACACATGGTAGTCTACACCCTCCCCAGACCGACAGAGGAAACACATGGTAGTCTACACCCTCCCCAGACCAACAGAGGAGACACATGGTAGTCTACACCCTCCCCAGACCGACAGAGGAGACATGTGGTTAGTCTACACCCTCCCCAGACCGACAGAGGAGACACATGGTAGTCTACACCCTCCCCAGACCGACAGAGGAGACACATGGTAGTCTACACCCTCCACAGACCAACAGAGGAGACACATGGTAGTCTACACCCTCCCCAGACCGACAGAGGAGACACATGGTAGTCTACACCCTCCCCAGACCGACAGAGGAGACATGTGGTATCTACACCCTCCCCAGACCGACAGAGGAGACACATGGTAGTCTACACCCTCCCCAGACCGACAGAGGAGACACATGGTAGTCTACACCCTCCCCAGACCGACAGAGGAGACACATGGTAGTCTACACCCTCCCCAGACCGACAGAGGAGACACATGGTAGTCTACACCCTCCCCAGACCGACAGAGGAGACACATGGTAGTCTACACCCTCCCCAGACCGACAGAGGAGACATGTGGTATCTACACCCCAGATCAAGAGTAGGGCAGCAGCACAATGACCAGGGGGGAATTGGCATAAGGACTCAATTGGCGGATGGGAGAAAAGGCAAAGAAATGGCAAAAGAATTTAATAAAAATTAAGCAGAAGGACAGTAAAAAGTAGGGTTAATCTATTTTAGCATTGACCTAAGCAAGTAAGTCAGCTGTATTTCAGGCTGAGGATGATTTTTTTTATCCTCTTTTTCTCCGCCTGATTTTTCCTATTTTCCTCCCCATCCCAATTTAGTCGTTATGCCAATCCCCCCTCCCCTACCTGGTTGTTGTGCGCATGTTCCTCCTACTGGTCGGTACAAGGGAACCCTGAAGTCCACCACATGCTTCCTCCGACACATGTGGAGACAGCCAGTGACACTCTTTTCACCTGGCAGCGAGGACTCTCATTGGTGAAGCGTAACGCGTGGGAGGTCACGCTGCCTTCACCACTTCCTGCCTTTCGCTGAGCAGGCGCCCAGACCTGACCTGTAGGCGTCGCTGTCCACAACGCCAGATTACCACCCACGACTTCCCTCCCCCTAACTCAGCCAAACGACTTAGTATGACGACCGGCCCAAGCCGCAGGGCAATGCTGACTCCGGGAGTCGAGACCGCAGCCTCTTGCATTGGTGACGAGCGCAATCTCCGCTACGCCACCCGACCGCCCTGGCTGAGGATGATTCTGATGGATTACTGGAGTTCCTACATGACTCATTGCTGACCACAAATAACCTAGGTGTGGGTGAGTCAGTCAGTGTATTGCCTTTTTTAATATTGCTATGAGAGAGAGACGAGAGAGAGATATTATAAAGGGTCGTATTAAGAGAGCGAGAGAGTGTATAACCTGCAGAAGAGGCTGGTTACTGGCAGTCCGCAGAGAATCCTGCAGGCGGAAATGAAACTTCTTCTCCTGTTCCGCGTCCTTCACGATGAAAGCATTAGGAGACATGAAGCTCCCCGCCTTCCCACACTGCATCAGAGGGAGAGAGAGAGAAGTGGATAAGGGGCTAGGGGTTAGAACAGAGTTCTTACCACACTGCATCAGAGGGAGAGAGAGAGACGTGGAGAAGGGGCTAGGGGTTAGAACAGAGTTCGTAGGTGTGTATATTTCAATGTGTGTGTATCAATGCACTTGGGGATCTGTAGACTATTTAAATTAAATTAACTCAGGAGGCAATAGTATCCAACTGCAGAGCCGCAGAGCTCTCAGGTCCGGCGGTCTGGGGACCGCTCAGCAGCGCCACCCACCCAATGGCTGAATTGGAGTATTGCACTGTGCGGGCACAGCTGTGAGATCCGCGCGAGGCCAGATATCTTGAATGAATGCGTTTATTTAAACTTTAATTGACAGATTGCAGAATGGATACAGTACAGTACAGCTCAATACACACAATTGTTAAGGGGATGCAGACCAGGGCCCTATTCCCCGTACCTGGCTAACTGAGTTAGCCGGATCATTTTCAGCATAGCTTGACTTAAGCCAGACATTTCCGTTCCCCGACGTCGGATTTTCTAAGTCGCTATGGTAACAGATCGAAAAGTTTGAACCTGCTCCGGAGCAGGGTTTAGTTCAGTTAGCTGGATGAACCATGGCCACACCCTCGCAAAGAAATGCCAGCTCGCTTCCTGAAATAATTATCACAGTGTAGATCCCATTATACCATTCTGAATTATGTTTTTGTGCTTCGTTTTCCTAGAGGGGGCTTTTGAAATGTAAAATAATAGACCTAAAATGCTGATACTAAATTAACTTTGTCCTAAATAATGCACGTCATAGTTATACGGATACGACGCTCGCGATCGCGACACACAGTTATTTTAATAACGGACTAAACGGATCATTGCAAATGTGAATCCAGCTGGGATATTTTTAATGAATGAAACCTATCGGGCGTTTGGCTCTGATTAGTTTAATATTCTTCGCTGTGTATTTGCTTAACGGAGCGCCCGGATTGTGTTTCATTCAAGCATATGAAGCGTCTATGCACGGATTGTGGATATGAATTATGAGGAATCTGAATCTGTGGAGTGTTTAATAGGGGTGCACCGATGTATCGGTCGGGTATCGGTATCGGCCGATAAGTGCCTTGTTAACTGCAATCGGCCTATCGGCCGATAAGCTCGAGTGTGCCGATGGCAGTAGCCGATAAATATCCGTCAATTTGTGTCGCGTCAAATGGCAAAAAAATGTTCAGTCGCATCGCGACCTGCACAACGCCGCCCCCGGCCCACACACACACAAGCTACTGCATCAAAGTTACTACTTATGATTAACAAATGCATTTGTTTTGTGGCATTAACGTTATATAGTTAGTGTTACACGTTCAATAACATCAGCATATTATTTACCCGAACATAGCACGTAGCAAGCATAGCACTCAATTCATAGCTCAGTTCCTTCCGTTGCTCAGAGCCCGTACTGAGTTGTACCCATTCTGCAATCTGTTAATAAAGTTTTCAATCAGACACATGTATAGAAAGGCTTTGTTTTATTATAACATTCGTTGCAGTAAAAACATTATGCCTCGTTTAGTCATCCTGCGGAGCTAAAAGCTAAACGTCGGCCGCGGGGATGTAACGTTGTTGTTGTTGTTGTAGAGCACCCGTCAAAATCAATGGTGGACAAAAGCGGAAGTAAAAAATGTATACGCGCTTGCCGATTGGTGGTAACAGCAGAGGCGGGTGCAAGCGGTGTGTGACGTAATTGGCAGAATCGACTGTCAATCAAAATTTCATTGGTTGAGAGCTCTGGTTGAGACAATAGTATCCAGCTGCAGCCCGGTAGACCATACTGGGAGAACTAGTATCTAGCTGCAGCCCGGCAGACCATACTGGGAGAGAGATAGTGCTATTTCTTGATGTTTCCTTTTTTTAAGTAAGTAAAGAGGCCTATGTTCATATCGGTGAGCACAATTTGTAACACAAATATACAGTAGTTTCATAAAAAATATATATATATATTAAAAAAAAAATATATATATATTAAAAAAAAAAAAATAATATAAAAAAAAAAATTGCCACAAATATCGGTATCAGTATCGGTATCGGCCGATTGTGTTAGTTGAACAATCGGTATCAGTATCGGTGGCAAATTTTCATATCAGTGCATCCCTAGTGTTTAATTGTATCACTGTCACTGTGACAGTGTCACACGTTATTGTGATATTGTAACTGGGATTAAAATGTATGAGGAGATGCGCTGTTTGATGGATTTGATGACGTGACGTGACTTGATAAATTGAATGAGCCTTTGACGTTTTTGATGAATGAATTTGAGAAAATGCATTTATCTTTTCAAGCACTGTTATCTGATGATGAACATGAGGTGTCACTGGTATAAACCAAAGGGTAATCAATTCAATGCATGTATGGATTATGTCCGAAACAGATTAAAACCTGATTAGTGAAACTGTAGCCTCCCTCCAAGCCTCTCTTTGGGAACCATGTATTTATATAGTACATAATATCTAAGCACATACAGTACAGATATCCTCATAATATAATTCGTATCAATTAGATATACTATTTGGGCTTGTTTTTATCCTTATTCTGAAAGAGTTGAACTAATTATTTTCGCTAGCAAGATCTCATTTGATTATTCATTCCTATACTGCCAGCAGCACATTTAAATAAATATAATCTGATTGATTGGGGTAATGAGGGACTTAAAATTTGCCTATAGATTATGCATTTAACTTGTCGGCGAGGCTATTGAGCCGTACTGTATTGTACCCATTCTGCAATCTGTTAATAAAGTTTTAAATCAATCAATCAATCAATGGCGTTAGAAAATCAGGATTTCTGTGATCAACACCTGCTGTCTTTTCAGGTGAGGCGGCCGCGTGCAATTATCCTGAGTCTCAAGTCTGGTTCGAAATTAACGAGACTGAATCAGCGTTCGAGGAACAGGGAAATCCCGGATTCAAACATCGGGTTAATTGAATCTGGATAATGGGACTTTTGATCGACTTAGTTGAAAGACTGAGAAAGACTTTCGTCTTGTTTACATCAGGGTCCCCCATTTTCAATTCATAATGACATTTATGACATACTCAATATACAGATATAAAAATCTAATCTAATCATCTAATCTAAACTAATCATGACATTTATGACATACATATATGCAGTACTGTTACATTTGTGACATACAAGATATGCAAATATACAGTACTGTTAAACAGAGATCCTAACAGTAAATATATACAAGGGGGAGGGAACTGTACATTTATGATGAATTGAAAATGGGGGACCCTGATATAAACAAGACGGAAGTCTTTCTCTGGTCTGCATCCCCTTAACAATTGTGTGTATTGAGCTGTACTGCAGATTTTGACAACAAAATTAACAATATAATGCCGCAAGTTCTGTTATATTTCAATTGCCTTACTTATTTACATAAATATAAGTGTAACTGAGGGGTACAATTCCCTGACTGTATTACTAGATATGATACTTACTACCACTACCTTTGTACTTAATATTCGGCCACCCAGTACACGGCATAAATATATTATCATAAACACTCTCACGTAGATGAAACGGATCCAACACAAATGTACGAAGTCGAAACAGGTCTTTATTTCTACACAGCGATGGTGTGTAGAACAAGCACTTAATCACTTAATTACATTTATGAATTGAAATAGTATGCACTTTTATGGCAAAGAGTATTCGTCGGTATATCAATAGAGAATGTCCAATCTCTGAAGGCGCAGGTGGTAAATATACGACCTGGAATAGTTAAGGAATAACAGCAATGATACTTTAATGATTATATACTAGATACACTAGAGGGGGTTAATCCGGTCGCTTGTAAGCCGACAGGAGTAGGAGGGGGGGGGGGGTAGAATCCGGCTGCCTCGTCCGGCCAAGGGTATCCCAGGTGAACCCACTGTAGTGCCGTTCAATGCGCCGGCGATCCTTGGACCACAGATGAAAGCAGGTGGACTCTTTGTGGGCCGGCTCTCTCCGGTCCACGGGGGAGAGACGTGAAGCGACCTCGTCTTGCAGAGCGTCTCCTCACCTTGCGTCCTCTCCAGGGGGGGGGGTTCCAACACACGGCAGTGTCGGGGGTCTTTATCCATGGAATAATCAAAGTATACAAAGCATAATCCGTGCCTGGGAAGGCGGGCTGTCGTCGGTAGAATAATCCGGTATACAGGTCCACTCGCTCGTCGGCTCTGGGGCTCCTCGGGTGCAGCTTCACATGGGTCAACCACCCTGGGTAAGCAGCCAGTTCTCTGCCCGAAACGATGGGGTACTGACTACGGTAGTATTCTCACCGCACGAAGCACTATATATTAACAGACTATTATTAGCTTAATAGACTACGTCCAACTCGACGATATAGTGCCAAATATGACTATTCAAATATTAATATACACGATGTCTCAATACCGATGGTAGGCGAACTTGGCCTTACTCCCACACGTGGCGTCGCGGGGAGGCTTTACGTCTGTGACTCTATTGGAGGGTAAGAAACTGGACTGAAAAGAAAGTCCTACTTTAGTAGCGCAGTATATATACGCACTATGAACAAATAGTCCCATTAGTGGTGCGGTAGCCAGATTCCTACGCGGAACTAGGACTTGTTCGTACATGTGGAGCGGTACGTTTGAACTGGGTCTGAGGGGTATGGCAGCCTGGCACCAAGGTCTCGACCAATAGTAGAATGGAGACTATTATGGGATGTTCAGTAGGCTAGAATGGATATTCAATGCATATTGTACAAGGAATATACAAGGGATATCAGGGAATATTAGAGAATATACAAATACAATTAAATATATATATATAAATAAATATATATATTCGGTTTAATCTGGCCCTTCACAACAATAAGGTAACGGTATACTTTTGTTATATGCTATACACTACAGTCTATGTGATGTGGTGGGTACGTATGATGGTAATTAAGGAATGGTGAATATTATGTTTAATGTAAATATGTGTATACTGGATAGGAACAGCAGTATTATAGGCCTACAGCAGTATTGTACAGCCAGTAACTATACTTTTGCTCACACAATATCTTGAATGAATGAGTTTATTTATTTCGAACATAAATTGAAAATAAATAATAATAAAAAACAAGTAATAAACAGATAAAAAAACAAACATATTTGCATATCTTGTATGTCACAAATGTAACAGTACTGCATATATGTATGTCATAAATGTCATGATTAGTTTAGATTAGATGATTAGATTAGATTTTTATATCTGTATATTGAGTATGTCATAAATGTCATTATGAATTGAAAATGGGGGACCCTGATGTAAACAAGACAAAAGTCTTTCTCTGGTCTGCATCCCCTTAACAATTGTGTGTATTGAGCCGTACTGTACCCATTCTGCAATCTGTTAATTAAAGTTTAAATACCGGTAAACGCATTCATTCAAAATATCTGGCCTCGCGCGGATCTCACAGCTGTGCCCACACAGTGCAATACTCCAATTCAGCCATTGGGTGGGTGGCGCTGCTGAGCAGTCCCCAGAGCGCCGGACCTGAGAGCGCCGCTCTGCAGATGGAGGCTTCTCTCAGGAGGGGGATTTCTTTCAAATTAAAATATTGCAAAACCTTTGCCGTGAAAAGGTTATACCAAAGATACATAATTCTATATAATGAGGAAGATGGGTCACTGTGGTGGTTTTGAATGAGGAAATGTGTCACAGTGAAGATGGCAGCCAACAACGAAACTACTTGCTACAAAACAAACATATTCCGTAAAAAATCATTTTAGGTTGAGTACAATTATAATTTACTGCATTTTGAGATGCAGATGCACATGACGTTTGAAATTAATAATGGTCTCTGCTAAATGGCTGGGAATTGTGCAGTGAGTGGTTGCCATGGTAACTCAGGACTGTAGCAGAAATCAATGGATGACACATGCATAGAAGCCGGTCTAAGTAGAAAAGGGTATTTTTCTATCACAGAATTGTCCTTTTTGGCCAAATAAAAAGTCAGTAATCTACCAGTAACTTCAAATATGAAAGAAAAAGGATATCCTTAACACTTTGGTTGCCATGGGTTAAATTCATGATATACCATAGGTTGCCGGCTCTATTTGTCTATGGAGAAGTACCCCTTCTTTGCATGGCTATAACTTTTTAAATTCTATTGCTACATTGCCATTATTAGGGCCCATTCAAAGTCCTATATGTATTGTTCATTGTGTAGCAACGTTAAACTTTTTCATTCACATATTCATAGTAAAGTATGGTCTAATGTATAAGTATGTTTTCATCTCTTTCTGCAGCTTTCTCCAGAACGTGATCTATAGCCCCAAATGCATTATATTGATGATGCAATACAGTTTTATGGCAATCAGCGCGATATAAAAAATTCCAACTAGACGTACTTCTAGAAGTTACTACACGTCATCTGATGTTGACCGGATGGGCTAGGGGGCGTTTATAATTCCGTGGGCAGCGTTATACCAATCATCTAATGTGGGTCAAATGTTGATCATAGCAGTTAGTATCGAAGACGGTAATTTTACACGCTAAAACTCACCCCAGTCTCCGCGCGCCGTTGGGCGATCATCGTAGAGTAGAAATTGTATCATTATGGGATGTAGATTTACCCGGTCCATTTCCAGCTTGTATAATGGTATATACGTCCAAATCATGTTGTTTATCGAGTTATTGGCAATCGATCGCTATGTAGTGTGTCGAGATCGAGTCCCGGAACCTATAGCGAGTGCCCGGAAGTAATACGGCCGATCAGCACAACCTCCATAGCACTTCCTGTTAAGCGATTGCGCCGATCGGCCACCAGATGGCGCTCCTGAACCGCCAGAGAGCTCAGTGGGTCCTCCTGGTGGATCTCAGGCCAGCGGAGGGGAAATATGAATCCGATCGCAGATTTTTGAAATATTGATATAAGGACGCTGTAAAGCGTCCTCCGGCAACTTGAGCATGGCCGGCAATGACGCTTTTAAGCGTTTTCCGGCAGTCAAAGTGTTAAGATACGAATGACTCCCCATTCAAGGAGATAGGGGTCATGTCTTGTTGTCCATCATCAGCAAGTAAACAGCCATTTCTGGTGAAATTATGAACTGAAAGGGAATTGATCCCAAACCTGATGCGAATGTACATGCCAGAGAAAAGGAACAGGAAGGGCCTATGACCGGTTTCGTTCTGTTGCCATAGCAACTGACCTTCTCCAGCCAGCAGGTGGTGACAATGGGGACCCCCCGGGCCACAGCACACAGGAACTTGACCGTCCTGCGCACCTTATCGGTCACCAGGCAGGTCATGTCCACCACGCCTTTTGCCATGCTGCCTCCGAGACGACACAACACCTTCTCCCCTTCCTCGTCCACCAGCCCCGTGAACAACACCTGAGAGGGAGGGAGGGGGAGGGGGAGAGAGAGGGAGAGAGGGGTAGAGGTAGAGGGAGGGGGAGAGAGAGAGAGCGAGAAAGAGAGAGAGGGAGTGGGGGAGAGGGAGACGGAGAGAGAGTGGGGGAGAGGGAGACAGAGAGAGACGCCATCAATACAACTTTTCCACCGACAATATCAATCCAGAGTCTTTAACTTCCAGTTTCAGCCGATACAGAGTACAGATCTGATTGCATAACTTAGTTTGGGGTTGTTAGACAAAAGCTGTTGTCTATTGTATATATAAAAAAAACATTGAGTCACTGTGCTTTGATTTCTGACATGTTACAGTTGTCGCTTGGTATCGGATTTTACATTTAGTAATTTAGCTGATGCTTTTATCCAAAGTGACTTACAAACAAGTCCGCAGGAGGGGTACACCAGGAGGGGTACACCAGGAGGGGTACACCAGGAGGGGTACACCAGGAGGGGTACACCAGGAGGGGTACACCAGGAGGGGTACACCAGGAGGGGTACACCAGGAGGGGTACACCAGGAGGGGTACACGAGGAGGGGTACACCAGGAGGGGTACACCAGGAGGGCTACACCAGGAGGGGTACACCAGGAGGGGTACACCAGGAGGGGTACACGAGGAGGGGTACACCAGGAGGGGTACACGAGGAGGGGTACACCAGGAGGGGTACACCAGGAGGGGTACACCAGGAGGGGTACACGAGGAGGGGTACACCAGGAGGGGTACACCAGGAGGGGTACACCAGGAGGGGTACACCAGGAGGGGTACACCAGGAGGGGTACACCAGGAGGGGTACACCAGGAGGGGTACACCAGGAGGGGTACACCAGGAGGGGTACAGCTCTGGCAGCTAAGGGTCAGGCTACACTCTGAGTGCATGCTGTAGTAGTGTAGACATATTAACATAGTAGGTAGTAGTATAGGTATAATAGTATAGTACAACGTAGATAGTAGTATAGACATAGTAGCATATTACATAATAGTGAAAGACTGTACATATTTCTTTTGATTGATTATTGATTGAAAAGGTGTTTTTACTCGACGGTAGAAAATTGTAGCAGGTTTCAGCTGCCCTGACTGTGGTTCCACCAGCGTGGAGCGAGGACGGAGAACAGGGAGGTGTAGTCTGACGTCACTTTAGTTTCACCAGCGTGGAGCGAGGACAGAGAACAGGGAGGTGTAGTCTGACGTCACTTTAGTTTCACCAGCGTGGAGCGAGGACAGAGAACAGGGAGGTGTAGTCTGACGTCACTTTAGTTTCACCAGCGTGGAGCGAGGACAGAGAACAGGGAGGTGTAGTCTGACGTCACTTTAGTTTCACCAGCGTGGAGCGAGGACGGAGAACAGGGAGGTGTAGTCTGACGTCACTTTAGTTTCACCAGCGTGGAGCGAGGACAGAGAACAGGGAGGTGTAGTCTGACGTCACTTTAGTTTCACCAGCGTGGAGCGAGGACAGAGAACAGGGAGGTGTAGTCTGACGTCACTTTAGTTTCACCAGCGTGGAGCGAGGACAGAGAACAGGGAGGTGTAGTCTGACGTCACTTTAGTTTCACCAGCGTGGAGCGAGGACAGAGAACAGGGAGGTGTAGTCTGACGTCACTTTAGTTTCACCAGCGTGGAGCGAGGACAGAGAACAGGGAGGTGTAGTCTGACGTCACTTTAGTTTCACCAGCGTGGAGCGAGGACAGAGAACAGGGAGGTGTAGTCTGACGTCACTTTAGTTCCACCAGCGTGGAGCGAGGACAGAGAACAGGGAGGTGTAGTCTGACGTCACTTTAGTTTCACCAGCGTGGAGCGAGGACAGAGAACAGGGAGGTGTAGTCTGACGTCACTTTAGTTTCACCAGCGTGGAGCGAGGACAGAGAACAGGGAGGTGTAGTCTGACGTCACTTTAGTTTCACCACCGTGGAGCGAGGACAGAGAACAGGGAGGTGTAGTCTGACGTCACTTTAGTTTCACCAGCGTGGAGCGAGGACAGAGAACAGGGAGGTGTAGTCTGACGTCACTTTAGTTTCACCAGCGTGGAGCGAGGACAGAGAACAGGGAGGTGTAGTCTGACGTCACTTTAGTTTCCCGCCCATATAGAGATTTATCGTTGGGAAAATTCTCATGAACATTGGCAAGCTTTCCATTTTTGCACAACATTTTTTCCCTTCTATCATTAACATTATTGTTTAAGCATTTTTGGTTGAAATCAAATTTGTTATTATAAGGTTGTTTAATTTGTCCTTAAAAAAAGAACTACACTTACCAGTAGAACACCTGTCGTTACACTCTGGGACAAAGCACTGCACCATGCCGGCTAGCAAGCTAGCTAGCTGGCTACTAATGTTACGTAAAAAACAATTTTATAAACTATATACACAATATGTACAACGAAACAATGATTTACATTAGTATTTACAGTGATTTAATATGCAGCGAATTAACGTTATACGATTTAAATTATAAATACAAATATGGTAACGTGGTTGTGGCTTTTAAAAATGGTGGTTGGCTTTAGAGATAGATGGTTATGATCATCAGTGTTGGTTGGGTGAAACAGATACTAGCCACAGATTCAGGGTCAGTTATTTTCCCATTGTACAAATTGTTAAGGTTATGGAATGTAAGGTAAATCTGATCCTAGGTCTGCGACTAAAGCCGAGTCTACGCTGTGGTGACGTCAGTCAGCAGCGCCAACGTGACGTGTAGTTCCTCACTGAACGAAAATGTAAACATTGTTATTTAGCTACTTTTACGATTAATTGTGAATTGTTTCATGTTGAGCTATAGATTGTGGATGAATACACACAGAAAGGTACACCGTGCCAATGTGCATGCTTTATTTGTTTTAAACGAGACGATTTAGAAATGTGTCCATTGGAAATACATTGCAATTTCAAGTGAGGTGGACCGCGTGGGAAACAACAATGATGTAACCACTACACCTCCCTATAGCCTGCTTCGTTTCAATGACCCCCCCCCCCCCCCCCCCCCCCCCCCCCAGGAGCCAGAATATGAGTGTGTCTGAGGCGGCCAGAAGATGCAGAGCGTAGGGATCTTGAGGGTGTGTAGTTAGAGACCATTGACCGCCGGTAGGAATGCCAGGTCAAGAAACTTGGAAGCGAATTTGTGCTGCAATGGGAAGCCAGTGCATTTTAAAGGGAAATTACGATACCATATCCGACCGTGTGGGTTTATTATCCACCACACTTGCATGTTCTTTTTCTCTTGCATGTAAAAACGCACACACATACCCTTTCTCCCTCTCTGTGGCTGGCTGCTCTGGAACGGTTCATGGTCCCAGGGGAGGCAGAGGAGGAGCAAAGAGTCTTAGCCATGGGAGAGGAGGAGTCACCAACTGGAGCAGCTCGTTTCCGGGATGAAGTCCCCGTGGGTGTCTGGGGCACCTAGAACAGACAAGAGGGTGACGGGTAAAAATAGACCAAGGATGAAGGGAGACAGGAAGAAAGTGATGAGAGCTGTGGAGAGAGAGTAACCAGTTATACAGGATACAAGAGATACAAGAGCTGTGGAGAGAGAGTAACCAGTTATACAGGATACAAGAGATACAAGAGATGTGGAGAGAGAGTAACCAGTTATACAGGATACAAGAGATACAAGAGATGTGGAGAGAGAGTAACCAGTTATACAGGATACAAGAGATACAAGAGATGTGGAGAGAGAGTAACCAGTTATACAGGATACAAGAGATACAAGAGATGTGGAGAGAGAGTAACCAGTTATACAGGATACAAGAGATACAAGAGCTGTGGAGAGAGAGTAACCAGTTATACAGGATACAAGAGATACAAGAGCTGTGGAGAGAGAGTAACCAGTTATACAGGATACAAGAGATACAAGAGCTGTGGAGAGAGAGTAACCAGTTATACAGGATACAAGAGATACAAGAGCTGTGGAGAGAGAGTAACCAGTTATACAGGATACAAGAGATACAAGAGCTGTGGAGAGAGAGTAACCAGTTATACAGGATACAAGAGATACAAGAGCTGTGGAGAGAGAGTAACCAGTTATACAGGATACAAGAGATACAAGAGCTGTGGAGAGAGAGTAACCAGTTATACAGGATACAAGAGATACAAGAGCTGTGGAGAGAGAGTAACCAGTTATACAGGATACAAGAGATACAAGAGCTGTGGAGAGAGAGTAACCAGTTATACAGGATACAAGAGATACAAGAGCTGTGGAGAGAGAGTAACCAGTTATACAGGATACAAGAGGTACAAGAGATGCCGACACTGAACCGTCCAGAAATAATTTTGGGAATTCTATGGGACGATAAACAAGACATCTCACTTAATTATCAATATAAACCTGACTTTGGTTATTATTATGCAATACCTTGTTGTTGCAACTTGGGAGTCAACACAGCGTCCATTAGGGCTTCCCCCTGTGCTTAAATCGATTCATCTGTCGATGTAGTCTTAGTCGACCAAGACCTTGTTAGTCCATAGACCCGTCTCAAACCCCGCCCCTCTTTTCTTGATCCTCCGATCACAATTGTTGCTGATCAACTTTGTTTGCATGAGGGACGTTGTGATTGGAGGATCAAGAAAGGATCAAGTCCTATTACTATTTATTTGACTATGACCGTCCGTGCCATGTCATACCATGAGCCAACTTCACCCAAGGAGTAGGAACTAACCCAGCAACCACTACACCACTTAATTCATTAGTGTCGTAGTGGTGATACACAGAGGGCCGATTGAGCTGCTCATGTTGCTGAGAGAGAGAGAGAGAGAGAGAGAGAGAGAGAGAGAGAGAGAGAGAGAGAGAGAGAGAGAGAGAGAGAGAGAGAGAGAGAGAGAGAGAGAGAGAGAGCTGGGAGAGTCTGTGACGTTACGTTAAGTGAGGTACATTACGATAGTCAGAAAGGCTGACTCAGGGTCAGTAGAGCACCAAGGTCTTTGGGTTGAGGAGGTAAAAGCTTCCATATGCAAAGAGAGATAAGTTCCTTTCCTCCTACACACCGCTTATGTACTGAATCAATTACCGGAATACAGGCCTACATTTTCACGTGCATTTCAGATATTGTTATCGTTCTTACCTCTGATGCCTTAACACTTGCATCCTGGTCCACAGAATTGGAGGCAGTAGTCGCAGCATCTTGTTCCTCCTCTTCTTTCTTCTTCTTCAGGGAGGGCCTCCCTCTGGCTCTCCTCTCAACAGTCCCCCCCGCCTCCGTTCTCTCGCCCTCTTCTTCTTTCACCACACCTGTAGCGAACACCTCTTGTTTCATCTTCCTTCCCTTTCCTCTTCCATTCTCTTTAGCCTCATCTTCCTCATCCCCCACAGCAGACTCAAAAGTTTCAATCTGTATTGCCTTTTGGCGTCTACCCCTGCCTTTGACGCCACCTTTGGGTGGAAGTTCTTCATTGGGCCTTTCTTCAACCTGACTTGTAGGTACTTCTTCATGTGCCACCGTGTCCTTAGCTCTGGGTCTCCCTCGCCCCCTTGTGGTGGTAACAGGCTCATGACAGCCTGCTTTATCTTCCCCATCTGCTTGGGAGGCATCAGTGGTAGACTCATCCTCTCTCCTGCTCCTCCTGCCTCTGGCTGTAGCTTTCGGAGTTGAAGAGAGATTATCGCTCTGACTACTGTGAGAAGGGATGGAGTCCGTCACAGGCTCTGGTCCCATCTTCCTCCCTCTTCCTCCTCTTCCTCCTCTCCCTCTGCTCTGAGAGGCGCCACTGCTGGAGACCTCCGAGTTGCTAGAGACAACGTCCTGTCCCGTGTCTTCCGTTTCTGTGTGGGGCTCTCCAGCCATTGTCCTCCGCCTACTGCTGGTTCTAGTGGCATCTTCTGCAGCCGGCTGACTGGCCCTCGTCGAACCTCTGCTTCTCCCCCTGCTCCCCTGGGTGTTAACGCTGGCAGAAGACCTCTCCGAGCTGAGCGAGTTAGAGGAGTTGGAGCGAGACCTGGTTCTCCTGGCTGGGACGTCTTCGGTGGATAAGATGTTCAGGTCTGGTTCTGCTGAAGACAGAGGGGCGATGGTCGTGGCTCTGCGACCCCTTGTGGAGGTCGCTGCTTTGCTCTTTGCCTGGTCCCGCTTTTCCCGCTCTTTCACTTGTTTGTCTACAGCCTCCTTTTTCAGTCTCTCTTCTTCTCTCTCTCGCCTTTCCCCCTCTTCTCTCTCCATTCTCCCTTTCTCTTCTCTTTCTTCCTCTTCCCTTTTCTCTCTCTCCAATCTCTCTCGTTCTTCTTTTTTCCCCCTCGCCTGTTCCAATCGTTCTTTTTCCTCTTGTTCCTTTCTTTCCCTCTCCAGTCTTTCTTTCTCCTCTCTTTCTTCATTCTCCCTCCCCAGTCGTTCCCTTTCCTCTCTCTCCATTATCTCTCTTTCCTCCTTTTCCTTCCTCATCCTTTCCAATCGTTCTTTTTCTTCTCGTTCCTTTCTTTCGCTCTCTACTCTCTGCTTCTCCTCTCCCTCTATCCTCTCCTTCTCCTCTCTCTCTACCCTCTCATTCTCCTCTATCTCTACTCTCTGCTTCTCTCTCTCTACTCTCTCCTTCTCCTCTCTCTCTACCCTCTCCTTCTCCTCTCTCTCCATCCTCTCCTTCTCCTCTCTCTCTACTCTCTCCTTCTCCTCTCTCTCTACCCTCTCCTTCTCCTCTCTCTCCATCCTCTCCTTCTCCTCTCTCTCTACCCTCTCCTTCTCCTCTCTCTCTACCCTCTCCTCTCTCTCTAACCTCTCCTTCTCCTCTCTCTCTACCCTCTCCTTCTCCTCTATCTCTACTCTCTGCTTCTCCTCTCTCTCTATCATCTCCTTCTCCTCTCTCTCTATCCTCTCCTTCTCCTCTCTCACTATCCTTTCCTTCTCCTCTCTCTCTATCCTCTCCTTCTCCTCTCTCTCTGCTCTCTCCTTCTCCTCTCTCTCTATCCTCTCCTTCTCCTCTCTCTCTGCTCTCTCCTTCTCCTCTATCTCTATCCTCTCCTTCTCCTCTCTCTCTATCCTCTCCTTCTCCTCTCTCTCTGCTCTCTCCTTCTCCTCTCTCTCTACTCTCTCCTCTCTCTCTATCATCTCTTCCTCTCTCTCTGCTCTCTCTTTCTCCTCTCTCTCCTTCTCCTCTCTCTCGAATCTCGCTTTCTCCTCTCTTTCTTCCTTCTCCCTCATTTCCCTCTCCAGTCGTTCCTGTTCCTCCCTCCTCTCTTTCTCGATCATCTCTTTGTCCTCCTGTTCCCTTTGTTCTCTCTCAAGTCTTTCTCTTTCCTCTCTCTCCCTCTTTTCCTTCTCAAATATCTCCCTCTCAAGTCTGTCTTCCAGCTCTTCTCTCCGCTGTTTTAAGGACTTGCCCCCTCTGCCCCTCTGAAGCGGCTCAACCTGCTCCTCTTCCTCCTCTTCCTCAGGCCTGCCCTTCCCTCTCCTCCCTCTGGGAGCAGCTTTACCTTTCCCTTTAGTCTGTCTCTTTGGAGGCTCTGACGGCTCCTCCCCGCCCTTTTCTCCTCCTCCTCCTCCTCCTCTCACCCCTCTCCCTCTTCTAGCTCTACTGCTGATGCCGCTGGGCCCGGCTTCCGGCTCCCTCCCTTTCCCCCTCTGAGGGCGCCCTTTGGCTTTCTGTGCGCTAGTTTTAGTTTCTTGCTCTTCCTGCTCCTCCTCCTCCTCATCTATTTCAGCAGTGGCTATAGGCTGGGTTTCAGCCGTGGAGATGTGAGCGCTGGTCACAAACTGCGGTGTCTCTTCATCTTCTATGTTTCCTCTCCGTGATCTGCCCCTTCTTTTAGGAGATGGAGGCTGGGCAGCTATTCTATCCTCCTCACCCTCGTCCTCAGGAGCGAACATGGGCTGGGTTTCTGCCGTGGACAGCTCAGAACTAGTGAAAGGCTGCGTGTCTTCTTCTACAAGTCTTCCCGACTTTGCTCTTCTTTTGCGCGGAGCAGGAATCGAGTCCTCGTCGTCACATGGCGCCATGGGCTGAGTTTCTGCCGTGGCGATGTGAGCGCTGGTCACAAACTGCTGTGTCTCTTCATCTTCTGTGTTTCCTCTCTGTGGAGATGGAGGCTGGGCAGCTATTCTATCCTCCTCACCCTCGTCCTCAGGAGCGAACATGGGCTGAGTTTCTGCCGTGGCGATGTGAGCGCTGGTCACAAACTGCTGTGTCTCTTCATCTTCTATGTTTCCCCTCCGTGATCTACCGCTTCTTCTAGGAGATGGAGGTTTGGCAGCTATTCTATCCTCTTCACCGTCACCCTCATCCTCAGGAGCGAACATGGGCTGGGTTTCCGCTGTGGCGAGACACGGCTCGGTCAGCAGCACCTCCCTCTCCCTCTCCCCTCGCCCCTCCTGTCTTCTGGGGGGCCTGCCCCGCCGCACAGGTGGCGGAGGTTTGGCTGCCACCAGTTCTTCCTCCTCTTCATCGTCTTCCTCCATGGCAGACATTGGTAGGGTTTCAGCTGTGGCCACGTTGTATCCGGTGGGGAGGTCAAAGGGCTGAGTCTCCTCCTGCTCTGCTCCTATACGAGCAGACATGTCTAGAGTCTCTTCCCCCCCCTCCTCCTCTGTATCGCTCTGGGTCTCTGGGACATGATACGCCTGTGTGGCCTCTAAGGCAAAGTCCACCTGCCCCTTGTTCTCACACGCCGCTGCCCGCCGGGCAGGCTCGTCCTGCCCTCCAGAGGCCTCGGTGGCTTCCAGCTCCTCAGAGTCCTCCTCCACGGAGGAGGGAGAGGCGAGAGGGGCGGTTACATATGCTTGGGTAGCTTCCAGATCTCCATCCCCGACGAAGGTGACAAAGGCTTGGGTGCTTTCCAAGGCTAGAGCCCGGGCCTGAGCGTGGCTGCTGTCAGATGACCTCAGCTGGAAGGAGTCTGCTCTGCTGGACCCCTCGTCCTGGTCGTCCCCAGAAGAAAGCTCCATAACGAAGGCTTGAGCGGCGTCCGCTGGACCGTCAAGGACAAAGGACTGGGTCTCAGCCACGTCCAGGACAAAGGACTGGGTCTCAGCCACGACAAAGTCATCATCCTCCAGGCTGTCTGAGGTGGACACTAAAGGTCTCAGGACAGGGGACAGAAGGCCTGGGAGAGGGGGGAGACAAGACATGAATACACAGTGTACTGATAAAAAGAGATGTTAAAAGGGATACTTTGATATTTAGAATCTTAGTTGGTTATTGTTCTTCAGCTGACACAGTTTCTACATTCGCCTTCAATTTGCCTCAAATGGATTATTAGCATTCCCCGTTGAAACCATGGAACACAGCTAGCTGGATGCTTGGAACTAGCTGTGCCCATGGTTTCAACGTGGAATGCCATCATTGCTAATATTCCATTTTAGGGCAAAGGACAAATGCAGAAACCTTTCCCCAGGCTGTGTCTGGCCCTGGTGTATAGCGATAAAAACAAACTACAAAAGCATTAACATTCAAACAATACATGCTAGGTGCTGGACAGAAACACACATTACCACCATGTGTGATAGTTCAAGAGTTATATTTTTAAGACTGGTGTAGAACAATAACCAACTAAAATTTTAAATGGCAAAGTACTCAGACATGACCACTGGCTTTTACTTGCTGAAATGTATTAAACACTTAGATTGTAATAGTTTTATCTCATCACACTACTCACGTCTAAACGGATCTGAAGGACTGCGGAAGACTCCAGGAAAACCTGGGCTGGGACCCTCAACTGCCTTCCTTGGATCAGCCTCCTCCTCCAGTCCAGCAGGGGGCGCCAGCGGCTCCTCCACATCTGTATCGGCATCGGATTCTGACTGAGGGCCGGCTGCCGTGGTAACAGTTGTGGCCGACAGGGATGCAGTGGTTGCCACGGCAGCAGCAGGTGGGAGCAGGGGCCCGTCCGGCTCCAGGTCTGTATCACTATCAGATAAGATCTCCAAATGATCCCCTGAATCTGCAGAGGTGGGTAACTCTGTGTCAGTAGCGCCGCCGGTGGGTTTACTGCCCTCAGGTGCGACAGGAATCCCTTCATCATCTGTGTCACTATCCAACTGCAAGTTCTGAGGCGCAGAAGTGGATTCCACCCCGCTTGAGTTGGGATCCAGTCTAGAATGTGTTTTGTCTACATTAGAATTTGTGTCCTTTGATCTACGGTCATCAGCGTCCTCCTCTACATCTGTGTCGCTGTCTAGGTGGAAGTCTTCAGCTGTGTTGACACTCTGAACTGACACAGCAGCATCATCCTCCCCCTCCCCCTCCCCCTCGTCGGTGTCACTGTGCAGGTTCAGGTCTGCTGGAACAACAGCTGGACTACAATCAGTGGGTTTGCTAGCGCCTGAGGCATCGTCGCTCTCGTCAACATCTGTGTCACTGTCCAGGTGGAACTGGGGGTCTGTTGGACCATCAGCCGCTGCTGCTGCTGCTGGTGGTGGTGGTGCATTCAAGGTCACTGGAAGTGCAGAAGTCACTGCCGTCACTGCCTCCTCCTCCTCCTCCTCCTCCTCCTCAGTGTCACTGTCCATGTTAAATGCAGGCAGTGCATCCGTGGCGACTGCTGGTGTAGACACAGGCAATCCATCCCTTGCAGACGGACTGATATCGTTTGCCTGTTCCACTGACGCCTCTCCTTTTCCAAGTTCCACAGACTCCCTTCCTCCTCGTCCTCCTCCTCCTCTCCATGCTGCTCTTTCTTCCCGCTCTTCATCATCACTGTCATCCACGATCACCTGTGCCCTTATTCTCTTCAGCTGCCGTCGCCCCACATCTGTCTCCTCCTCGCTGAAGCTGACATGTTTCTCAGGTCTAGTTTTAGTGGAGGAGGAGGAGGAGGGTGTGATGGGGCTCTCCGGTCTAGTTTTAGTGGAGGAGGAGGGTGTGATGGGGCTCTCATCCTCACTGTGAACGTGGGAAAAACACAGGAACAGTTGTGAACTTTTAAGTAAAGCAAATAAATAGTGCATTGAATACAACAGTAGAGCTACTTTATTGTCAATGTGTGGAATAGATATTCAGATATTCAGTGGAATAGACTAACCGTGTGTTTAAAAAAGAAAATGTAAAAGCATTTACCTCTCTGGTATAACTTTGTTTGTTGGACTAATGAATGTAGAGCAGGCAGGACTGGACATGTTGGAGTCAGACTCAGACACTGAGAGAGAGAGAGAGAGAGAGAGAGAGAGAGAGAGAGAGAGAGAGAGAGAGAGAGAGAGAGAGAGAGAGAGAGAGAGAGAGAGAGAGAGAGAGAGAGAGAGAGAGAGAGAGAGAGAGAAACTCATTTTGATATAGACATTGACATGTATATAAAATAGCAACACAAAACAGGCCTGTTCTTAAGAATACACCAATAGGGCTGCAACAACTAATCGACTAAACAACAGCTAATCGATTATAAAAACATTAATAATTAATTAATACATTTTTATAATCGATTAGTTGTGTCTGTTATGCTGCACCTCCAGGGCAATTTTTTCTTCTTCTGTTTTGTTTTTCTTTATCATTTAAACTTCGAAATATATATTTTCTTTGCACTCTTGATGTATAGCATACATTTGCGTTTGCTTTTTGTTTTATAACCGTCAATTTGCAAGGTGTTTGAAAGAGTGTTGTACAAGATGAGGAATACCATTTAGTTTTTTGCACAAGATTTAGCTTTTTATTAAATTAACCGATTCGTTGTTTCTATAATAAAGGATATTAAAATATCAAAATAGTTGTTAGTTGCAGCTGTATACACCAATGCCCCTTTCTCACAGCAGTTAATAATTTTGAGTACAAAACTTTCTCTGATTTATTCAGTACCACCACTGGTATCACTTTTTATTCTTTGATCCAATCCACGACTTATGGACCTGTCCCAGACCTATAGAAAACATATGGACCTAGACCATTACTTTGGAATGTTTGAGTAAACCAATCTCCATTACAGAGATGATAGATTACTATGTGGGGGGGGGATATATTACACTTCTATGTGAATGGGGGGGGGTATAGATTTCAATATTGGAGAACTTCCCTGATATCTACATCCTATTGAAGCCTGGTATTGACCCTACAGTATATCACATTATATCTACATCCCAATGTAGCCTGGTATTGACCCTATATCAGATTATTGAAGCCTGGTATTGACCCTATATCAGATGATATCTGCATCCTATTGAAGCCTGGTATTGACCCTATATCAGATGATATCTGCATCCTATTGAAGCCTGGTATTGACCCTATATCAGATGCTAGTACTGGTATCAGTGCATCCCATTGGGTGTCGGCATACAGACTTGCATAAAGGACCTACCTGCAGCCTTTAGCCGTCTGTCTCTTCTGCCACCTCGTTCTCCATCAGAGTCGGACTCAGATTCTGGGACCAGGGTGCCATTTGGCTGAGTTGGAGTTTGTTCAAAGGACAAGGTCTTGGTTCTGACAGGAGTCTTCCCCGTCTCTTCTCCATCAGTCGAGGCCGGCGGAGGTCGCTTCTCACGGTCTGCGTTTGTGTCGCGTCCCACAGCTTGGCCGCTGGAAGTCCCACGGGGCTGGGCCTTTCCCTTCGGTGCGTCGTCCCTTCCTCTCCTACCCGAGTCGCTGTTCACGGGACTCTTGACATCCTTCTGACCGACCGTTCTGTCCACAGCCCAGTTAACATACTGACATGGGATGTCTGCCACCAGTAGACCGTCACCCTCACAGAGGGCATAGCGGACGTGAGGCGTCATTTTGAAGCGGCCTCTGTGGGTCCCATTCATACTGCCCAGGTCCCATACTAGCGCCTCCATGGCCACTTCACCATGGCGACCATTGCCACGGAAAACAGAGATGGAGATGACGGTGTTCCGTTTGGATACAGAATTGGCGAGGAGGGGCACGGAGCAGGTGTTGGGGTCACGACCCAGCACGTTCTCTCCCACATAGAGAGGCAGCTCTGGATGATAGGTAATATCATTTATCAGAAATACATAGATAGAACCTATAAATGTAAGTCACACTGTGCACATCACACATCAACAAATGGCATGGACAATTAGATCAGTAATTGAGTTAGCTACTCACCGGTCTCAGGGATATGCTTATTTTTGAGCACTCGTAATTTGGCAAGTGGCTCTCCTCTCTTATTGGCCTCCTCCACTTCCTCCTCTGACTCCGATATTGGGTCATCAATCATCTGAGTTTCCTCCATACTTCACACTAAGTGAGATAGAAAGATTGCACAAGTAAACTTAAATGTATTTAGAAACGTGTTTCTCTCTGGTAACCCCTGGCTAGCTGATTAACAATGCTAACGTTAGCTATAGCTATAGCTGGGTATGGTGTTGATATCGTGGACCAAGTCCAAAGTTGAGATATGTTTGGTGTTAGTGTTGCAGGTCGAGGCAATCAACCTGGACTATTTATAGTAGGTTCCCAACAGAGCACACGGATACAAAAAGATTTTTTCTTTTTATTGACAATTAAAACGAATTTCACGAAAAGGGGAAATCTTGGAAATGTCCCTCTCGGTAGGCTCAGGACAGAGCAGCCAATCGTCTCCCTCGCCGGATAGGAGGTGTCAGGGGCCCTCTGGCGGACAGGCAGCAGTAGTGCAAGGGAAAGGGGCAACACCTGGCTTACCTACCAAATCGCACTCACTACTTGGGCAGCTTGGGTTAGTAACTAAGGTTAGTAGGGGCGTGGCGCTTACGCCAGCCAGAACACTACAAGGCGGAACACTCAATGAAACACTCACTATTCTACTTGGCACACCAACACACATTAGGCCACACTTACTTACAAGGTTAAGGCTCACAGGGAGGTAGGCCATGGGGGCTCCAACACAATACCAAAACAAGGGAACATAGAAAGCAAAAATTAGGCCTAATTGTGCTACTGCTAAAATGACAGAGGTGATGGGGAAGGTACAAACAACGGGGAGAGAAGTTACTAAAAAGGGGTGGGTGGGGGTGGATTGTAAAATAAACAATGGCCCCAGAAGGTAAATTAGCCACAGCTATCCCACAAGATAACTGGCTTCACAATACTGAAGGTGTGCACAGGTGAAAAGCCACTGGTGGATTCTGCATCCAGAACCAAATTAATCTTCGTCCAGTCGTGCAGGGAATATAGGTCAACCTGTCGAGGGAGAGCTGAATGAGTGGCACATTCGTTCATAGTTCAATATCCAACATCAATATGCAAGCCGAGGAGAACGCTACTTAACTTGGGAAGATATAGAGAAGTCGATTCCCAAGCAAAGGTGTCAAGCTGGTTCTGCTAGGTGGTGGTTGGGTTGGGGAAGACTGGATTAGCATTGTAAAGGCTTGAAAACGCATTTTAAAGTGAAGATTTTCCAAAATATCGGTTCAGTGGATCCGTGTAGCCACTGTAAACGCAGTCTAGATAAACGATGACGTCACAGCTCACTATGCATGCTCAGACTGTAGTTCTATGGCAATAGGCGCCCGTAGCCTTGAGGCGCACCCCTCTATATCTGCAACCATTATTTTTACATAAAGAAAATTCTAACATAAGGGAAAATGAGCCAAAAATCTAAAACGGTCGGTCGGTAATAATAATAATAATAATAATAATAATAATAATAATAATAATAATAATAATAATAATAATAATAATAATAATAATAATAATAATAATAATAATAATAATAATAACAAACAATAAAATAACGTGCAAATTTGCTTTAAAAGAAAATTATGTATTGTAAAATATGTTACACATATATAATCAAAATATAATATGCTAAATAAACAAACAAATAAATAAAAATTACAAATTCACTTTGTCTAAAGAACTATTTACATTCCACTCCCTATCATCACACTTCAAGGTTAGCCTGTAGCTCCTACTGGTTTCCATTTACAGTGCAATCCTTCTGGCCTTCCTCGCTACAAAGTCATCAATCACATCAAATTGTCCAACTCCTGAGCCAGCTCCTTCCCATCCAAATCAGATTGCCCTCCATGGTTTAAGGTATGTACAAGTGCCTCTGCTTGCTTCATCAGCTCTTGGTGTGGCAGGTCTTGGAAGTTGTACAAAATTGCATACCTTTCACCTTGGCACGTTTCTCGTCTTCTTCTTTTCTTCTCTTTTTAAACTGGATGGCCGGATGGCTTTTGCCTCTTCATAGTTCTCTAACGTTAGTCTTTCTTTCCTCAACGCTCAATTCTATAAACACTTGACCGATACCCATCAATGCACAGCGCTCTAGCATGTTCTGACTGTGAACACCTAAAGCTGAGGCTCAGACCGACCGACGTTTTAGATTTTTGGCTCATTTTCCCTTATGTTAGAATTTTTTTTATGTAAAAATAATGGTTGCAGATATAGAGGGGGGCGCCAAAACTGCACAGAGAAAAAAAAAGTTAAAATAAAAAATAAAAGAAAATTAAAAAAAAAATGTGGCGCCCCCCTCTGGGTGGCACTCTAGGCGACCGCCCATATCGCCTGTAGGAAGGTCCGCCCCTGATCTACTCCAGTGCCGTCTGACAGATTCGGCCATCAGACGCTGCTTGCGTGTAACGGAGATGTATCTATTATTTAGTTAGGCCTACTGGACATTTTCGTTGACATAAGTAGACTTTTAGTTTTTGTTTATTTATTAAGTTAATATAAACCGTGTTTCGAATGTTTTTGAGGTTGTTAACACTTTAACTGCCGAAGGTTAAATTCATGATATACCATCCCTTGCCAGCTCTATTTGTCTATGGAGAAGTTCCCCTTCTTTGCAGGGCTATAACTTTTTAAATTCTATTGCTAGATTGCCATTATTAGGGCCCATTCAATGTCCTATATGTATTGTTCAGGGTGTATGAACGTTAAACTTTTTCATTCACATATTCATACTAAAATATGATCTAAAGTATAAGTATGTTTTCATCTCTTTCTGCAGCTTTCTCCAGAACGTGATTTATAGCCCCAAATGCATTATATTGATGATCAAATACAGTTTGGTAGCGATCGGTGCCAGATGAAAAATTTCAAATGGACGTGCTTCTAGAAGTTTCTACGTATCATCTGATGATGACCGGATGGGCGAGGGATCGTTTATAATTCCGTGGGCAACGTTATACCATTCATCTAATGTGGGTCAAATGTTCATCATAGCAGTTAGTGTCGAACACGGTAATACTACACGCTAAAACTCACCCCAGTCTCCGCGGGCCATTGGGCGATCAGCGTGGGGTAGACAGTTTTCCATTATGGGATGTCGAAATACCCGGTCCATTTCCAGGTTGTATAATAGTATATACGTCCAAATAAGGCCTAACAAAATTAATAGTTGGTTTCCGGTTGCTGACCGACCCTGCCGATTTAGGTGCGACCCAATATATTTTATGAGTTTTTTTTTTTTTATAAAAAGAATAAAGTTTCATAGAAATCTTAGTCAAACATTTAGTATTATGGATATTAAACATGCTGGCAGAGTACATGCATCCATGTTGTTGTGAACATTTTAATTAAATAAAGAAATTCCCTATCCATAGTCGCCGTGGGAAAGAATAAAATAAAAATATTAAATAAAATAAATTCCCTACCTACCCATGGCCAAACTGACAACCAACAGGAAACCAACAATATATTTTACTTCATTCAAGTCATTCATTCATTCATCCTGTTTGGCGCTTCTGCCGATCGGCCACCAGATGGCGCTCTTGAACCGCTAGAGGGTTGAGAGGAGGCCAGCACTGTGTCTCAGGGCTGCGGAGGAAAAATATGATTTCGATCACAGATTTTTGAAATATTGATATTAAAGACGAGTTAGGGCGTCCTCGGCAACTTTAGCATGGCTAGGAAAGACGCCTAAACACGTTTTCGGCACTTAAAGTGTTAAATACACGCTTTTGATTTCTTTAAGTGGCGAGTGATTTTTTTTTTTTTTTTTTAATCCACTTTTTCTCCCATTTTCTATATTTTCTCCCATCCCAATTTCGTATCATCCAATTCAACCCTCCCCTGTCACGGACGCTGTTTCTTGCCTCCCACAAGCCGGCTGCAATGTGGACTAAGTCATACATAGCACAAGTCCCCTCCGGTACTTGAGGTAACAGCAGTCGCATCTTTTCACCTGCGCAGCTCGATCTCTCAGTGGCGAGGAGTAACGCGTGGGAGGCTCACGCTGCCCCCGACACTTCCTGATTCTACTGCGCAGGCGCACCAACCGACCTGTAGGAGTCGCTGTCCACAACGCCCGATCCCCACCCATCAGTTTCCCACCCCCTAATACGGCCAATGTGTATTAGTACGGACGACCAGCTAAACTGAAAGCAAATGTGGAGCGCTGGGCTCGAACAGGCGAGCCCAGCGTCTCCAGATTTCGTGGCGAGCGCCTTGCCCACTACGCCACGTAGCCGCCCTTGCGAGTGACGTTTTATTCGTTGTCCGCTTATTTCTCGCCAGAGAGATACAATGCAATGTTGAGATCACAATATCCCGATTCCGAAACAAAATAAGGCGAGTCCTTATCACAAACTGTTCCAAAGATATTTAATGTTTTGCTAAACATGTCTTGTTGTGCCCGGCTTCAGTTAAAAGCCAAATTGCATTCTAAATTTAGTTAATAGACGCCAGACAGAAGAGCGTCTGCACCTGATGCGCTCTGATGTTGACATCACGCGTGAGTGGTCCCAGGATGACCTAATAACTTAACATTATTAGTTGAATAGTTATTGTACAGGAATTACATGAATAATTTGAATGTGAGTTACGTGAATATAGCTTGCCCGTGGACACAGACATTCATACGCATTAACAGCTCCGTCTTTTAATACACACTTATATCATACAGTAATGTTAAATAAGATATTGAAGGATGAAGTTACATTTTCAATAAAAGTTAAACTAAATAAAACAAAAAAGGGGAGGCCAACAACATTCGACAAATGCAAACAGACAGTATTTACATTCTATTTACATTGCATCATGATCTATTAAGGAACCTCAACCTACAGACAGTGTCCCAGGCAGTGGCCATCAAGGCCCTGTATTTTAACTCATTGACTGCCACGCTGTTTTTCCATCTTTACTCCCTGGCGCCAGCGTTGTTGACCATTTTCGCGATGTTTGCGGACCCATCATATATTCTATATTATAGCTATGGAGACAATTAGTATGGCTCATTTGACAGGCACTATGTATACTCCAACAGGGACGAAACTGTTTATTTCTATATACCTTCGTTTGTGCGCTATCCCACGCTAAAAATCCCCCCGTTTCACAATAATCCAGGCGCATATGCGCAAATCGTGCAGGTTGCTCGCCGGAAACCTATTATTGCGCGTTCCGGATGGTGTCGACCACAGAAGGCCAGACTCACCCTCTCACCAGCCAAACCATCAGAGGCCGCGATGACCAAGGAACAGGCCACAGCGGGGCTACCAAGAGCTGGATCAGGACCGGGAACCACACAGCCGTGCCCCGGTCCGGCGCGACCAGGATCAAGGTCCTGCGCTCCCGACGTACCCGCTCCAACAACTGACTTATCAGAAGTATGGGGGGAAAAGCATACAGAATCCCGGGCGGCCATGGATACATCGAGAAGGCATCCACCCCCAAGGGAGGATTGTCCTCCCGTCTGATCGAGAACCACAAGGGGCACAGGTGAGACTGTCTGCTCGCAAACAGATCCACCGAAGCTTCCCCGAAGCGGTCCCAGACCTGTCTGACTATGTCTGGACGTAGACCCCACTCGTCGTGACGAAGACCGCCCGCGACATCACATCTGCGTCCACATTCTCCCTGCCAGGGATGTGGAGAGCCGTCAGGCTGCGCAGATTACGAGACGCCCATAGCCAAAGCTTGAACGCCGCCCGGTGCAGACGGATATTGATATACGCCTGTATGTTGATATACGCCGCTGCCGTCGTGCTGTCCGTCCTGACCATCACGTGCTCGCGCCTCACCAAGGGGCCGAGCCGTTCGAGGACCAGGAGGACCGCCTTCAATTCCAACACATTGATGTGCATAGCAGACCGGGCAGCATGGACCGTCCAGCTGCCCCCCACTGCGTCGGTCCGACACGTCCCCCCCGATCCCGTGAGGGAGGCGTCGGTGAAGACCGTGACGTGTGACCGCCTGCTGTTCATGGGGACCCCGCTGGTGAGGGTACCAGGCCTCCTCCAGTAGGCGAGATCCCCCCGTATCGACAAGGGAACCTTCAACCGTTTCCACTCGTCTCTCACCAGGTCTATTTTCATACTGGAAAACCACCTCTGTATCCTCCTCATGAAGAGGAGGCCAAGAGGGACCAGAGTGAGCAGATGCCATCATACCGAGCAGGCGCATCACATACAGCGCCGTAACCGTCCCGCCAGGACGGAGACCCCTGAGCGCGTCGAGGGTAGACACTCGCCGCTGCTCCGAGAGGGTTGCCCTCATGAGCTTAGAACCAAGCCCAAGTACTCCACCCGTTGACTGGGAAGAGGCGTACTCTTCTTCCAGTTCACAGCAAAACCCAGCTTGGTGAGGAATTCCACCACCAGCCTGGTATGAGACCTGGCGACCTCCTCCGACCGGCTGAAGAGCAGAATGTCGTCGAGATAGAAAATAATTCGTATCCCCTGACGACGTATAGGCTCCAGCGCGGCCTCTACGCACTTGGTGAATGTGCGGGGGGCCAGAGAGTAGCCGAACGGCAACCTCTGGTATTCGTACGCCACGCCCTGAAAAAGGAACCGTAGGAACTTCCTGTGAGGAGGGAAAATCGGGATGTGAAAATACGCATCCTTCAGGTCTATGGAGGTGAACCAGTCCCCCACCCTGACAGCGTTTAACAAGTGTTTGACGGTCAACATTCTGAACCGTCTCGCCACAATCAAACGATTGAACGCGGACAGATCCAGTATAGGTCTGACACCTCCCGTTTTTTTGGGCACCAGAAAATACCGGGAGTAGACGCCCGACATTGCGTCCTCCCATGGGACCACAACTACGGCTTGCTTCGCCAACAGAGATTGGATCTCGTCGGCCAGAGCTGTCACTGCTGCCGACCCTGACAACAGGGTCTGCACCAAACCTGAAAACGGAGGGTGGGCTTGTGCGAATTGCAAGACAAGCCCCCGCCTCAACGTTAACTCCATCCACTTCGACATATGGCACTGCTGAAGCCATATGTGATGATAGTCCCAAAGCGCACCCGCCGCCATTTGGCGCTGGCCCGCAAGGAACTGTAGATAGGCGGCCCAGTCCCACCCGCTGTGCGTAGCCAACTCTGGACCCGCTAACCGTGCGGGCAGGACGTTTCGTGGAGTCGGGACAATGGCCCCTGATACAACCCACGAGGCTATCGCACCCAAGGGGGGACCCCGACAGAAAGGGCCGGTTTGATACAGGAGAAGCTGACATCATACCAGGTGACAAGAGCTCCCCCACTGAACACCCCTCCAGCATGGACCGCTGAGGGGCTGTTCTGCAGCTGGACATGCAAGGTGTGAGGACCCCATGGGTTCCTACACACCGTAGCCCTGCAGTGATATTACTACCACCCAAATCTCGCGCGCCTGCCAGACCACTACCGGGCTCTCCGGAGTGGGAGGCACTAACGTGATACCCGGCCTGGCGAAGGCGAGGTCGGGGAAACCCATGTTGAGCATTCTTCCGAAGAGGCCTCGAGTCCCCCTGCTGACAACCTTTAAAGGTGACAGACGTAACACCAGGCTCCCCAAACGCAGACGCAGAACGCGTGGCGAGGGAGCCGCGTGACAGCACAACATTCTCACGGACAGACCCAGGCTCAGCCATCAACTGGGTGTCAGCCCCTGTCCCCATGAGAAGCGGAACGTGGGGCCGCTTGCGCTTCAATGAAGGCCCGCGGCCCGCAGCCTAAAGACAAAAAAGTCCTTCCGCGGAAAGAGGAGCCTTAGGGCTTGTGTCCATAGCCAACGTTTTATGAGTTGTCAGCTCCTTTCTGTCATTCATTTCTATGCTGGAGAAGAGTCAGGCGCGCTCCTCTTCCCAGAGCCGCGCCTCGCGTTTTATGAGCTCTCGACGGCAGCGTTTTTGGCAGAGCGCTCCCAGCTCATAAAGTTGAAACTAGTTAAACTTTTTTGGAAAGGAGCGCGCTCATCAATGTAACGCATCGAGGAAGGGGCGGAGCCGCGGCTGGCGCGAGCTCTGGGGAAACCCAGAAAAACGCTAGAAGCTTTTTTTTCTTCTTTTTTCAAAGCGGTCCGCCTTGAAAAAAAGGCTTTGAGTGGACACATAGCCTTAAGGAGAAGAAACCTTTCCTCCTCCCCAAGGGAAGACTGCTCCAACCAGAGATGCCTATTAATAAGTGTTGATAGCATCCTGATCCTCCCTGCGGTTATAGCTTGCGACTGATTCAAGATTTCTATAACCCCAAAAACATGCACGATGTTTTCAGCGTCGGCTGGCCCTGCAGCTAGGGCTGGGCGATATGACCAAAAACGTTATCGCGATAAAATTATAAAATTATTTTCATATGGAGGGGCGGAGCTGAGCGATCATGGAGTAGACGTGTTTCACATGAGCTCCCTTCTACCGTGCTGAATATACGTTTCTCCCCATTAGTCTTTATTTTATTTTTATTTGTTTTTTATCTGTTTGCTAGGTCGTCGTGTTTAGTATACATTCATCGACTTTTTTCGACTTTCTACGATGACGGGGGTGGAAACCAGAGCCATGACTGCCCCAACCAGCAAACCTTCACCGCCGGGCCTGGCCGCACCGTCGCCCGTTGTCGGGGAGTTAAGCGAAGCGGTGCTCTTGGTCATGACCAAGCTACACGCAGACTCTGAGACACGCATCGCTGAAGCACAGAAGAAAGTGTTGGCGGATTTTTGTGTCAGCCTCCGTCGTGAGATATCAGAAGAAATACGGCTGGCGGTAGTACCGCTGACAGACAAGATGGAGACGATGCACGCTGTCTCCTCGGCTAATGCTAACGAACTAGCCACGCTAACGACGGAGGTATCATTACAGTGCGAGAAGATGGCGGGTCTCGAATCCGCCCTGCTGGCTAGGCAGGCTGAAGTCAACAAACTACAGTCGGCAATGGAGGAGATGCAGTCCCGGGATAGACGCCACAACGTCAGGATTGTTGGAGTACCGGAGACCAGCGGTGAAGGCCGTCTCTCTGAGACCGTGCCCGAACTGCTGCAGAAAATACTAGGGACGGACGTCCTCCCTTCGCTCCCTATCTGTGAGTCGGCCTACAGAGCGGGCAGGTTTTCTCCCGGCGTGAACAAAGAACCGAGGCCCATCATAGTCAAGCTGAACAGACTCCAGCAAAGAGAACTCATCATGCGGTCGGCTCGTACCAGAAGGGGTAATCTGAGGCTTGGCGATCACAAAGTGGCCATTTTCGAAGACTTTACACCGGAGGTTCAAGCACAGAGAGGCGAATACAAGGTGGTCCTGACTAAGCTATGGAAACTAGGCCTGAGGCCCACGTTATTCGCTCCCGCGAAATTATCTGTGTTGGAGAAGGTCGGTGGTCAGCGTTTGTTTTGGTCGTTGGCTAAAGCGAAGGAATATCTCGCGGAGATACCCAAGTCTGTTGCTTGATATCTATGGCGGGTGAGTGACTTGGCGGTTTGGGCCTATATACATTGATTAGGCCGACTATTCACAAATACTTGCTGTCATGCCCAGACATGCTAACTGCCCAATGCCCATCCAACTAGCGGGGCTTCCCAATGACTTCGGTTACTTGCTAAAGCTGACCGCATGGTCATACTTGTGTATCGCCTCTTTGGAAGCTAACGAGCTAGCTGAACAATGTACATAATAGGCTAACGTGCTATCCGGATTCATCACTAGCTTACGCGCTAGCCAGCGGGCTTCGTCTATAGTCTGCGCTGAGACATTCGAGACCCGTTAATGGTTACGTATTTTGGTTGCTGTTGCTGTTCAAAGGGACATTGGTTTGCACAATTCAAGAGTGATCGAATCCCTAACTAACTTCTGGTATGCTTTTATTTTTATATCCAGGTTGTTTTGAGCTTTGGGATCCATAATAGAAGCCAAGGTCGGTTGAATATGCATATACAATATATGATAACAGGTTGGGTCGGGTATGGCTTGCACTTCATGGCTATATGGTTATATGGCCTGCACTTTAGCCATGACCCTCTTTTCCTTTCTTTTTTCTTTCTTATTGTCGCTGTTTTTATGTCATCTGTATGCGCGATTTAAATGTGATCCGATTCTACCTTGGACTAACTGCTGAATTGCCTTAATTTTGTTTTGAATTTTCCGTGATCCATTTATGCTATAACGTTGCGACATTAATATGCAGACTCCAAGGTAGATGGTTACAGGGTTGATGCTGAGTAATTATATAATAATTATTGTCGCTGTTTTAATGGCATTTGAGTGAGCAATTTAACTGTGATTCGATCCTACCTTGGACTAACTGCTCCGACCGATATCTTTATTGAAACAATGTATGATAACAGGTGGTGTCAGGTGTTGCTTATTACCATCCCCGGATTGATTAATTAATGAATGTGTTTAATTCTATTCTTACATAGGTTATGTCATTTCAGCCGTTGTGCCTGATCAGAGGGACAGCTAAAGGGGTGCACTTTGACCATAACCAGGGAACAAACTTAACTTTTTGACTTACCAGCCATTTGGCTGGTAGATTTTAAAAACTACCAGCCATCCAGATTTTTTACCAGCCAAAAATTATAAATGGCTTTTTAGTATATCGCCATGTGTTATTATTACTATATAATACTCTCGTATGCTATTTTCAATTAATATCATAAACAACATAAGGAATATTAGCATAATTTTGAGTGGACTGAAGAAATGAGTCAGCGTTAATAGTTTTAAATGCAAATAATTTATTGCGAATTTATTTACAATATGGAAGCAAAAGAATTAAAGAACATATTAAAACAACTTCAAACAAGATAAACAAATCCATACTTGCCACCTACAAGGCAACAAGGGATGTTAGCGGAGTCTGTAATGCATCCAGCCTTGTATGGAATAATAATATAATAATAGATAATAATAATAATACCGTCCACCCCTAATATAATATAATAATAATCTGGTCAGCAGCCTCCACTGATGTAGCGTGATTCAAACCCCCTCAATGTGCAGTTTCTAGTTAATCAGTTAGTCAGTTACGCAGCCTCCACTGATGTACAGTGACGAGTGAATCTGGTAGTTGGTTTATGACGTTACGAGTTAATCAGTCAGCAGCCTCCACTGATGTTATGACGTTACAAACGCGAAATAACATTATACATTATGCTCCGCGAAATAAAGAGAGCTTATTATTAATCAGTCAGCAGCCTCCACTGATGTTATGACGTTACAAACGCGAAATCACATTATGCTCCGCGAAATAAAGAGAGCTTATTATTAATCAGTCAGCAGCCTCCACTGATGTTATGACGTTACAAACGCGAAATCACATTATGCTCCGCGAAATAAAGAGAGCTTATTATTAATCAGTCAGCAGCCTCCACTGATGTTATGACGTTACAAACGCGAAATAACCAGGGTACAAAATATGCCTCCACATATTTGGTCAAATCAAATGCAAAATTAAATATCAGAGCACAATCAAAAACACGATTGCAGGTTTTTTTTGTAGGCTAAAGAACGGATGAAGACAGACCTCGTGTGCGTCTCATGTTACAAACTTGATCTCGTGAGCAGAGCGCATCTCATTTACATTTAAAGGTTCATTGTTTGTAAACATTAGAACGGACACGTGAGACGTGACACACACACACACACACACACACACACAGTTTCACTTTCGTTTCAACTCACCACGCCCGCATCCAATAGGGTCCAGCTGCAGCCCCGGAGATTGTTCCAGATTGGGCAACTTTCGCCCGCTCCCACGACATTTCTCCCTCCAGCTGGAGGCTACTCCCCGCATCATATTAATGCCGACGCATGCAGTGGATTTTGTTGGCCGCCAGATGGCGCCCAGGCCTTAATTTATGACGGCCAAACATTAAATCTACAAGCCTGTGGCGCTGGGCGTGTGACTATTTTGTACCCTGACCATAACCTTTTTTTTTCCCTTCCTTTTTTTGTCATTGTTTAATTGACATTGTTCATACAATTTTGCACAATTAACCTGTGACCCGATCCTGCCTTAGACTATCGGCTGGGATGCTTTAATTTAATTTTGTTTTGAATTTTCCTATACCCTTTTAGGCTATAACAATGCGACGTTGAAGCGCAGATTCGGAAATAGTTGGCTGCAGGTTGATGTGGAGTTAGTATTTAATAATGGCTATTTTTACCATTATGGTTGTCTCATGTTGGGGCCAGGGCTCAGGTGGGTCTCGCCCGATATCTTTATTGAATTTTATTTTTATTATTATTTGTGTTACTCAGGGGTTTATCTAGAGGGGGGTTGGAGTGGGGAGCGTCTTATTGATCCATGTCTCTAGTGGGAAGTGATAGGAAGATGACCATCCTCCTCAGTGGATGGGGCATAGGGTGGGGATTGGAGAGTGGGTATAGGGGGCCTTATAATAGGACGGGGGGGTTAGGGTTTAGAGTAGAAGGAGGGGGGGTTGTAGCTGGGGTGGTATTTTTATGTGTTTTATGTACTGTTGTCTTATATGTGTGTAATTGTTCCTCCTCTGAACTCCTGGGATTGACCGTCCGGGCCCGCCGGGATCAGCACCTCTGTACTCAGCCTGGCTGCACTGGTATGTTCTCTACGCATTTATACAAGCTCGACCATGGCTAAATTGAATATTTTAATTTGGAACGCAGGAGGGCTTAACGCCCCACACAAGCGTGCCAGTGTCCTTTGGCTATTGAAGAGGAGAAATATTGACCTTGCTCTCCTTAGTGAGACGCATTTATTGGTAGGTGACGTGTCAAGACTGGCAAATCGGCAATATCACGTTATCTCCTCATCCTCAGCCGATGATAAGACGAAAGGAGTAGTCATAGTTACAAGACGTAACCTTGATATAAAAATCTTGGATGTATGGTCGGACACGGAGGGAAGGATTACTATAGCAAAAGTTGAATTCTTGCATAGGAAGATGGCTATAATAGCATTGTATGCTCCTAACACATTTGATTCAGCGTTCTATAATACAATCACGAAGAATATGTTGGAACTTAATGGATACGCTCTCATTGTGGGTGGCGATTTTAATGCGTGCTGGGATGCGGAGATGGATAGGTCCGGGCCCTCTGAAACGAGCGACCAAAAACGGGCCTCTAAGGCCCTTAGGATGTGGGCCAAAGACACGGGGCTCACAGACCTTTGGCGCTTATGCAACCCCACCCTCAAAGATTACTCTCACCTGTCAGCCAGACACAAAAGCTTCTCTCGAATTGACTATGCATTCGCGTCCCCTAATATGTTTGATAGTTTCGATGTCTCATTGGTTCCCTTGGCTCTCTCAGACCACAAGGGGATTTTCCTTACGGCAACCTTTGGCAGGCTCTCCGCAAGAGCTCCCAGATGGCGTTTTAATTCGACCTTGCTAAAGAACGATGACTTCTGTTCTGAGTTCAGGAGTAAACTAGCTGAATTTTTGCAGATCAACGTTGGCACAGTAGAAGACCCTAGGGTCCTGTGGAACGCATTGAAAGGATTCATCAGGGGTCATGTCACACTATTTGCCTCCAATTTGCGAAAATCCCGGTCAAAAAAGCTATAAGGACTGGAATCATTATATGCGGACCTATACGCATCCTTGCAAACTAACTATAATGAACGACTAAACACACAACGTAAGATAGTCAAAAAAGAAATAAACTCCATACTTAAACAACAGTCTGAGTTCTTGATACATAGGACAAGACAAAATTACTATTTTCACGGCTCCAGACCTAGCCATCTATTGGCAATGAAAATACGTTCAAATGATCATTTCTCGGATATCCCCTCGATTAGGACGAGCCAGGGTGCAGTCACTACTGATTCGAAAAAGATCAATGACACTTTTAAAGAGTTTTACTCACAGTTATATAGCTCAGAGGGTAATCTTGATGACTCTAAATTTGAATCGTTCATTGGCGGGCTTGAGATACCCCACATTTCTGAGGAAGAGGCCAAGGAACTGGGGAGACCGATTACTCTCGTAGAATTGAGGGAGACGATTGTTGAAATGCAGAGGGGTAAGGCACCAGGCTGGGATGGTATTCCACCCGAAGTGTATTTAGCTTTCTGGGACCAACTGGGTCCATTGATGCTCGATATGATCAATTACGCTATCGAACAAGGGGAGTTCTCAAGAGATGTCAATATGGCGTTGATTTCTTTACTTCTCAAGAAGGACAAAGATCCCAATGATTGTGGTAGCTATAGACCCTTGAGTCTTCTCGGGGCCGATTTAAAGGTGTTTGCCAAGGTGCTGGCCCGTCGCCTGCAGAGATTTATGTCTGTATTGGTACACTGCGATCAAACTGGTTTTATCCCGGGGCGTCTGGCTGCAGATAATCTTAGGAGGCTGTTGCATGTAATCGATAACAGTAAAGACAATACAACTCCATCCACAGTTCTGTCTTTGGATGCCATGAAGGCGTTTGACAGACTTGAGTGGTCATACCTGTGGAAGGTACTTGAGGTCATGGGTCTTGGAAAGAGTTTTATTCATATGATTAAAGTCCTGTATGCCTCGCCGTCTGCGATGATACTGACAGGCAAAAACTGTTCCACACTCTTTCCAGTCTCCAGGTCTTCTAGACAGGGTTGCCCTCTGAGCCCGGGACTGTTCGCGCTTTCCCTCGAACCTTTGGCCCAATTTATTAGGCAATCGGAGGACATCGTCCCCATAATGGTCAACAATACTCCACACAAAATTGCTCTCTATGCGGATGACCTGCTGATTTTCATGGACGACCCCTCCCGGTCGGCCACAAAATTATTGAGGATAATCGACGACTTTGGTAAATTGTCAGGTTTTAAGATTAACTGGAACAAATCAGCCTGCCTACCTCTTAATGAACTGGCCAAGGCGGTACGACTACCAGCTGATATCCCCATAGTAGAACATTTTAAATACTTGGGCATAGAGATATTCCCCACGCTGAACCAAACTACTAAGTACAACTTCACGGGTACTTATGATAAAATACGCCAGGATCTAGACAGGTGGTCGTCCCTTCCTAACTCCTTACAAGCCCGGGCTTCCATAATCAAAATGAACATCCTGCCTAGGATAAATTTTATTAGCTCAATGCTCCCCCTGCCCCCTCCAATAGACCACTGGCGCAAGGTACAATCGATGGTATCTAAGTTTATCTGGAATAACAAACGCCCGAGAATCAAAAGGGCTACTACTCAACGTAGAAAACAAGATGGGGGCCTCGCAATCCCTGATTTTAAACTTTATTTCTGGTCCTTTTCACTGAGACCTCTGATGTGCTGGCTAGACCCTGTAGAGGCTGTATCGTGGCGCTCCTTAGAAGCGGCGGCGGTATCTCCGCTAAGATTGCAGGATGTAGTGTACTCCACTGTCTCTATTTCGAAATGCCGGCTGAGGTATGGACCGATCATAACTCACGTGATCCAAACGTGGCGTAATGTACAGAGGTCGTGTGGGGTTAAATGCCCTTGGCACCTGGACTCTCCAATTTTTAATAACCAGCAATTACTTGTTGGACACAAGCCGGTTAATATTCCTCAATGGCAAAGGAGGGGAGTGCATACTCTGGAGGATATTTATGATAAGAACGGCCTCCGTGCGTTTCAGGACTTAAGAGAATTTTATGATCTTCCCGGCGAGTAGGGATGGGAATCGAAAACCGGTTCCCGTTGGGAACCGGTTCCTAATTGGCCGATGCCTGGAACCGTGTGGCTCCCGTGACTTTCGATTCCCTTATCGCTGCCTACAGTTGCGCAATAATGTTAGCCGTTAGCATGTAGCCATGGCAGACTCTATTTGATTCCTTAATGGCTCGAAATTGCCTGGGTTTTGGTAATATGCTCCCGAAATGCTCCTGCTGTTTGGCTACTTCTATGTGCAGTGAAAACTACTTGAATGCTTTAGAACCTAGTCATTGATTTAGATCAGGCTGAGCTAAAATTAGCCGCGGAGCTAACGTGAGCTAACGCTATTTAATCAAGCTCACAAAGAGAGATAAACAGCTGACAGCGGATAGTACAGGTACAAATACAATAAAACAGCAGGTGGGGGCTGTTGTGTAAACCTTGTACTCTTTAGTTCACATATAATGAGAGACGGAATGTTTGTTTACAAGACTGTAAGCCAGGAAGTACAGTGGTGCAACATACAAATGTGTCCGTGTAGCAACACAAGCCAATACCTTATAGGACAGGGGCCCGGGGAGCTCTCTCTCTCTGTGTGTGTGTGTGTGTGTGTGTGTGTGTGTGTGTGTGTGTGTGTGTGTGTGTGTGTGTGTGTGTGTGAGAGAGAGAGTGTGTGAGTGAGAGACAGAAGTCAGAGGAATAACAACCTGTTATTCAATAGATTAAATTAGTTTAAGAATAAAAAAATAAATACATTTTAAGAGAATCTCAAATACATTATTTTATTTAAGTGTAGGCTATAGTTAATGTTTTATTTTTTACAGTTTTTGTATTTTTCTGACATGGGGGCTCAACAATAAATGACAATCAGAAATGTCAAGTTGCATGTTATTCTAACCAGCTTAGACCCCTACGCTCTGCATCTTCTGGCCGCCTCAGACCTACTCCTATCCGAGCTCCGGGAGGGTCATCAAAGAGAAGTCGCCTATTCTCAGTCCTTGCCCCACAATGGTGGAATGAACTACCCACCCCAGTTAGGACAGCCGAAACCCATCCAATCTTTCGCCGTCGACTAAAGACGCACTTCTTCAACCATTATCTGAATAAAAAAAAATATATCTAACCCTAACTAACCGTACTGTCATGCACTTGTCCTAATAAACTAACCTACACTTTAGCACTCAACACTTTGATGAACATTGTTGCTCAGCTGATAGAGTTGTGCCCTTCCTGATGGCTTGTCGTACAGAACTTGTAAGTCGCTTTGGATAAAAGCGTCAGCTAAATGACTAAATGTAGTTCTGTTGCATTTTCAATTTATTTATTTAAATTATAAATTGATCAGGTATCGATAAGGGAATCGATAAAGAATCGAATCGATAAGCAGAATCGATAATGGAATCGTATCGATAAAATCCTATCAATTCCCATCCCTACCGGCGAGTCCTTCTTTCTTTACCTTCAACTAAGGTCAGCACTGAGGGCGCATGGCGTACCGTGGGCTCAAGCCTTGCACCCACACCCCTTCCTCAGGCTCATAGTGGACAGGACGACATCCAGAGGGTTTGTCTCCGACTTTTATACGCTCTTAATTCAATCCACGTATAAAAATGTATCATTGGATACAATCTGGCGTGTGGATATCCCGAAGTTGGACCCCGAGTTTGACTGGGATGATGTTTGGGCAAATGTGGCATTATCTTCCCGCAACCCCAATCACCAGCAAATTAATTTTAATTATATTCATAGGACCTATCTTACACCTAGGAAGCTATATGCTATGGGACTGATAACCGACTCTCTGTGCACTTTGTGCTCTCAAAAGGCCACTGGCACTTATATGCATATGTATTGGGATTGCCCACCAGTGGCCCGCTTCTGGAGGTCAATAACGGACAAACTTTCAGATCTGTGTGGCTTAACTATCCCATTCACAGCTGTTACGCTACTCCTGAACGATATAACGACACTACCCGCGTCCGTACAACTGAAAAGGGTTGTCCTAGCGGGCGTCACAGCAGCGAAGAAGCTAATAGCAATGAGATGGAAGGAGCCTGAGAAGCTTACAATGATTAACTGGTCCCTAACTCTATTGGATGTGATTTATCTTGAGATATCCACAGCCCGGGTGATTGGGGTGGGGCAGGCTGGAATTGACCTATGGTTCGCAGCAGCTGAGAAGGTAAAGACCGCAGTGTGCGGCTGAGCGGGGTTGAGGTGCGTGTTCGGGTGAGTCCGGCGGTCTCTTGGGAGGGGGAGGAGGAAATGTTTTGTCTGTCTTGTCTTTTGTCTTGTCATCTTGAGTTTAGCTGGGGATATTATGGGGGGGCAGCTATTTAACTATTTCTTCACTGTTTGGCCACTTTTACACGGTCTCTGTGAGTCTATGGAACACCTCTACAGGTTTTTGTTTTTTCATGAAGGTTCATTGCTCTGTTTTCGGGTCGTGTTCTCAAAAAATGGTCCTTGTGGTGGATTGGAGATGTATGTTTTATTAATATAGGGTCACACGGCCGGGAATCGGGGCTGAACACTGGGAAAGACCATTTATTAGATAGTACCCCTTGGAATTAAAATTTAGAAGGTTGAACTATGTTTTCTTTTCTCTTGTCTGTATAATTGTTAGTCTGTATTATTATTATTGTTTTGTTATTTTCTTGTGAAGTTCTATGTACTGTGATTGTGGTTAATGTGTTGTCTTGTTTCATGTGAATAATAATAAGAAATTTGATAAAAAAAAAATTTTATTTTCATATAATTCGATATCGATAATTATCGTCGATATAATAATATAATAATAATAATTTAGGACCTGCTCAGAGGTCATCAATCGGCACACATGCAATGCATGCATGCAATTCGTGTCTGCGATTAACCCATCCCGTCGTCCTTCCCCCCCAAGGGCAGCCGGGAGCAGACAGGCGTCAACGTGAGCCGCGCCAGGGGACCAATCCAAGTGCTCCTGTCCGTCTTCGTCAAGGACGCCACAGCGTTAGCGATCTATTGTTGTGCATGTTTTTCCATTGGGTTTATCTTATCGGGGGGGGGAAACCCTTGCGAGCACGGGGAGAACATGCAAACTCCACACAGAAAGGCCTGGGAGATACCCCACCTGGGTACCTGGCATCATGGAAACCTGGTCCCCAAGCGGGAATCGAACCCTGGACCTTCTTGCTGTGAGGCGACAGTGTTAACCACTACACCACCGTGCTGCTCCCCCACTGAACACCCCTCCAGCATGGACCGCTGAGGGGCTGTTCTGCAGCTGGACATGCAAGGTGTGAGGACCCCATGGGTTCCTACACACCGTAGCCCTGCAGTGATATTACTACCACCCAAATCCCCACCCAAACCCACCCAAAATGATATAATGTCTGTCAAGTTTAATTAACTTCTTATGCTGCTGTGAATGTCTCGAGTCGAGTTGATGTCGTCATCAGTCCGCGCACGTTAGCAGTTAGCCGACAAGCGGAATATCTCATGACAATGTAATAAATATGACACTAAAATACTCTCTTCCGCCACAATATATTGAAACGACGTCCACTGTATACCCACACTACTATAAACGTGGCCTCAGAATTCACGCCACACACATACTCTGCACGTAAATATATAAAACATCGCCGTGCAAGCTAATTAGCCTAGCAAGCCTTGTTGTTGAGTGAATGTCTCGAGTCGAGTTGATGTCGTCATCAGTCCGCGCACGTTAGCAGTTAGCCGACAAGCGGAATATCTCATGACAATGTAATAAATATGACACTAAAATACTCTCTTCCGCCACAATATATTGAAACGACGTCCACTGTATACCCCACACTACTATAAACATGGCCTCAGAATTCACGCCACACACATACTCGCCACGTAAATATATAAAACATCGCCGTGCAAGCTAGTTATCCTAGCCAGCCTGTTGCTTCTAAGCGGTGTATTCCATGACAATGTGCTAAATATGACACTAAAATACTCTCTTCCGCCACAATATATTGAAACGACGTCCACTGTATACCCCACACTACTATAAACGTGGCCTCAGAATTCACGCCACACACATACTCTGCACGTAAATATATAAAACATCGCCGTGCAAGCTAATTAGCCTAGCAAGCCTTGTTGTTGAGTGAGTCCTACCTCTGGGTCTCCTTCCGGGTCTCCTTCGCTCTCGGCCATCTCCTTCACCGATTGGTTGTTAGTGCGTGCTCATATCCAAGCTTGGAAAATCGATATATCGAAACTTTGCGACCACGTTTCATGTTTATTTCGAGGAAATAATTTATCGCAATAGTTATCGTTATATCGCCCAGACCTACCTGCAGCCCCACTACCCGACGCCAATGTGGACAGAAAAACTATCAGCTGAGCCACGACACTGGCCGCAGCTATATTCCATCCTATGGCAGTATAAACATCATCAGTCCATACTGCCACCTGCCGGGCCGACTTGCTCTCAAGCGTCGGCTTCCGGGTGGGACACCGTTCAACCCCGCCAGGGCAAAGGATTGATGCTACCTGGCTCTCAAGCCAAGGCACACCCGCCTTGCGCCCTGTTGTCAGCCCATTTACCCTTAAAAATGGTAAATAAGTCTCAGCAAAAAAAACCACATTAGCTACCGACTGACCTTCATCAATGAACCGGTTAAGAGGAGGGAAAAGCGGTGACATCCCACAGCGGGGAACAGTAGAACAGTGACCCAGCATTACAGCATTAGCAGCGCGCTCCAGGATAGCCGGGAAAACGTCCAACTCAGAGTCACGTTTACCCAGATATCCTGCCCCTTGCGCCAATACACAACTCGGTTGTCTCACAGGACAACAAGCAGTATTACTAACACCAGCATTAACGCCTGATGGCACAGAGCCTACCTGAGCACGAGGTAGCCCGATAGCTAAACATCGCGCGATGTCCCTCGATCTGCTGTCAAAAGACGAGGAAACCCCAGGACAGACCCGACGTGCCGTTGGAACATGCCGAGAAGATCCCAGGGGCTGGCAAATCTCAGGCGAAAACCCAACATTGTTCAATTTCTCTCTGCATTTCATAACACTAGTTACACAGGGTGCAAAGCACGTCCATGATGGAAAACGAAAAAAGAGGAAGGGCGAGTGTGACCATGCCTGGTGCCTTATAGGGGTACGCTGGGGCGGGGCCTGGTCAAATGCATGGGTGCTTTGTTTCGTTAATGAAGTACAGTAGGTACTGGAGATGAGGTATATCTCAATGGCGAAGAGCGAGATGCGATTGGCCAGTACGAGTATATAACTGCGCCCTGAGAGGGAGGTTTGCCCTGGGTGGGATGTTCGAAGGGTCAAAGTGGGTATCAAACAAGAGGGGAGACTGTCAGGTTTTAAACTGTGGATACCAAACAGAAGGTAAAGATGACTTTGAACTGTTAAACAGTAATCCAGAACAATTTTATTGCACTGTAAAAAACTGTGATTTTATATGTCTGCACTTTATGTGCTCATTTCATGTATTTTCTATTCTACTCAAACTGAATAAAACCATAAACAAAGTGTGGATGTTAGATCCTAATGTGAAAACATTTGATTTTATATGTCTGAACTTTGTGCAAATTTTACTTGCTATTATTTTACTTATTTTTACTTTTATTTCTACACCCCACTCTCCACTGGGTGTATACTATGACCTTTATCATGTTTTGAAACAGATTACAGACATTCAAGAAGCCTATTGAAACGTGCGGTTCTGATATGATCTCAATTAATATTATTTTATCCCACTTTATGCTTTGCTCTTGCTGCTTGTTTTACACAGATTTTTTGTGTTTTATTTCTTTATTCTTTTTTAAACAAACATATAAACAAACATGACAACACACGATAAGATATACAAGCATTAATTAACAGTGCACATCCAATGAAATCACCAATTAGTTAAATGTCTTATACAGGATATAGCCCCAATACCTGCTATCTAATACCCTACACACATATGCTCTAGCTCGTACCCCCCCCCCCTCCCGGACCCCCCATTGGATAATCCATCCATTATCACTCGCTCCTAACCAGACACTACCATTATATGCTAGCTTTTATTCTCTCCACCACTTCTAACCACATTGTCATTTTTTATTCATTGAGACCCAAAAGTATTGCTGTAGATATTTCTTGATAAATCACATCGAGATATGTAATAATCCAGACCTTTCGGCAAATTTTTTCCGGTTGGAACCATCGTGATGCTATCAGCTTTTTAGCCACTGTGATACCGGATAAAACCAATCTCTTTAGCTGTGGATGTACTGCATTCTCAAAAACATCATTCAGCAGTAATACAGAGGGGTGTACAGGTATATTCAGAGTTAAGAGATTTGATAATTGCTGGGTCACCTCTCCAGAATATTTTAACTGGTGGGCAGTCCCAGTACATGTGCATAAATGTCCCCTCGTCCCCATTTGTACATAAGGAGCATTTGGAGTCTTGTTTAAGACCCATTCTGTTCAGTCTTATAGGAGTCAAGTATGTCCTATGGATATTGATGGTCCGGGTTCCTTGATGCAAGTCAAACATTTGCCCAGGCTTCTTGCCAATCAAAATATTTTTCCAGGTCTGGTATATCCCTCCTCCAGACTGAGTCTAGATGGAGGGTTTCATACGAGGACGTTAGTAATTGATGATAAAAATCTGATACAAAACCTCTCGATGTCTCTCTTTCATAGAAAATGTTGTGGTATCTGTGGTGTGCAATTGGTATCCTTAATGGAACACCGTGAGCCTTCAAACATGCCAATAACTGTGCGTAAAAATAATATGTGGACTTGGTGAGATTACATTTTTTGCGTATTTCATCGAAACTACAAAAACCCTGTTTGTTGAAAACGTCTCCTAATGAGTGTATGCCTTGCTTTTCCCATCTAGGGAATCTTATAGGTTGTTTTCCAATCAAGAGTGCATTGTTATTGAATAAGGGAGTATGATTATGCCATTTATGTGGGATAGAATCTTTTTTATATTTGTGTTTCACGCCATATCCGGATCGCATGAGTGATTATGGGGCCAAATTTCCGTTCGCATTGCTTAATTGATAATTTGGTGTATACTATGTCCTTCAGCCTATATGGAGCTACTATATTTTCTTCTACACAGATTTTATGTCTTATTTCTTACTGATGTAAAGCGCTTTGAACTGCAATCCCCTGTATGAAAGGTGCTATACAAATAAAGTTATTATTATTAACTCATGGCAGCTAAGGGTATTGTGGATATTGTTTCTCAAATAGTGTCGAACTTGAGTGCTACACTCTTGAGTCAGTGCATAGTAGTATAGACATATTATTAGCATATTTATTATGCATATACTACTACATACTATGATAGTATATGCATAATAAAATAAAGTGCAGACATATAAAATCACAGTTTTTTACAGTGCAATAAAATTGTTCTGGATTACTGTTTAACAGTTCAAAGTCATCTTTACCTTCTGTTTGGTATCCACAGTTTAAACCCTGACACTAGTCTCCCCTCTTGTTTGATACTCACTTTGACGTTTTTGTAGATGGCAGAAATTGGGCGTGTACGTACAATTACCATGACAATAAAACAAAATATCATGGTAGTTTGAAGGTAATTTCAGTTGTCACGGTACCTGCCATTGTATTGTTTGTATTAATATCGTACCCGGTACTGCCATGGTAAATGTAATGTATCACCATGGTACCACTTTTGTGATATAATCAAGCTGGTACCCAACCTCTACTATTATTCAACCGCATAGTATGAGGTTGGAAGAAAATACCATAGGCCAGAAAGAAACTGATTGATTGATTGAACATTTTATTAACAGATTGCAGAATGGGTACAAATACAATACGGCTCAATACACACAATTGTACTTTGTTGCCTTTGTTATTACACTACCTTGGTCACGGCTTTGGCCCGAAGTTGCTATATTCAGTCGGTCGTTTGAAAAGTGCAATGTTTATAGCACTGTGTCTACCGTTATATGGGGTTTCCCTCAAACGGCGCTACGTAATCCGTGACGTTGCAGGTGATCTGTCATCATGCCAAAATAAGAGTTTCACATTAGTTTCCCTCATTTAAATTACCCGTCAGGTCATTTATTTTGGTATGGCAAACGACATAAGACAGTAATCGAGATAACAGTGACGCTAGCGTCCATACAAATAGTTAACAGCAGCACAGTTGTCTCGATAGGGGCTAGAAACGACAATAATACGTTATTGGACATCCCATGATAACTTTAAAGGCATGTCGATTCTACTTTTTTTTACTTACTAGATTTTAAGTGTCAAGGATTCTACGTATCAAGCTCGACAATGGTGCGAGAATGATACCTAACCTGCACAATCAATCAATCAACAAAACACTTGGACTGTTCCTTATGTTTACATACCGATATGTCCGAAATTAGCTTTTTGAACAAAGTACTATGTTGCTAAAAGTGTTCACTCACCTCGCACAACCACACGGTATAGGAACGACCATATAACTCATAGATATAGAATAAGAACTCACACTACTCGCAGAGGAGTCAGGTAAACAAAGTATTTCCTGTTGAGATCTGACCCCGCCTCCGACGGGCGGCGCAATTGGCCCATGTGAAAATCACTCACTTCACACCAGTGGACATTGGACACTCAAAATGGGAAACATTCTGATTGGACCAAAGAAAAATTGTAGAACCAAGTAATTTTCGCGCTGTTGTGCAGTGGAGAGGAGGAGCCAATGCGCCTGCGCACTGGAATATTATGTTTCTGGAACAAATACTGGAGGGATGGAAGAAGTCGAAGAACACAATTATTCATCCTAAATATATTCTCTCATTTGGTGTTTTGACGATGGTGGTGGAGAACGCAGTAAAACACGTTGGTCCAAAACCTGCCACCTGGTGTGATTGATTGATTGATTGATTGATTGAAAACGTTATTAACAGATTGCAGAATGGGTACAGTACGGCTCAAGTCAATACACACTTGTTAAGGGGATGCAGACCAGAGAAAGACTTTCGTCTTGTTTACATCAGGGTCTCCCAGTGTTGGGTTGAGAGATCTGATGCTAAGGCCATGCCATAGGCATAGCATAGTACTGTACATTTGCATATCGTATATGTCACAAATGTAACAGTACTAAATACCTGTATGTTGTGTAAATGTCAATATGAATTGAAAATGGGGGACCCTGGTGTAAACAAGACAAACGTCTTTCTCTGGTCTGCAACGCCTTAACAATTGTGTGTATTGAGCCGTACTATATTGTACCCATTCTGCAATCTGTTAAATAAAGTTTTCATTCATTCATTCAGCATAATGATTAACATAATTTGCGTACTCACCTAATTATCTCTCGTGTGGGACATTGTCGTCCTGACTGGAACTGGAAGACACTACTCACATCAGGATAGAAATGTTCTTTGTGACTGAAGCTCCTGCCATCCGTGCCCCAATAATGAACCCTCTTGCAAAGTCACTTAGATCTTTTCCTCCTGCCATATTTACCCCAAACTGATGTCAACTGGTCCTACTCAGCATTTGTATACATCATACATGTCACATGCATGATAGGATGTTAATTGCTTACATGTATCATGCTGTACACCATATGGAAGCATCTGCATTTGTTATGTTTCTCCATTCATTTATTCAGAGTTTTTTTTCTTTCATTTTTCACTTGTTATCTATTATATATATAGATATCAAGACATTGCAGGCTTTATGATTTGAGCAAATGTCCTAATTTTGTGATGTAGTTTATAGATTAACTACTACAGCATAATCAAAGAACATTTGATTAAAACTTGGTTCTTTGTATCTCTCTGGGCCTAAGAAGAACACTTCCAAATGACGGAAATACCATGATATTATCAGTATCATGTATTTTCAGTGGTTTGAAAAGTGATGCAGAACTTGCTCTATTTCTGACATGTACGCTCACTCTTGCTAATTTCTCTGAAATCGCCCACGTAAGTAAGTGGCACCATGGCAATGTATTACATTACATTTATATTTTGTAATTTAGCTGACACTTTTATCCAAAGGGACTTACAAGTTCTGTATGACAAGTTAGCAGGAAGGGTACTGTCGTAAATTAATTGAATCAAAAAAGTATGGTACAAGTAAGGGTTTTAAGGAAACACAGGGTCATAGCTAAAAGAGGAAGGACCTCGAGTCAAAAGTAAACAGTAAGGAATGCATTTTTGTTAATGGTTGAGCTAACTGTCCCCACATCCCCCCTAGCGAGGTTAGTAACGCCATAAAAACCTACCCCTCCGACACCAGGAGGAGGGGTTGGTGTATTTTAGGGTAGGAACAGACCAAACCACGGTACTATTCTCCTCTAGGTGACAGTTTAAGTCTTCTGCCAGGAAGACAGATAGATGGTTACAGGGTCGCATTCCTTAGAACAGTTGGTGGTTTAGATGTGAGTAGGAGATATTAGAGCCGTAGCAGGAAATAGCGTGCAGCTGGTAAAAACACAGGTTAATGACTTACAAATGTAGAAAGTTAAAAACTCTAAAATAAGCAAGTTATTAATCAACTGATAAAAATAAGGGGCAAATTAAGGAAAAGCAAGCACAAGGAGACTAAGAAATGGACTGATTGTCCACTGAGAAGTGGAATAATTTGACTCAGGCGTAAAAGGAAAAACAGCCATAATTAATTGATCACTGTTAAAGGGAAAAACCACAGAGGTTCCTCTCAAATTTGGAGAAAACATAACATTGTTAATTCTAGTTAATTTAGGAAATAATAGTTAAAGACCATTACCAGCGAGAGACTAAATTAAATAACACAGGATTTAGAAACTTAAAATAAGACAAAGTAAGATTAAAACAAACTGTTATCCTTTCTCCTAAAAACATTAATTAGATAATAGAGTTGTGCATCAAACATTATATAAGGAAACTGTGGCCAAAATGATCTAAATCTGAATTATACTATAAGATTTAGATAGTCTAGCACAATCTGGAATGGAACAGTAAAACAGTAAAAAGCTTTTAGCAAAGTAGAGTGTGTTCATTTAGTAAAAATGCTAAATACTATGAAATGAAAATGGGTGATCCTGATGTAAACTTTTGAAAAAGGGATTTTGCAAATCTAAATCCCTTTGGCAAAATGGTGTGCTTCTGCTGTGTTGTACCCATTCTGCAATCTGTTAAGCAAAGTATTCACTCATATATTTTGATCAAACAATAACTGTTTAGTCCTTGAAAACGGCCCGAAATAAGTTACTTCACCTCCTTATTTGGAGAGGAAGACAGTCTCCTAGGGTAATAAGCCAATCACATTGGAGTCCTTGGCATGTGACATCACATCTCAGAGACTCGACCACTGGGGGAGGGGTTTTGAGTCCTATATGTACCACAGATCTGAGACATGGAGAAGAACGCACGGAGACCAGGAGACCACGTCAAGGCACGGAGAAACATCATCTTGAGACGACCCCCAAACCTATGCTGAAAACCTATCCAATCGAGACGTGCTGCAGACGCTGATTATACATAGAAAAGTTGACAAGAACTTTAAGCTGTTTGGATCTTCCAATAAACGACGGCGAGACTGTCTTTGTACCTTAAGCGCCTGGCTCCGACTCCAAATCATTTATAAGACAAATTGAACAGAACGTGTGAGTACAACTGCAAAGATACTATACAGAGATCCACTATACGATCCTGAGACTTTAGCAAATAGAATCATTGAAAAGACACGTTAGTACTCTTTCAGCTGAGTAACAATGTTCATCAAAGTGTTGAAACTTGAGTGCTGCAGTGTTGAGTGCAGAGTAGTAGAGACATGTTAGTACTATAGTAGGAAGAGTGCATGATAGTAGAGGACAGTAAGAAGGTTAGTGTTTAAAAAAGAAGAAGTGTGTCTTTAGTCCTAACTGTGGTGGAAAGTTCGTTCCACCATTGTGGAGCAAGGACAGAATAGGTGGCTTCTATTTGATGACCCTCTCGGAGCTCAGATAGGGGTGGGTCTGAGGCGGCCCGAAAATTTAGAGTGAAGGGGTCTTGAGGGTGTGTAGTTATATTACTTTTACCATGGGAGTATCATGGTAAATTATTCATACAATGGCAAAACTTTTTTAGGCCTAATGGCTAGGCTATTATATGGTCTTAGAATTCTGTGCCCTTTGGTAGCCTACATCAATCATCGATGAGTAATGTTCCTCCATCAAGTTTACAGAGGCATAATCTCTCTTGTTCAAAACAAAATTGGTCTCAGTGGCCAACTTGGTCTAAAATGGTAAAATACAGAGGCTGTCCAGCTTGCCTAATGGAAGTCCATAGTGGAGGTTGGCAGTCTATAATGGTTTGTGTCCATACATACATTGAATGGTATTTCTTTATTTCTCCAACATCAATAGTCTATAGGCACTTTACAATTAAGATGTATGTTTTTGATTAAATAAACATCTGGAAAATAGGAAGTCATACTGTAGGAAAATGTCCCATAATGCGGGAATTGTGCTTCTAAATGGATCAATGTTAATAGTCATGTTCTGCATCTACTGAAATCGTGCAGGTTGATTAGCACAAAATAGAATGCTATTTCTGTGAGTAGTTTTTAGGCATGATCAGTCTGTTAGCCCAGTTGAATGTTATGCAGAATCTGTCTCATACTAGCCAGCCAGACCTTTCCTATTGTATATCTTCACAGACCTTTATCATCCCTGCACAATGACAGAATGTCTTCCTTTTAACTTCTGTAGCTTCTTTAGTTCTTTGTAGGTGTCGTCAGCCTGTGACTGCAACTTGTTCCTGTTCGCGGACGACTCAGCCCTGCTGGTCTCTGACAAGAACAAGTTACAGGTTGAAAAAACCCTCAGCTCGGAACTAGGCAAAATCTGCATATGGCTTGCTGATAACAAACTATCATTACACATGGGCAAAACAGAGTCCATTCTCTTCGGTTCAAATAACAAACTCAGCAAGACCGACGGCTTCTCAGTTACAGTGGGTGACAATATTGTCACAAGGAAAGACGAAATTACCTACCTGGGTTCCATCCTAGAGGCAAATCTTTCCTGTGACAAAATGGCATCCAATGTAATAAAAAAAGTCAACCAACGAACTAGATTCTTGTACCAGATCTCCTCTCTGGTAAACAAGATTACCCTGAAGACTCTGGCAGGAGCACTCATTCAAGGGTACTACGACTATGCGTGCACCTCATGGTACCAAAGCACCTCAAAGGCGCTTAAAACAAAATTACAAACATCACAAAACAAACTGGTCAGACTACTACTTGACCTTACCCCCAGAACCCACCTCACCCCTGCCCACTTTGACAACCTAGGATGGCTTAGAGTAGACGACAGAGTACAGCAACTTGCAATGGGCCTGGTCTACAAGATACACTATACGACTAAGGTACCCATGTACATGTCAAAATACTTCCCAAAGGTCAGTGAATACCACAACCACTACACCAGAGGAAGCTCAACAAATCATGTTAAACCCAGATTCGGCTCAAACAAGGGACTAAACACGTTTCGCAATTATGGCACATCAATGTGGAATGCCCTACCCAAAGCTGTAAAGGAATGTGAATCCCTACCCACATTCAAAACTGCTCTTAAAGAGCACCTACGGGAGGCTGCAATTCGAAACTGGCCACCGTAAATGCCCAAAACCCCCACCACCTCCTAATAGACAGTCTCCTCCCCACCGCATGTATATATTCCCTCCCCGCCGTATGTATATTTCTCTCCCACCCACCCACCCCCTCCTAATGTACAGTCCCCTCCCCATCATATGTATATAATCTGTCAGGATCTAGGGGTAACAGTACTATATATTTGAATACCGTTTGTCACAAATGTATCAGTACTAAATACCTATATGTCCCTATGCCATAAATGTCATGTATGTTGTGTATGTCATAAATGTCTACATGAATTGAAAATGGGGGACCCTGATGGAAACAAGACAAACATCTTTTTCAGGTCTGCACTCCCTTAACAATTGTGTGTATTGAGCCGTACTGTATTGTACCCATTCTGCAATCTGTTAAATAAAGTTTTCATTCATTCATTCATTCAGGTTGTGTTACTATTCAGTGATGTAATCCCCCCTCCCCCTGCCTGCCACACACACACACACACACCAATAGCCCCTTGCTCTGAGCCCCAGCGAAGGAATGCATCAATATCCCCCCCTTGGAGACAGTTGGCCTCCAAGTGAATAACCTTACACGACTCAGACAACTCCCTGGAAATCCCCCTGATCTCTGTAATGTGGTTGTGGTTTTGTGAATCTGCTTTACAATTCTTTTGTATGATTAAAATATAGGGCATGCGTGGACGAGGAGAACATAATACAATAGACAGCTAATTATCCAAGCGGTTCATCATTTACATGCAATAAGGACAAGCGAGAGAAAGAAAAAAACTATTTTCATTTGGCAAATTAATTTATTTGGAGTCAATTACAAGGGATATCTAATGTGCTCTAATGTTTGTTCAACTCTAAAAAGGATCCTTTCTTTTTTTTATCACATTTTGTATTTTCTCCTTTCTTTGAAATTGTCGTTCTTCTTTCATTTTGGCCTTGATCTCTTGGTCTACAGATCTAATTAACTTCAAGCATCGTCTTCTGCCTCCTCCTCGAATTCACCCTCCTCCTCTGTGGTGGCGTCCTGGTACTGCTGGTACTCTGACACCAGGTCGTTCATGTTGCTCTCTGCCTCTGTGAACTCCATCTCATCCATACCTTCACCAGTGTACCAATGCAAGAAGGCCTTGCGACGAAACATAGCAGTGAACTGCTCGGAGATGCGCTTGAACAACTCTTGGATGGCCGTGCTGTTGCCGATGAAAGTGACGGCCATCTTGAGCCCGCGCGGCGGGATGTCGCAGACGGCGGTCTTGACGTTGTTTGGAATCCACTCCACGAAGTAGCTACTGTTCTTATTCTGTACGTTCAGCATCTGCTCGTCCACCTCCTTCATGGACATGCGGCCGCGGAACACGGCGGCCACGGTAAGGTAGCGTCCGTGGCGCGGGTCACAGGCCGCCATCATGTTCTTGGCATCGAATACTTGCTGGGTGAGCTCAGGCACTGTGAGGGCGCGGTACTGCTGGCTCCCCCTGCTGGTCAGAGGAGCGAAGCCCGGCATGAAGAAGTGAAGACGGGGGAAGGGCACCATGTTGACGGCCAGCTTGCGGAGGTCGGCGTTGAGCTGTCCGGGGAAGCGCAGGCAGGTGGTCACCCCGCTCATGGTCGCCGAGACCAGGTGGTTGAGATCCCCGTAGGTGGGCGTGGTCAGCTTGAGTGTGCGGAAGCAGATGTCGTAGAGCGCCTCGTTGTCGATGCAGTAGGTCTCGTCTGTGTTCTCTACCAGCTGGTGGACTGAGAGGGTGGCATTGTAAGGCTCCACCACTGTGTCCGATACCTGAGAGAGAAAGGACATAAAAGATACTGTTCATTCATTGCAAGAAAAAAAAAAAAATACAAACAAGCAACCCCTAAAGCAAGATAAATATAAGAAATAGTCATGTCGGGCGGCTGGGTGGCGCAGCGGACATTGCGCTCGTCACCAACGCAAGAGACACGGGTTCGAATCCGGCTGTCGGCGTTGCCTCCGGCTTGGGCCGGCCGTCATACTGAGTCAATTGGCAGAGTTAGCGGGTGGAAGTCGATGGGTGGGATTGGACGTTGTGACAGCGACCCCTACAGGTCGGTTGGGTGACGCCTGTACAGCAGAGACAGGAAGTATCGGGGGCAGCGTGAGCCTCCCACGCGTTACTCCTCGCCACTGAGAGTCCGCGCTGTCTGGTGAAAAGATTTGACAGGCTGCCTCCTCGTGTATCGGAGGGGACGCATGAATGCCGCCTACAACAGAACTGCGTTTCCGCGTCTCTGATTGGCCAGGTCATTTCTGGTCATGTGACATGTACGCCCAATCGTGGGACCGCAAGTTTCTACACTGGTTAAGCTTAGGCGCTCGTTCAAAGTTGGTTAAGGTTAGAGTTTGTCTTAGAGCATGGCGATAGAACGCCTGCCCTGATTCCGACGGTTAAGCTTAGGCGCTCGTTCAAAGTTGGTTAAGGTTAGAGTTTGTCTTAGAGCATGGCGATAGAACGCCAGGTAGTTTGCAGGCTATTAGACCCGGAAATAGGCGCAGAACTTGCTGTCCCACGATTGGCGCACATGTCACATGACCTGGCCAATCAGAGCGCAAAACTCGAACGCGGAAACGCAGTTCCGTCGTAGAAGGCATACACGCAGAGGGGACACGTGATGCAAGGCTTCTATCCTCCCTACAACCGGCCAGTGGGGGGCATATGCGAGCAACGTTCAAGACAGGGGAGGGGAGAATTGGCACGGCTAAATTGGGATGGGAGAAAAATAGAAAAAGAGGAGAAAAGGGGGGGGGGGGTATATAGTAATGTCATGCTGGATCACAAGGGTTCCTAAAAATAGTAATGACGTCACGCTGGATCACAAGGGCTCCCGCTCCATGGCTCACCTTGGGGGACGGCACTACACTGAAGGTGTTCATGATCCGGTCGGGGTATTCCTCACGGATCTTGCTGATGAGCAGGGTTCCCATGCCGGAACCAGTCCCTCCGCCCAGCGAGTGGGTGAGCTGGAAGCCCTGGAGGCAGTCACAGCTCTCAGCCTCTTTACGGACCACGTCCAGGACCGAGTCCACCAGCTCAGCTCCTTCTGTGTAGTGGCCCTTGGCCCAGTTGTTTCCAGCACCGCTCTGGCCTGGAGGAGAGGAGAGACATATACGAGAATTTTACTGGTATCATTCAACTATTCTCATAGCTCACACACAGACAGCGGAAATTGTCTTGGTTCCACCCACCGAACACAAAGTTGTCGGGTCTGAAGATCTGCCCAAAAGGTCCGGATCTCACAGAGTCCATGGTACCAGGCTCCAGATCCACCAGAATGGCCCTGGGCACGTATTTACCTCCTATGAGAAAAATAAAGACACAGTGATTTGTTAAAGGTATGTTAAAAGTTGGGTAGCGCAGTGGACTAAGCACTCTGGGATCGAATCCAGCTGTCAGCTGTCGTCCCTACTAACACAATTGGCAGTGTTAGCGGGTGGGAAGCCGGCGGGGTGTGTGTCCTGGTCGTTGTAAACTGCGACTCCTACTGGTCGGTCGGGGCGCCTGTTCAGCAGGGAGGGGATCTGGGGGAGATAGCGTGAACCTCCGTGCGCGTTACGTTCCCCCAGTGAAACTCCTCACTGTCAGGTGAAAAAGAAGCGGCTGGCGACTCCACATGTATCGGAGGAGGCATGTGGTAGTTATTAAAAAAAATATATATGTATGTATGTTAAAAGTTTACAATGTGACACCAACAGGGGACAATAATCCAAGCTAACATGCATGGCAGAGAACATGAGAAAATTATTTCATGTCAGATGAAAAAAGAAACAAAAAATAAAGTATTTGTGTAATGCAAGACAAATCTCATACAGTGCATTTATGTGCATAATAATGTTACAATCACAGTATTCTATCTACAATAGAGTATTGCAGCATAGGTATATAGCCTATAGGCATATTGGTAATCGGGATATTAAAAAATACTGTATAAACACCTTATCCCTATGCTTAAACATGATATATAGCTATAGGGATGTCCTGATCAGATTCGCAGCCAATCATGGCATATTTTATTTGATCAGTACTATCGGCTATATTAAACCCGATAGTTTTTTGAGTTATTCAATTACCAAGCATATTGTTGTGAAGGGCCAGATTAAACCGAATATATATATTTATTTATATATATATATTTAATTGTATTTGTATATTCTCTAATATTCCCTGATATCCCTTGTATATTCCTTGTACAATATGCATTGAATATCCATTCTAGCCTACTGAACATCCCATAATAGTCTCCATTCTACTATTGGTCGAGACCTTGGTGCCAGGCTGCCATACCCCCCAGACCCAGTTCAAACGTACCGCTCAACATGTACGAACAAGTCCTAGTTCCGCGTAGGAATCTGGCTACCGCACCACTAACGGTACTATTTGTTCATAGTGCGTATATATACTGCGCTACTAAAGTAGGACTTCCTTTTTTAGTCCAGTTTCTTACCCTCCAATAGAGTGACAGACGTAAAGCCTCCCCGCGACGCCACGTGTGGGAGTAAGGCCAAGTTCGGCCTACCATCGGTATTGAGACATCGTGTATATTAATATTTGAATAGTCATATTTGGCACTATATCGTCGAGTTGGACGTAGTCTATTAAGCTAATAATAGTCTATTCATATGTAGTGCTTCGTGCGGTGAGAATACTATCGTAGTCAGTACCCCATCGTTTCGGGCAGAGAACTGGCTGCTTATCCAGGGTGGCCGACCCCATGTGAGGCTGCACCCGAGGAGCCCCAGAGCCGACAAGCGAGTGGACCTGCATACCGGATTATTCTACCGACGACAGCCCGCCTTCCCAGGCACGGATTATGCTTTGTATACAGTGATTATTCTATGGATAAAGACCAACACTGCCGTGTGTTGGAAACCCCCCCCCCCCCGGAGAGGACGACAGGTGAGGAGACGCTCTACACGACGAGGTCGCTTCACGTCTCTCCATCGTGGACCGGAGGAAGCCGGCCCACAGAGAGTCCAACTGCTTTCATCTGTGGATCGAGGATCGCTGAGGCACCGAGCCGCACAACCGTGGGTTCTCCCAGGATACCCTCGGCCAGACGGATACAGCCAGACTCTACCCCCCCCCCTTCTCCAGTTGTCTTACAAGCGACCGGAATTCCCCCCTAGTGTATCCAGTTCTATAATCATTAAAGTATCATTGCTATTATTCCTTAAATATTCCAGGTTGTATATTTACCGCCTGCGCCACCAGAGATTGGACGTTCTCTATTGATATACCAACGAATACTCATTTGCCATAAAAGTGCATCCTATTTCAAATCATAAATGTAATTAAGTGATTGCTCTACATACCTTTTGCTATGTATTAATTATTATTAAACGCAGACTTTCGACTTGGTACATTTGTGTTGGATCGTTTCATCTACGTGGGAGTGTTTACCATAATTATTTATGCCTAGTACTGGGTGGCCAGAGTCTAAAGTACAAGAGGTAGTGGTAGTAAGTATCATATCTAACAATACAGTCAGGGAATTGTACCCCTCAGTTACAATTGGTCCTTCGAGCCGGAGGGTAATTAGTGTAATATTAATATAGTGTTATTAATATTGAAATGGCCTATGATGAACACTCCACGAAACGATCCTCCTAACCAACGCCCGCAGCGCGAACGACGGCTCCCTCAGTACTTAGAGGCTTACGCTGTCAGTCAACAACCTAGTCTTCTACTAACAGTAAACGCGGTAAAACTAGAAAGTAAAAGTATGTCTAACCCCAACGCCCAGACTACCCCGACCATAGAGGCCCCTACGGGTTCTAATGTAACTGACCAAGTTCACGGTGGGGACCAGTGGGAACCAGACATGACTTCACACCCCGCCAGTACTGAAGAAGTAGTCCCCGATGAGTCCCGGGAGGAATACAACGCTACCGAGAGAGAACTCGGCACGGAAGAAGACGGGGAGAGCACCGTGGAGATAGAGCTCCAAGGCTCCGCAAGGAGTACCCCGAGGGAAGGCTCCCCTATACAACCGCCTTCTCCCAGCGAGGCAGAGAGGACCCTACAGCAGGCCTTCCTCATCAGCCTGAACGCCGCTGCTGAACGCGACCGACTGCAGATCCAGCAGCGGAGCGAAGAAGAGCATATACGTCTAGAAATAAGACGCATTCAGATGGAAGAGAATGTGGCCCGAGACCGAGCAGACAGCCAGCGAGCAGCTGCTGGTGCTCTACGGGACGCAGAGCGCGACAGACAGCAAGCGCAACTAATAGAACAGCTGATCAGACGGACAACACCCTCTCCCTCCGCCAGAGGCTCCAGGAACTCGTCTAGACACACCTCCAGGGCGGCATCCCCTAGCCGAGTAAACAACCCTGAACTTGACCAACAGACGAGGTCTATACCCCCCACAGACCACCTCCCCCCACCGGTCCAAGCGAGACCTAGCAACCGGGAAGGAGCAGCATATCTTGTGGAGAGGCTAAACCAGAGACTACAAGCACTGGATGACCTAACTGAAGACGAAGAGGAAGAGGAGGAGAACCACGCCCGACGACAGCACAGTACTCTACCGGACCAGGAGGTCCGGTACAGCCCAGGCTATACTCCCGCGGAGCTGCGCTACAGACCCCCGACTCTATACACGGGTGAGCACGACGCACGACCCGCACCGAGGAACAGCACCTGGACAAGCGGGCCATGGTACACTGCCGGTACCAGCCCATACCAAGGAGCGGGAGGAGACTCGCCTAGGAGGCCTCTCCCCCAACGCTCGCCGATGTATCCACAGTCAGCGTCATACATTGGCACGCCTATGGTACCCGACTTCACCCAAGAGAACCGGGCCCAGTATACAGAACTCTGCATGTGTCTGGAGACCATGTTGGTGGATGTATTGGATGAACGCCATAAATACGCCATCCTACTGAAGCACTTAAAGGTACCCCGCGCACATAATATAGCGCTCGCCTACGCGACTTCCACCACCCCATACACAGCAGCGCTGGTAGCATTGGACCAGAGGTATGGGCGCATATGGGATTACGTGATCCAGGAGATCCGACACATCGACCGCTTACCCCCAGCAATAGACAATCGAGCACTGGACGACCTGTCCATCAGAGTGCAGTCCCTGGTAGGGATGTTGGGAGCGCAGAGAGAGAAGGGGAGGCATGAACTTTACGCCAACTCAAATGTGGAAAGGATCTTGGAGAAGCTGCCGCCCGCTCGACAGGAGCGTTTTAGGCGGCAGAGAGACCACCGAGACCCGAATGGCCCCGAACCGAACCTCCTCGATCTAGCAGACTTCCTGGCGAGAGAAGTCAGCAGCCTACGGCTAGATACATTCGGACGGAGCACCCCTGGCTCCAGAGAAGGAACCAGACGACTAAATGATGGAAGAAGATCGGTGACTGTGATGCACCAATCGGAGTCAGTACCGAGCAGCAGGAGCCACAGTACCCCCTCCAGAACGGAGAAGTGGAAGATAGTGTGCCCCTACTGTGAGAAAGAACACTGGCTAGCGCAATGTGACTCCTTCCCCAAGCTGAACGCGGAGGAAGCAAGTCAATGGATAAAGTCCAACAAGCGCTGTTTTCGCTGTGCGCGCTCACACATGGCAGCCGAATGCCGCTTAAAGAAAAGGTGCACCAAGTGCGATGGAGCCCATCTGGACATACTTCACGACAGTAACAGACGGCGCCCTTCACCCGCACCATCCAGCAGCAAAGCGAGCGTCATGTACATCGATCCCGCCAGCAGCAGTGGAGCCCGAGTACTCCTAAAAGTAGTGCGTGTGACACTAAGCTACCAGAATAAAGTCCTGGACACTTACGCCGTCCTCGATGACGGGTCAGAGAAGACCCTTCTGCTCGCCTCCGCTGCGGCCCAGCTAGGGCTGCGGGGAAGCGAAACCCAAATGACAATTCGGACAATAAGACGAGATTTGAAGACGATAAAGGGCGAGAATGTCTCATTCTCTATCGCAGCAAGCGGCCAGCCTGAGCGACGGTACCAGATTACAGACGCTTTCACCAGCCAAGAAATAGGACTGTTTTTTTTTCAGGGGGGGGGGGGGGGTTAGTATGCATCTATTTTTCTGTAACTCGGGGAGGGGGGGGGGGGGGGCAGTTGGCAGCATTTCCTTTTGTATGGTTGTTGAACTGATGCTGTTAAACTGAAAAAAAAAAAAAAAATACCTATAAACATATTGTTTAAAAAAAAGAATGAAAAGGGAACAAGGGAACTATAAAATAAATTGAAATGTAAATAAACAAGGTAAAGATAGAATTGACCGTTGAAATATCAAGATAGGGCCGATATGGGCCGATATAATTTTTTTTTTTTTTTTTTTGTAATATTATTTTTTCTTTTTACATGTTTTGGCCTTAAATTGTTTCAAAATATCAGTAATTTCTGAAAATAAGTTACAAAAGTTAAAAAAAAGTATGCGTTTTGGAAAGTAGCTCTTTGTTTGATTATCATAAAAAAGTGTTTTCTGTGCAGAGATGTCGACATCGGTGGATGTCGGTGCCGGCCAGAACAGCAATATTAATGTCGGTTATCGGTATTGGCCACCATTTTCACATCGGTGCATCACTATTCTTTTGGATGTTATAATTTTTTCTTTATTGTTTCTGTCTGTTTAATTGTATTGTCTGAGATGTTTGTAAATCAAAAATGCAAATAAAAATATAAGTTAAAAAAAAAAAAAAAAAAAAATAGGACTGTCGCGGTACACATACCCCGTCGCCAAGCTGATGGAGAAATATGCACATCTGCGCAAGTTACCGATCCCGCTCATAGACAATGCTATGCCGACCCTGTTGATAGGCTCCGACCATGCAGACCTCATTGTCCCGATAGACCGGGTTCATACCGGACCCCGAGGCTGTCCTGCAGCAGTCGAGACCCGTTTGGGATGGACTCTCCAAGGCCTGCTCGCCAAATCTCTCAACCGAAGTACAGCCACTAGATGTCTCCACTCCCGAGTCACAGAGGGAGAAACCGCACTCCTGCAACACGTAGAGCGGTTATGGACCTTGGAACAAATGCCCTTTAAGAACGGAAAGAAAGACATTCGCTCTAAAGATGACATTTACGCCATTCACCTCCTCGAGACAGGGACCAAGAGAGTCCCGGTCAACGGCGTGTTGAGATACGCCACGCCACTCCTGCGGCGAGAAGGAATGCCTACTTTCCACGCCAAGACAGACGCCACAGAACGGTACCTGCTGAACACGGAGCGGCGCTTAGCCAAGAACCCCGCCCAAGAGAGTGTATACCGCGCTGAGATTGAGAAGCTCATCACAGCGGGACACGTCACAAAGATGGACATTAAAGAGGCTGACCAGACCACTGAATCGTGGTACGTGCCTCACCACAAGGTCCATCACAACGGTAAAGACCGCATAGTATTTAACTGCAGCTACCAGATCGGATCCCAAAATCTGAATAAAGAGTTACTGCCCGGTCCCACACTCGGCCCCTCCCTACTCGGCGTTCTACTCCGCTTCCGCCAGGAAAAGGTGGCCATCAGCGGGGACATTAAAGGAATGTTCCTGCAGGTGAGATTAGTAGAGGAGGACAAGCCCCTGTTACGGTTCCTATGGAGAGAGAAGCCAGGAGATGAGCACCCAGCCATCTACCAATGGGAAGTCCTCCCCTTCGGAACGACGTGCAGCCCCTGCTGTGCTACATTTGCACTACAGAAACATGTAGCAGAGGACCCAGCAGCGGACGAAGAGGTCTGACACAGCGTAAAGAACAGCTTCTACGTAGACAACTGTCTACAAAGCCTTTCAACCCAGGAAGAAGCCGAGGCTCTCCTGATTAAACTCCGCGCCTCATTGATCAAAGGCGGCTTTGATCTCAGGCAGTGGGCCAGCAGCGATCCGCAAGTACTGCGCAGCCTCTCCTCCGAGGACAAGGCAGCCAGCAGCGAGACCTGGATGGCTACAATCCCGGGAGAAGCCCAGGAGATGACCCTGGGATTGGTGTGGCGATTCAAAACAGATTCGCTTCACTACAGACACAAGCCCCTGACTACGGAGCAGGGAAGGCCGGCGGCGGCGCCGACCACCAGACGGAGTGTGTACACAACACTCGCCCGACAATATGACCCGCTAGGATGTATTCTACCGTACACCACCAGGGCAAAAATGATTGTACGAGCATTGTGGGACAAGGACCAGGGCTGGGACGACCCCATTCCCGCACACCTTGCATCCACCTGGAGAGAGTGGGAGATGGAGCTCCACTCACTCCCAGGCGTTAATATGCGCCGAAGCTACTTCCCACCCACGGTGAGGCCAGAGACATGTAAAATGGACTTACACGTCTTCAGTGACGCCTCAGAGGTCGCATACGGATCAGTAGCCTACTTGCGGGCCCAAGAAGAGGGGGGAGAGATCTACACAGCATTTGTCCTCGCCCGCTCGAGAATAGCCCCACGCAAGCAACAATCTATCCCACGCCTAGAGCTCTGCGCAGCCCTAGCCGGAGCGCACCTAGCCACGCTCATCCAACGTGAGCTCACCATACCGGTGTCTAGAACAATCCTGTGGTCAGATTCCACGACAGTACTCGCCTGGATCAAATCGGACTCATGCAAGTACAAAGTCTTCGTGGGAGTCAGAGTCACCGAGATTCAAGACTTAACCGAAGAGTTAACCGGAGAAACAGAGTGGCGCTACGTTGATACAAAACAGAACCCAGCTGACGTCATCACCCGGGGAATGCCCCCAGATGACCTCACCCGTCGCAATGTCTACAGTGACGGCCCAGCATTCCTAAAGCTCCCGGAAGGAGAGTGGCCCACGCCTATCCCGAGGGAAGCCAGTCAGGAGGAGGCTGAGAATAAGAAGCCTGTGTTCTGTGGATTGAGCACTGTTATCTCCGCAGACCCCAACATAGATGATTGCACTACCATAGAGAGTGCACAACAAAGGACATTCCTGCGGCACCACCCGGAGTGTAAGTCCCCCGCTGAAATGTCAGCAGCTAACTACGAGGAAGCAGAATTGCTTCTACTGCAGCGAGCCCAGAGAGACTCGTTCCCCGATGAATTGGCCTGTCTACAGGGAGGAAAGCCCGTCCCATCCGACAGCAGATTAATTCATCTGGCCCCCGAGAGCGACGCTCATACCCTCATCAGAGTGGGTGGTCGCCTACGCAGAGCCCCCAATCTACCGGATGACATTAAATACCCGATCGTATTGAACAGCCGACACAAGGTCACAGAGCTGATTATAAAGAAATACGATGAGGATGTACATCACGCAGGAGCAGAAAGAGTCTTCGCGGAGATCAGACGTCGTTACTGGATCCTACAAGGAAGAGAGGCGGTACGACGCTTCCAGCGAACATGTCTAGACTGCCGCAAGTGGCGCGCGCAGCCCAGCATACCAAGGATGGCTGACCTTCCTCCATGTCGCCTCCGAATCGGTGACAAGCCATTCCACTCAACGGGTATGGACTGCTTTGGCCCGCTGCACATAAAGAAAGGAAGAGGAACCGAGAAGCGGTGGGGTATTGTATTCAAATGCATGACCACCAGAGCGATACACATCGAGCTTCTCCCGACCATGAGCACAGACTCATTCCTTATGGCCTTCCGTAGATTCACATCACGGAAAGGAAGACCGTCTACACTATTGTCCGATCATGGGACAAACTTCAAAGGCGGCGAAAGAGAGCTGAGAGAGAGCTTCCAAGCTATGGGCCCAGAACTTAAGACCCACCTCGCTCCAGCACAGATTGACTTCCAATTCAACCCCCCAAACGCACCCCACTTCGGTGGTACTTGGGAACGGGAAGTGCGTTCCATAAAGACAGCCCTGTACGCAGTACTTGGGGCCCAGACTGTGGCGGAAGAAGTCCTAATGACAGTCCTCACGGAGATTGAGGGAGTATTGAACTCTAAGCCCCTCGGCTACGTCTCCAGCGATGTGGCGGATATCGACCCAGTTACCCCCAACACACTCCTGATGGGGCGGCTAGATCCCGCGTTACCCCAGACAATGTACCGGCCTGAAGAAGCGAACGGCCGACGAATGTGGAGGTACAGCCAAGTATTAGCCGACAAGTTTTGGAGCAGTTTCCTACTGCACTACCTACCGTCTCTACAGACCCGCCAGAAGTGGGTAAAGGAGAGAGACAATTTGACAGAAGGAACAGTCGTCATGATTATTGATCAATCACTGCCCAGAGCTATGTGGCCGGCCGGCCGCGTAAGCAAAGTGATCACCGGTGCCGACGGCAAGGTCCGAGCAGCTGAAGTGCTTGTCCAGGGTCGCACTTACACCCGTCCCGTGGCGAGGCTCATAGAACTGCCCCGACTCCCAGACACAATCGATGATGACCATGACCCCATAACCCTATGACTTTGTGAAGTTGACTGACCCCTACAGCAAACCCTTATGTGTAAATAGACAACGCGATTAATCTGTCTCTGCTTAACTGATTAGGTCTGGGACCAATCAGGGGGTGGCTGTTGTGAAGGGCCAGATTAAACCGAATATATATATTTATTTATATATATATATTTAATTGTATTTGTATATTCTCTAATATTCCCTGATATCCCTTGTATATTCCTTGTACAATATGCATTGAATATCCATTCTAGCCTACTGAACATCCCATAATAGTCTCCATTCTACTATTGGTCGAGACCTTGGTGCCAGGCTGCCATACCCCCCAGACCCAGTTCAAACGTACCGCTCAACATGTACGAACAAGTCCTAGTTCCGCGTAGGAATCTGGCTACCGCACCACTAACGGTACTATTTGTTCATAGTGCGTATATATACTGCGCTACTAAAGTAGGACTTCCTTTTTTAGTCCAGTTTCTTACCCTCCAATAGAGTGACAGACGTAAAGCCTCCCCGCGACGCCACGTGTGGGAGTAAGGCCAAGTTCGGCCTACCATCGGTATTGAGACATCGTGTATATTAATATTTGAATAGTCATATTTGGCACTATATCGTCGAGTTGGACGTAGTCTATTAAGCTAATAATAGTCTATTCATATGTAGTGCTTCGTGCGGTGAGAATACTATCGTAGTCAGTACCCCATCGTTTCGGGCAGAGAACTGGCTGCTTATCCAGGGTGGCCGACCCCATGTGAGGCTGCACCCGAGGAGCCCCAGTGCCGACGAGCGAGTGGACCTGCATACCGGATTATTCTACCGACGACAGCCCGCCTTCCCAGGCACGGATTATGCTTTGTATACAGTGATTATTCTATGGATAAAGACCAACACTGCCGTGTGTTGGAAACCCCCCCCCCGGAGAGGACGACAGGTGAGGAGACGCTCTACACGACCGGCCCACAGAGAGTCCAACTGCTTTCATCTGTGGATCGAGGATCGCTGAGGCACCGAGCCGCACAACCGTGGGTTCTCCCAGGATACCCTCGGCCAGACGGATACAGCCAGACTCTACCCCCCCCCCCCCTTCTCCAGTTGTCTTACAAGCGACCGGAATTCCCCCCTAGTGTATCCAGTTCTATAAAGTATCATTGCTATTATTCCTTAAATATTCCAGGTTGTATATTTACCGCCTGCGCCACCAGAGATTGGACGTTCTCTATTGATATACCAACGAATACTCATTTGCCATAAAAGTGCATCCTATTTCAAATCATAAATGTAATTAAGTGATTGCTCTACATACCTTTTGCTATGTATTAATTATTATTAAACGCAGACTTTCGACTTGGTACATTTGTGTTGGATCGTTTCATCTACGTGGGAGTGTTTACCATAATTATTTATGCCTAGTACTGGGTGGCCAGAGTCTAAAGTACAAGAGGTAGTGGTAGTAAGTATCATATCTAACAATACAGTCAGGGAATTGTACCCCTCAGTTACACATATGTTACCTATATAACCATCGGATGAGGACTCTGTATCGGCAGATAGTACTCTATTAAATGACTCAGGATTTTGTGGCAAAAAATAATTGATAATTAGCTAGTAACTGGAATAACAATTTTGGCCATGTAAACGTATTGATAATTTTAAAGCAGCGTGTTGAACGTCACCTACCCGTGGCCTCGTTGTAGTAGACACTGATTCTGTCCAGCTGCAGGTCACTGTCCCCATTGTAGGTTCCTGTAGGATCGATGCCGTGCTCGTCGCTGATCACCTCCCAGAACTGCACACACATAAAATGGAGGGGATCACATGATGGTTACCAACTCTGGAACTATCCATCCATTAGCCGTGTGGTTTAGAAGCGGGGCCAACATGAAGAAAACAGCAGTGGCTTTTTGGATTCAGACGAAAATCACTGCTGATTTCTGGCTCGCCAAGTCCTATCTTTACCCTTTAACAGAGTACAGCTGTAATATTTCCATACTCATTCACCGTGTTGTTGACGACTAGGCAGAAGAATAGTGCTTTTCGGGCACACAAGGCCAAAGCACAAAGGGGCCTACAGATCGCTCCTCAGGCAAGGCTGAAAATGAACTCCCATTTGCATGCAGTCACACTACACTGAGGAAGCTGATTGTCTCGAGATCTGTATTCATGTCTTGTTCGCTCTTTAAAGACCTTGCTTAGATCCCACTCTCTGTGTGCATTTAATCATACAGGCGTGGGACTCTGTGTGCCGTCAGCCATTTGCATGCATGCGTGTGCAGACTGTGCATGTTTCTGGGTAGTGTCTGCTGACAACAGCAGCATTAATGGAAGATTTAGAGTCATCTGGATAAGCAGGCAGGTATTTCAGCTTAGTCGTTAAGAGACTGGAAAGATGGCTATGGACTCAATATTGTCGCGTTTGAATAAAACCGTGCAAGGCAGAAATGACCGATTTGACCTTAATCTGGGGGATGTAACCGCTGAGACAGAGGAAGGACAGGCGGCGAGTACCACTGGAAGAGACAGGGAGAAGGAGACAGTGGCCTGGGACAGTTGACAGTGATAGGACAGACTCATCAGGGAGGACTGAAAATAATTCCAGTGAAAGAATGGGGACAGTAAGCATGAAGGCAGTGCCACACCCTGACCTTAATTCACTACAATGTAGCCCCTTCAGCACTGCAAACCTGTCAATCATATCCACTGGTCATCAAAGGGGCCGGGGGGGGAGGGGGGGGGCTAGGGGGATGGCGACAAATGGGGGTCTTCACTGCCAGGCCACCAGCTGACACATACGGACACCGGTTGACTTAGAAAGGAAACGGCAATATTGCACTCTGTTTGACTGTCATCGTTTTTGTTGAGGTCTTAGGAATAGGATAGATATTTATTCCATTTCTCATCAGATAATCAGAAGTGCAGATACTATGTTTTTTCTTTTTTTCTTCCATATATATATCTAGGACACATAGTCTTTATCACATGGTCTGCATTTTCTGCTACTGGGGCGTTTCTTTCTCTCCAGTAATGGCACATTAAGTCAGTCCTGAGGCCGGTGACTTCACCCTCTGTACATCAGCTGTTTCCTCTGTTCCACTCCCACCCCATCCCTAATGCGGTTAGGGGAGGAGAGGACAGACATCAGGCCCTGCTTTACTGAACATTAAAATCTCTGTCAGCAGAACGTCGTGAAAATGATACCATCCTGCAATATTGGCTAATGTGGTCCACTAATGAATACAGGATGTCGTTCTACTCTGTACGTACTACTCTTTGCGCATTTGATTGGTCAGACTGGGGTCATACGTTGCCCACTGCAGATGGATCAGCTGTAAAGAGAGATGAAGATAATAGACCAGAATGAAATGTCAAACATAATTATATAACACTGGAGCTAGAAGATGAGATGGACGGACTACGGAGTGTGTTCACTGAAGCTTGTAATGGATAAAGAAGCCAAGGCTATACACTGTATTGTATTTTCGACAATGATATAATAAACTGGATTGAGGATTATTCAGACAATTCCAATGAGTTCATCTCCTTCTGAAAGCAATTAACGTTGATAACTTAATTGAACAAACTGTTCTTTTGGAGGGGGGTTTCTTTGTCCATTATCCATGCTGCCCCACCCCTTGTCAACGCTCCACTGCCTTCCACTCACGAGTCACGCTACATCTGCAGCCCGCAGGAATTAATCTAATCGATAGGGGATATCGATCCATCATCCATATGAGTCATATGATATGACTTTGAGGACAAATACTTTAGGCGATTATTCTCACAGGCACGTGCATTGTCTTGAATACCGGTCATCTGCTTGTCTTCTAAGACAAAAAGAGACAAGGGACCGTTGCATACACTGACGGGCTCTGTGACAACTGACAACTGAAGAATATGCTTCTTTTCTTCAGCCGTCTTGGGGTCAGCTCAAATCCCCACCGAGGAGAGAGAACCCCGTTATGTTATTCCTAGACAATCACAGTCCGCTATTCCGCACTCACTCACCGCTAATCAGTTTACCGCAGTACTATACATAGTCTTCAACATTGACAGATTCAGCGATATAAAAGTGGTAAGAAAATCGTTATTGATTGATTGATTGGAAACTTTAACAGATTGCAGAATGGGTACAATACAGTACGGGCGGCTCAATACAAACAATTGTTAAGGGGATGCAGACCAGAGAAATACTTTCGTCTTGTTTACATCATCTGGCCTTTTTATTGTTTATTTTCTCTTTACATCGTTCGTTGTGAAATATTGTGCAATGGGTCGGACTACAGTGCATGAGCGAACAACTGTCCCGACACGAAAGTGACAGTCTTGTTCTTCTATCTAGCGACTACACAGTCTTCCAATCCCACAAACGAACATGTCATAATAATAATAATAAGGAGCTACGGGGCAGTTTCAACAGTTGGAACTGGAAGAGAAGTTGACCAGTCCGCACAATAATAAACAATGACTGCTAATTCTTCCTTACCTTGGCACCAATCTGGTTACCGCACTGGCCGGCCTGGAGATGCACAATTTCCCTCATTATTATGAATAGAAAAGTTTTACAACAACGCACGCAGAGAGCTGCTTCTTCCACACGGCGAGGACCCAACCACAGATTGTTACGAGGGGGACAATGCCTTTATATCTCTGGACCGGGTCCAAGACGAGGCTGCGCTGGAGGCTGGAGGCTGGGCGTGGCCACATCCAGACCCAGATGATCCAGAGTCCACTCCAGACCCAGACCCAGATGATCCAGAGTCCACTCCAGACCCAGACCCAGATGGTCCAGAGTCCACTCCAGACCCAGACCCAGACCCAGATGATCCAGAGTCCACTCCAGACCCAGACCCAGATGGTCCAGAGTCCACTCCAGACCAGACCCAGCTTCAGAATCAGCACAGCAACCAGAGACAAAAAATGCTCTGAACTTCATAAAAGTCAGACAAAGCTTTCCAAAAGCTCAAACAGTGAACTCCAAGCCCACGTGGTTGAACTAAAAATCCAAAGAAACAGACTAAGAAATGACGTAAACACCATGATCAGAACCGCAAAAAGAAATTTCATCAACGACAAAACTGAGGAAAACAAAAACAAACCCCACTCTGGCATCCAATGTAATGAAAAAAGTCAACCAACGAACTAGATTCTTGTACCGGATCTCCTCTCTGGTAAACAGGAATACCCTGAAGACTCTGGCAGGAGCACTCATTCAAGGGTACTACGACTATGCGTGCACCTCATGGTACCAAAGCACCTCAAAGGCACTAAAAAACGAATTACAAACATCTCAAAACAAGCTAGTCAGACTACTGCTTGACCTGACTCCTAGAACCCACCTCACCCCTGCCCACTTTGACAACCTAGGATGGCTTAGAGTAGACGACAGAGTACAGCAACTTGCAATGGGCCTGGTCTACAAGATACACTACACGACCAAGGTACCCATGTACATGTCAAAATACTTCCCAAAGGTCAGTGAATACCACGATCACAACACCAGAGGGAGCTCCACAAATCATGTTAAACCCAGATTTGGCTCAAACAAGGGACTAAACACGTTTCGCAATTATGCCACATCAATGTGGAACGCCCTACCCAAAGCTGTAAAGGAATGTGAATCACTACCCACTTTCAAAAACACTCTCAAAGAACACCTACGGGAGACTGCAATTCGAAACTGGCCCCTACAAATGTCTTAACCCAGTTGTACAGTAAATTACCAAGTATGGCTTCAGTATTCCAATGTACAGTGTACAGTGTCCCCCCCCCAACCCCCCCCCCCCCCCTCCAATGTACAGCCCCCACCCACCAACGCCACCCCACCCACCCAACCTCCTCCAATGTACAGTTTCTACGTCAAATGTATATACACTCTTTTTCTGGACACTTTTTGTATCACAAACAGTACTGTATTTGCAAATCTGATATGTCATAAATGTATAGATGTAGCAGTACTGTCTATCTGTATGTCATGTATGTCATATATGTTATGATGAATTGAAAATGGGGGACCCTGATGTAAACAAGACGAAAGTCTTTCTCTGGTCTGCATCCCCTTAACAATTGTATGTATTGAGCTGTACTGTACTGTACCCATTCTGCAATCTGTTAATAAACTTTTCAATCAATCAATCAATAAAGAGTCCATACCTATTGCATAAGTTGGGTAGGCCGGTGTAAATCTGTTTTTGACCACTAGATGGCAACATGCATCTGTTATTACTTTAGCTGACAATGGGCGTGGTCAATGTCGTCTCCATTGCAAATAAACATTTTTGCCATTCCGGAAGGCTCTCGAAGACCCACTGTCCCCACAACACACAGACTTCAACCCACCTTAAAGCCCCCTTTGAAAAGGACACGTCCCGAAAGGAAATCGGACTTTTTATCCATAGAGATCGGTAAGTTAAACCGAATATTCATTTTCATTTGGGTTGGTGATGAAGGCCTATGTTAGTTAGTTCTAGTGCACATATTGCTGGATTACGTCCACTCCCATGATCCACAGCAGGCTAACAGCAGCTAGCTAACGTCAGATGGACCGTGTGCTGGCCTGGTGATACATGAGCGGTGGCCAGTCCATAACGTTGACTGTACCTCGCTAACAACATTACTATTCGCTTCATTGACATTGTAGTTAATTAACTAAGCAGTGTGTTTACCCGGAGATTGGGATCATGCGATGTGACGTATAGCCAACTAACATGAGTGGACGTGCCTCTGTGTTAAGCCTAAAGGCCGACTTCCTTACAGTGTGACATTTAGATTATGATATTATTGTGTCTGATTAGCAAAGACAATGGTAACCTTAACGTTGTTTTGTTGCTTTGGAAAACGAGTTTATTATGTTTCAATTCGGAAAATGGAACATTACCCTCAACTCTCTTTTCAGACTCCTTTTTGTACACATAAACAGTACTGTATATTTGTAGATCTGGTATGTCATAAATGTCTAGATGCAACAGTACTGTCTACCTGTATGTCATAAATGTCATGATTAATTGAAAATGGGGGACCCTGATGTAAACAAGACGAAAGTCTTTCTCTGGTCTGCATCCCCTTAACACATTGTGTGTATTGAGCCGTACTGTATTGTAACCATTCTGCAATCTGTTAATAAAGTTTTCAATCAATTAATGCCCCACAATCCTACTGTACTAATGCCATTTGAAGTTGCGCATTGACGTGACCACAGTAGGAATCTCAGGACAAATGTATGCATGTCCAGTGTCCACTAATACAGAACATAGGGCATGCATAGTTCAAAGCTGATATTGTGTGGTGTTCCCCTTAAATTACACGTAAAAAAAAAAAATTAACGCCTAGCTCTTTCCTTTCAAGCTTAATACTCTGAATTGACAAGCTATCAAATTAACTTCCAGCTCGAGAAGTCAAGATGTTCTACACCTGTGGTCCCAACGAAGCAATGGTTGTATCTGGTAAGAGATTTAGTACTTTTTTTTAACCTAAGCTTTACTTTGTGTTCCTTGCCTACATATCAATTATTTTATGCAACACCACAGGAATTGTTTAAACTAGAAACTCAGTCACAATATCCCCCTGTCAAGGAAGTGAACATTAAAACTCTGCATATGACAGCTGTAATTTACAAAGTAATACATGTCATGTGCCACTATATGTCTAGGCCAGGGGTGGCCAACCAGTCAGAGACTAAGAGCCACAAAAATGACTGTGGTACCACAAAGAGCCACACCATATACAAGCGTTTCTCAACCTTTTTTTTCAGTCACCCTTCATGTGTTTATAGGTCTCACCCTCTGGCCTCTGAAGTTGCTAATGTCTTTTTTATTTGGGCCTCACAGGGTTAAAGTGGAGATGAAGCAGTGAGCAATGTGATCCTAGTTTGTTTGTTGTGTACCTTGTGTAAGACAGGGTTCTATAATCAAATGTGAAATCTATCTTATTTGTCTGAAAAATATAATATAATATCCCTGTTTTCAACATGGGCGCCGCCATTTTGTTGCTGACGTCATGGCTGACGTCATGCCGGGGGTTGGGTGTATACACTCTGGTTAGCTGCCTATATTGAATGGGTCAGTCAGCAAATAAAATGTTGCCTACAAAACAACGGGACCGCGGTGGTTCTGTTTGTATTGCTCCTGGCTGTTCAAACTAATTTTACCATGTGAGAGAGGAAAGTTGGTTAATTTCCACAAACTACCAGTGAAAAAAACAGTGTTGTTGACATGTTGGCTCGGTCTGGCTGCACCCAGGCGGCGCGACCAGCCTGTTGGACAGGGAAGGAGGATCTGCAGCGAACACTTCATTGCCTCGGATTATGTTGTTGGGGTGGGATGTTTGTCCAGAAGACCACTAATCAGCTGAAGCCGGACGCGGTTCCCTCGGTCTTCGACAGACAGACCGGCGTTAGCTCTCGGGAGCGATCGCTAGCTAGTTGGCACCAGCCGGGGCCCGGCGTTAGCTCTCGCTAGCTAGCGTTAGCAACCGGAGCGTCGCGGAGCATTCAGCCTGCTGGCTACCTAGACCCACTTCAACCAGCGTCGCGGAGCATTCAGCCTGCTGGCTACCTAGACCCACTTCAACCAGCGTCGCGGAGCATTCAGCCTGCTGGCTACACAAGCTGTGTAGCCAGCAGGCTGAATGCTCCGCGACGCTCCGGTTGCTAACGCTAACTAGCGAGAGCTAACGCCGGGCCCCGGCTGGTGCCAACTAGCTAGCGATCGCTCCCGAGAGCTAACGCCGGTCTGTCTGTCGAAGACCGAGGGAACCGCGTCCGGCTTCAGCTGATTAGTGGTCTTCTGGACAAACATCCCACCCCAACAACATAATCCGAGGCAATGAAGTGTTCTCTGCAGATCCTCCTTCCCTGTCCAACAGGCTGGTCGCGCCGCCTGAGTGCAGCCAGCCCGAGCCAACATGTCAACAACACTGTTTTTTTCACTGGTAGTTTGTGGAAATTAACCAACTTTCCTCTCTCTCACATGGTAAAATTAGTTTGAACAGCCAGGAGCAATACAAACAGAACCACCGCGGTCCCGTTGTTTTGTAGGCAACATTTTATTTGCTGACTGACCCATTCAATATAGGCAGCTAACCAGAGTGTATACACCCAACCCCCGGTATGACGTCAGCAACAAAATGGCCGCGCCCATAATGCTAAATGCTTCAGAAATGTACACAACAAATCGTTTTTTCTTAGAAACTGCTTATTTTTATAACGTGACTTCTTCTGTGGCTTATCTAAATACTAATGTGATGCTATGAATATGTATTTATCGCACTGCTTCATTTCCACTTTAAAAGTACCCTGTGAGACCCATGGTTGCAAAATTACAAAATCACTTTTAGCCATTTAAAAAAAATAATGTTTATTTAAAAAATGTTAAAGGGGAACTGTTTTACTATTTCTTTCACTATTTGGGCACTTTTACACAATTCCTGCGAGTCTATGGAACACCTAGGTTTTTTTCAAAAAAAAATGCATTGTTTAGTATTTCTAATCAAGTACTAAAAACCGCATTTTTCTAACTCAAGATCTTAAGCCGTTTTGAGGCTGGGCTCCAACCACTGTGTGGCCTGGTGCCAACTGCCACATCAACTGCCACATTATTATGCAGCTGAGAAATCTCTGACATCACAGATATGCACATTTTCAGATGACTCAGTTCAGTGAGGGTGAATATTGTGAGAGGAAAATTGGAAGAATGCGCCAATATGAGAATTAGAGACATAGATCCTATTAATATAAGTCCACATAGCTAAGAAACAATGGTAAACACTGAAAAAGGCCATTTATAAGATAGTTCCCCTTTAAGCACATGTATAGTCAATTGGTCCTGTTGTTCAGCCTCACAATGCTATTTGATAGTAAATGTGTTTATATGTCCCACCCTCTGGCCTCTGAAGTTGCTAATGTCTTTTTAATTTGGGCCTCACAGGGTTAACCTCTTAAGCCCGAGATATACAGTAAAAGTGTATATTTTCAGCATTACGTTTGTTTACCAATTATTTTAACTGTTATTAGTGAAATATAAGATTATAGAAATCTCAGGGCATTGAGTCGGAAACCGGCGCATATTGACAGGAGGAAGTGGCACATCCAAAAGTGAGTGTAGTCTTTTGAAGGAAGAGACTCAGGGCTTTCAAATTTAGAAAAACTACCCTACCCAGCTCACACCAGCCCCTGTCAATCATCTGACTTCTGAATTTACTTTTTAATTTCTTTTATTTTTTGGGATTATCTCCCACAAACCTGAACGTTATTGCCATAAAACGGAACGCAGTTAGTTTCTCTACCTTTCTGTGAACGTCTTGCAAAAAACGGTGTTGCAATATGATGAAAAATGGTGGAGAAATTTACATTATAAAAAAGATGGCAGAATTCAGTACTGTATCTACAAAACCTTCTGTTTAATCATCTTCCCTTTATTCATTTGCTTAGATTTTTCAGGTCTGGTCAATTTTAGCATGGTGTTATTCACAGTCAAAGATAATTTTTTTTTTAAATAGAATTGATATTCTCCTTTGGTTCATTACAATTTACTCAAGCCTAGTAACAGACAATGTTACTTTTTATGTTACAGTTTATTGTACAATGTTGTTTTTTATTGGATTCTATATATGTTGTACCACTGTAATGCACATCGTTGCGGGCAAGACCACCCGCATTTCATTGTATACTTGTATGCCGTGACAAATAAAACTCTTGACTTGACTTGAGACACACTATTTCTGACACTGATCCATATATGTCCCTAGATTCAGATACCAAGAACATGCAAATGGACCATTTAAAAAAAAAATGTAAATGTTTATTCTACGTCCTTATGGAATGAGCAGTGTTGTGCTAGTTACTGAAAAATAGTAACTCAGTTACTTTACTAGTTACTTCATTTCAAAGTAACTTCGTTACTGTACTAGTTACTTACACCCAAAAGTAATGAGTTACTGTGAAAAGTAACTATTTAGTTATTTAAAAAAAAAAAAAAAAAAAAAATTGCTCAAGTCCCATGCCCCATATACTCAAAATCGGTTGATCAACTTGACAGTTTCCATTCACATCACCGAACTCTGCTAAGCAATGTGGTCTAGAGCGTTTCATTATATATTCCCTCCCCGCTGTATGTATATTTCTCTCCCACCCACCCACCCCCTCCTAATGTACAGTCCCCTCCCCATCATATGTATATACTCTGTCAGGATCTAGGGGTAACAGTACTGTATATTGGAATACCGTTTATGTCACAAATGTATCAGTACTAAATACCTATATGTCCCTATGCCATAAATGTCATGTATGTTGTGTATGTCATAAATGTCTATATGAATTGAAAATGGGGGACCCTGATGGAAACAAGACAAACGTCTTTCTCAGGTCTGCATCCCCTTAACAATTGTATGTATTGAGCCGTACTGTATTGTACCCATTCTGCAATCTGTTAAATAAAGTTTTCATTCATTCATTCATTCATCCATTCATTAATTCATTCATAACCATCTTGCAGCGTTGTTATCAAAGCATTGCAACGTTAGAATAGTTAGGATATCAATTGTGCATGAAAGGACTATATTTATATTGTTTGATTAGTATTATGAGATTCCCTGGCAGATTTTGTACAGTCAAAATCCGTTGATCTTGAGTTTCAGTGAACACATTGCACTCACCGTCACCAGTCTGCGGTGGTCGAGATGTAACGTTAGTCCAGTTGACTCCAGCAGCCCTTCAAACATGTTCTTTATCTCGTTTCCATGTTGTATATTAATTATCTCTCCAAGTAGTTGCTAAATGGTTTGTTAGTTCGTTATTATTACTGCGTTCTTATTATGTAGATTCATAGCGAGCGTCCTCTTGTTGTTTACTGTAGAGAGCGCCTATTTCTTTCAGAACGTCAGTGGCCAATCAGAAGTGCGAAACCAGAATGAGGCTACGGAAAGAAATAATAATAATAATAATACTTCGTTTTATATAGCGCCTTTCAGTCTACAGTAAACAAAACAAACGCAGGCGAAATAAGGACGCTCGCTATGAATCTACATAAAAAGAACGCAGTAACGAACTAACAAACCATTCAGTAACGTAAGTAGCGTTACTGAATTTCAAAAGTAATGCGTTAGAGTACTAGTTGCGGCAAAAAGTAACTTCGTTTCTGTAACGCGTTACTTTGTAACGCGTTAGTCCCAACACTGGGAATGAGTGACACAATTTTTTTTTTTTTTTTTTTTTTTTAAATGGATGGAAGAGCCGCACATTGATGGGCAAAGAGCCGCATGCGGCTCGCGAGCCGCGGGTTGGCCACCCCTGGTCTAGGCTATCTTTCCTTCTGGGACGGAAGTTGTAAGCTATGAAGAGTCTTGTTTACAGTAAGACAATAAAAACATCATGTGAGTTTGCTTGCTGGGACTGCTTGCTGGTCTTCCGGCCACTGCCACCAAGCCTCTTCAGCTCATTCAGAACGCAGCGGCCCACCTGATCATCACTCTCAAACTAAAGACGCACTTCTTCAACCATTATCTGAAATGAAAAAAAAATATATATATACTATAATATTCTAACCCTAACTAACCTTACTGTCATGCACTTGTCCTAATATACTAACTATACTATACTAATATACTGTAGGGGTGTAAACTTTAAACGTACACATATCCGTACCGAACCGTTTCAGTGTGTACCGTACCGAACCGAACGGCTGTGTACCAAACTAATACAACGGTATGTTAACCACTACATTTTTTTTTCACAATCTAATATACATATATATATATATTTTTTAACAAGTCTATTATTAATTTCAATATAGAATATTCGTTGACAGCCCTACAAGTACAATCAGTTACTGCACACTACATCATCCCTGAGTGGAACATGGAAAGTGGACCGTACGTAACGTACCGTGTTTTTTGTGTACCGTTACACCCCTACTACTACTACACTGTAGCACTCAACACTTTGATGAACATTGTTACTCAGCTGATAGAGTTGTACCCTTCCTGCTGACTTGTCGTACAGAACTTGTAAGTCGCTTTGGATAAAAGCGTCAGCTAAATGTAAATGTAAAATGTGAGTGATTAAATTATCAGTCATGGGATAAGCAGATAAGCACCCCATGATGTCATAGATTACAGTAGGCTAAACAGAAGAACTTTCCCATCTTAATCTGCAGGTCCAGCTCTGACGACACTCAGCGGGGTGTTTCGCAACAGTGACTGTCAACTGTTGGTAGTTGAATGAATGACCTTTAACTTACTGCTAGTCTTCTTCTTCTTCTTCTTTGTTGTCTTCTTCTTCTTCTTCTTCTTTGTTGTCGTCTTCTCTCCCCCCAGGCTTTGGCCGTTCTCCTCCTCTGATGATTGCTGGAGGAAGAGTCTTTGTCCTCCCATGTATTCAGATGATACAGAGGTACTTAATCCAATTTCCATTCGTCTTTCTACATAGGTTTTTTTCCTTAACATAATAGCGTCAAAAAAGGGAAAGACTTAAAAAAAGAAAAAAAAATTATAATCGGTCAACAAAAAACTAAATCAATGAATGTGTTTGGGGGTAGGGCAGCAGTGGACTAAAGGTTAGAGAAGCAGGCTTGTTATCCTTTATTTTTTCACCTCATGCATCTCTCTCTCTCTCTCTCATTTCCTGCTGTCCTCAGAATCACTCTCAACACCCTGACTCTAAATGTGAAGAGTGACAAAGTCTACACGCGCCACGGAGTCCCTGTCTCCGTCACTGGCATTGCACAGGTACAGCACACTGAAATACCACACATGCTCCAGTCTGTTTCTAATCAATACGGAACATGTATTTGTCAGCAAATACTAGGCTAAATGTCTGTCTGCGATAAACACCAGGTAAATAGTTATAAATAGTTACTACATTGAAAATGCATGTCCCAATAGGGAGAATTTAAATGATCTAACTGTCCGGAACCAGACTGGTAGATGAGTATCTTACTGGAGGTGTCTGGTGGATGAGTCAGTAACGGCAGCCAGCAGGACAGCACTGCCTCTGTGGTTAGAGAAGCAAACTTGTAAGCAGGAGGAGATTGGTTTGAGAGTAGAATTAGTCGATATGCAGCGAATAAGACATTTGGCTTTGTGTAATAAATGCCTGCTTCCGATAATAGTCTGTCAATCATAAATAAAAAAAAATCATAATCACGATTACATTGATTGATATTGAATTCATGATTATTAAACACCATTACTCTTTGATTTGAGAACATCATATGATGACGACTGAATTAGTTCTACTTTTCCTCTCTACCAACGCTGCCTTTCTGTCATCTTCTACAAGTTACCAAAGTCGTTTCAAAATAATCTGAGAAACATGCCGTGGCTTCTCCCTTTCAACATGAGCTGAAACTGGGGTTGGGGGGGTGGGGGGGGGGGTCACCGCTGTGAAGGAAGGGTGCACTGCATTTACAACACAAGACTAACGGAACGTAGACCAAATGCGTCCACATTTTTATAGGATTCTAGCACATTTTCATAACAATAGCGAATATTACCGTTTTCATTGAGGTTTCTTACAAATTAACGATGCTTTATGTTGTCCTTTATATGCCGATTATCATTAAAATCTTAAATTGTACCATATGTCCCCCTTTAGACAACATATGTAACGCTACCAGCGCACTTTTGTTAAGATAATTAGTTTACCATTCACGGTCGCTATACCGAGGTCGCAGTAATAGTTTACCGCTGTTCAGATCACGGCGAATAATAGACCCAGTGACCTGTGACCTGTGCTAAGGATCTTGGGAAATGTATTCATGTAGTTTTCAACATTTTCACCTTTTAATTTTAAACCAATGCTGCCATCTACTGACAACAGAAAGTGTTGTCTATAGTCACTTCCGTATACAGCGTCGCCCGAAACCCATTGTAGAGATTCCCACTTTTTACTGGGAATGGGGCGTGGCCGTATTTGGTCCCAGACAATAAGAGTGGCTGCGATTGGTCACAGTGACGTTAAATGAGAACAACACGGTATGCGGCACAATGATCGCTTTATCTCGATTATCTTGTTTTCATGAATAAGTTAAAGTAGTTTAGTTGACAAAAGCATGAGTCATAAAAAAACATTCATTCAGTGTTGATTCATGATAACATGATCAATAAAGGAATATCTTATCTTATAATGTCCACGACTTATTTCCATCATGATCCTTGCTGTTACTGGGACAATACAATACACAAACCGATACAAATATTTACATGAAAACATTTTAAAAAGACATAGTCTATCCCACATAAATGGCATAATCATACTCCCTTATTCAATAACAAGGCACTCTTGATTGGAAAACAACCTATAAGATTCCCTAGATGGGAAAAGCAAGGCATACACTCATTAGGAGACGTTTTCAACAAACAGGGTTTTTGTAGTTTCAATGAAATACGCAAAAAATTTAATCTCACCAAGTCCACATACTATTATTACGCACAGTTATTGGCATGTTTGAAAGCTCACAGTGTTCCATTAAAGATACCAATTGTACACCACAGATACCACAAATTTTTCTATGAAAGAGAGACATCGAGAGGTTTTGTTTCAGATTTTTATCATCAATTACTAACGGCCTCGTATGAAACCCTCCATCTAGACTCTGTCTGGAGGAGGGATATACCAGACCTGGAGACAGACTTTGACTGGCAAGAGGCCTGGGTAAATGTACGACTTGCATCAAGGAACCCGGACCATCAACAAATCAATCTTAACTATATTCACAGGACATACTTAACTCCTATAAGACTGAACAAAATGGGTCTTAAACAAGACTCCAAATGCTCCCTATGTACAAATGGGGACGAAGGGACATTTATGCACATGTACTGGGACTGCCCACCAGTTAAGATATTTTGGAAAGAAGTGACCCAGCAATTATCAAATCTCTTGGATCTGGATATACCTGTACACCCCTCTGTATTACTGCTGAATGATGTCTTTGAACATGCAGTACCTCCACAGCTAAAGAGATTGGTTTTATCCGGTATCACAGTGGCTAAAAAGCTGATAGCATCACGTTGGTTTCAACAGGAAAAAATGTGCCGGAAGGTCTGGACTCTTACATATCTCGATGTGATTTATCAAGAAATATCTACAGCAAGAATTTTGGGTCTCAATGAATCCAAAATGACTATGTGGTTAGAAGTGGTGGAGAGAAGGGCGGTTAGGTGGCCGAGCGGAGATTGCGTTCGTCACCAACCCCGGAGCTGTGAGCTGGATTCGCCTGTTCGAATCCAGCTCACAGCTCCGGGGTTGTCACCAGCTTGGCTGGCCGTCTGCACTAATACAATTGGCTGTATTAGAGGGTGGGAGAAGCTGGCGGGGTGGGTCCGGGTCGTTGTAAACAGCGACTCCTACAGTTCGGTCGGGGCGCCTGCTAAGCGCGGATAGGATCTAAGTGGGATAGTGTGGTCCTCCCACACGCTACGCCCCCTCGATAAGAATCCGCGCTGCCAGGTGAAAAGAAGCGGTGATTGGCTGGACGTGTGTCGGAGGAAGCACGTGGTAGCCTCCACTCTCCCAGATGATCTGACTGTGGGGGGTAAGTGCGCAGCGACCAGGAAGGGACTGGGAATTGGCATACGACTAACATTGGGATGGGAGAAAATCGGAGGAAAATGGAGGGGGAAAAAGACCAATAAAAAATAAGTGGTGGAGAGAATAAAAGCTAGCATATAATGGTAGTGTCTGGTTAGGAACAAGTTATAATGGTTGGATTATCCAATGGGGGGTCCGGGAGGGGGGGGTACGAGCTAGAGCATATGTGTGTAGGTTTTTAGATAACAGGTATTAGGGGTATATCCTGTATAAGACATTTGACTAAATGGTAATTTCATTGGATATGTACTGTAATTAATGCTTGTATATCTTATCGTGTGTTGTCATGTTTGTTTATATGTTTGTTTAAAAAATAATAATAAAAAAAAAAAAAAAAAAAAGACAGTCACCTCACCTATGACAATACTACTGCATTTCAGATACATAAAAAAAATACTACTAAAACCAATGTTTTGCTACCGCTTCTATGTAACATTTTGATCTGACAATGCGACACCTCACTGCAGGGTAGTGTGTTTGTGTGGGTGTGTCACTACTTGGGTCATTTGTGTGGCGTTGTGCTGTGAGCTTTAACCCCCCCCCCCCCCCCCCCAATCTATCATCTTCCTCTGCTGGCCACTCTGCTTATTGGCCACCACAGTGTTGGGGGCGGGGGGCGCGTTTTGGCAGCAGTTGAACCTGTTTCAACGCTCTTGCCGCACGGCATGTGCATTTTTATTCTTTATTTTCTCGACAACCCCTGCCTGCGGTAACCACTGCCGGGGCCAAAGCGCAGTAGCTCCATTCAAATGAATGGGAAAATGTGTTGGATTCTCAGATCTAAATGCAGCCTTATGCCTCAAAATGCATCTCAAACAATCCAGAAACTTGAGTTTTTAAACTGTATAACATATTAGGGCCGGGTGTCGATTTAAAAAAAACTTTTATGGTATCGATCGAATTGCTTCAATACTATTGTGTATAAAAAAATGCTGTGGTATCGAAATTTGGTATCGAATGGCGGTGTCATTCCAAATTCTCCATATATTATACTTATTCCAAAAGTTAAGTTAATCTCATCAGTGTCAGTGAGCCGATACCTCCTTTGTAAATACAAACCACTTCCTTTGTAAATGCACTTTTGGCGGCCAACATTTTGCATTGATGGAATACTAACCACACACAGCTCTGAAGCGGTCAGTGGGAGCTGTGAGGTCAGTGGAGCTGTGAGGTCAGTGGAGCTGTGAGGTCAGTGGAGCTGTGAGGTCAGTGGAGCTGTGAGGTCAGTGGAGCTGTGAGGTCAGTGGAGCTGTGAGGTCAGTGGAGCTGTGAGGTCAGTGGAGCTGTGAGGTGCGCAGACCTGATGGCAAAGCACTCCTAAATCCTTTGAAACTAGGGATGCGCCGAAAAGAAATAAGGAAACGCATGGCCAAATACCGAAACGAATACCGGTATTATTTCTTTTATATGCCAATTTGTACCTTTGCATAAATTAAATTAAATTAATTTTAATATTACAAAAACGACAAGGTGATGAAAAAACGAGTGGTTTATGCACAAAAGCGTTTATTTATGTAACACTTTATATTAAGTGCTACATGAAAGGAGATGAAGATAAAAAAATAGAATTAATAAAAACGATTAAAATGAAAAACCAATGAAATGGAAGAAATAGTCAGATCATGTGATCTGGACTCTTGAGTTACCAGTGCATTGAGCGGTCTGTTGCGAGGCCCAATATATGGCAAAAAAGAAAGCGGGGAACATTGGTCTGTTCATTTAACCGTGACCACGAAGATCTGATCAGAGACAATTATCCTTCTGTGTGTCTAAGGAGACGCTGAAATGTCTAGAGACCTTTTTCACACGTCACAGGACGAATTAGCCTAATCTTCGTGGGTCTTTTAATGCGGAGAACAGTGGGCCCAAGGAACTTTAAAGTTCCATACAATACAGTTCCTGGCAATTTAGAGTTCCTGATAGTTTCTGTGCAAACACAGCTTTATTTCATGTTAGTTTAATAAACAAAATATGGTAATTACAATTTTGCATTGATGAGCCTTTGAAATGTAGTGCTTTGTTCTGTAAACTCTGCATGTGATGTAATATTTCTATTGTAGACCAGTGTCATCCAGTGATTAATTGACTGGTGCTTTAATCATTACCACACCTAGAAGAAAATAAACCGATGAGCTGCAGTGTGCTCATTGAAGTGGACTGGTTGTCAAAATCTTAGTCTTGTTCATCTAACCGTCCTTCCAGGTGAAGATCCAGGGCCAGAACAAGGAGATGTTGGCCACGGCCTGCCAGATGTTCATGGGCAAGTCTGAGGGCGAGATCGCCAACATTGCCCTGGAGACGCTGGAGGGACATCAGAGAGCCATCATCGCCCATCTGACCGTAGAGGTTGGTACACACACACACTAACAGGCTGTCCCCCAACCCTGTTGGTACACACACACACTAACGGGCTGTCTGTCCCCGAACCCTGTAGAGGTTGGTACACACACACACTAACAGGCTGTCTGTCCCCCAACCCTGTAGAGGTTGGTACACACACACACACTAACAGGCTGTCTGTCCCCCAACCCTGTAGAGGTTGGTACACACACACACTAACAGGCTGTCTGTCCCCCAACCCTGTAGAGGTTGGTACACACACACACTAACAGGCTGTCTGTCCCCCAACCCTGTAGAGGTTGGTACACACACACACTAACAGGCTGTCTGTCCCCCAACCCTGTAGAGGTTGGTACACACACACACTAACAGGCTGTCTGTCCCCCAACCCTGTAGAGGTTGGTACACACACACACTAACAGGCTGTCCCCGAACCCTGTTGGTACACACACACACTAACGGGCTGTCTGTCCCCGAACCCTGTTTTTGGGGATTCGAACTTTGTCAGGGTTTTTCGAACGGAATTATTTTTTAATAATATATATATATATATATATTTTTTTTTTTACTATCCTCAAACTAAATCCTCAATTTGAATAAAGTGATTAATCTGATTAAATTAGTCTTTATTTTTTATTTATTAAATCAACTTTCCAGACCCAGCCCAGGGTCTGGAAGCCCCAGCCCAACTACATCAATTAAATCAACTTTCTTTGATGAATATAACTCATCAGTTTATTTTAATACTATAATATTAGTGTAGCCTAATCTTTATCTGCAACTGTGAAGAAAAACCCCATTGGTTTAAACAGAATTAATAGAAAAATAATTGAAAAAGATTTTTTTTATTAACACAATGGGGACGAACAACGTATATATCCGTGTTTCGATTCCACCCGTTGTGGACAGAAGCACGGATAAATCCGTGGCAAGTTGTTATTGCTTTTATTCCATTTTAATAACCTATTCAAGGTCGCCGAGCGGCACTGCAGATATACCCTACTCCAGGGGTCGGCCATTAGGTTTGGCCACAGGCCAGATTTTCCCTAACCCGTTGCTTGGCGGGCCAGGATCAAAAACAATGGCTAATTTAATATAGTGAAAAAAGACAAACGTTTTTCTCTGGTCTGCATCCCCTTAACAATTGTGTGTATTGCGCCGTACTGTATTGTACCCATTCTGCAATCTGTTAAATAAAGTTTTCATTCATTTATTCATTCATGAACAGCAGATCAGCTGTTGCAGATCACCACGGCGCGTGATGAACAGATCAGAAGACAGAATGCATGAAAACACGACTCACCATACCTTGTTTGTTGTTAAGTCACATATCCACTCGCCGCCCTCCAATTCCAGATTGGCGTTGAATGCAGCTACTTTATCTGCCAACTTGAACACAGTTGTCATCATTTCCTCGTTGTTGTTGTCGCCACATATTATGCAGAGAGGATGTCGGCTCAGCACGCAAGAATCACCGACCTGTTGCGATAAACCCGTATTTTAAGTATGGCTCCTGTTTATTAAAAGAAGCGTTATATTTCCCCGTTGCAGAGAAGCTATCCAAAGATGTTTGTTTTGTTTTTTTAACACATTTTGTTACTCGCTCCATCTCGAACGCAGAAGTGAAAGTGCGTTAGGGAAATATACACGCGTCCCGGTGGGACTATTCCATTGGTTCTCCCAGTCCATGTGACCATTTCTAGCATTTCAATTGGCTATAGTGACAGACATGCTTTTGATGACTACCGGTAGATAGATACAGCTTCACAATAAAAGACACCCTGGCGTCCCGAGTGAATATTTCCCGCGCGTAAAATAAATATTATATTCTCAAAATAATCTGACGGGCCAGAAATTATTGCTGGCGGGCCAATGTCGGCCCGCGGGCCGCCTATTGCCGATCCCTGCCTTACTCTTTGAATTCGAGAAGGTGCAATACCGGCCAGATCCTCTTAGAGGCGCTATCACGATAATGCAGTGTTCCCTGTGGCCGAACGGTGGACTATTTTCTTTTACTTTCAATGGAGTTTTATGTTAGCTCGATTCTGGATCTGCAGCCTGTAGCTTGGATTACGTTTTGCATCGCAGATTTCACCATGCAATAAGGGGATTTATCATCAGCCAATGGACATATCGATCTACCAGATGGCGATCGATAACGGGGAAATGCTCGGGGGGATCCCACCGGACCACGGTAAGATCTTTTTCACGTAAAGTACATCCCGATCTGGCCTTTTGGTAGCCATCCAGGCGTTCGTCCTATGAGGCTAATGAGGCTAACGCGGTTATTGGTAATCAATAATCAGAAATGACGTCTCCCCCGCCCCCCCCCCCCCCCCCCCCTTTCATGCATACATGCGTGAGGATCGTGCCGATCATATGCAGTTTGAGTTTTAACTGGAGCGTATCTATAACCGAAATGCCATTGGATTTAACGTTATTAGCTATTAGCCCATTATCTCGGCTTCCAGGAAATATACTAGACCAAATCCGGTATAATACTTATATTCACGGCACTATAAAATGAGAACGTATTGATGAATTTATATACTATAAAGTATAGATTTAGCTCTACAAACAGCCCCACGTCTGTTTACATATCCCGGTCCTCTTGAGATTAATTAGACTCATCCCAGTGGCCGCGAAAGTGTTACATTTCTTTTTAATGTTGATTTAGAATTAGAATGCCAACGTAATGAATGGAGGTTCGAACGTTTGGGCTCAGCCCTAACACACACACACACGCAACTAGGGATGCTCGATATTGGCTTTTTTACCGATACCGATATTCCGATATTGTCCAACTCTTAATTTCCGATACCGATATCAACCGATACCGATATATGCAGGGTTTCCCCCCCCAAAAAACGGAATAATTTCAGGTAACTAATAATTTCACTGGATATATATATAACAAATATTGTTATTGTTTTGTTTTTTTTTAAACCGATACCGATATTTTCCGATATCACATTTTACTGCCGATATCGGCCGATAATATCGGTCGGCCGATAATATCGGACATCCCTACAGGCAACCTATCTCAAGTGACTTACTGTATCCGTCACTTATCTTTATCTAAGACATTATCATACTCTCTGTGTGATAGGTTTGATCCTCTTTGTGCAGAGCTGATCTCTATTGTAGTTGGATGTGGCAATGTACTCCTGTTGTGTTGAATGTGTCCCATCTCTTTTGTGTAGGAGATCTTCCAGGACCGTAAGAAGTTCTCTGAGCAGGTGTACAAGGTGGCCTCCTCCGACCTGGTCAACATGGGCATCGGGGTCGTCAGCTACACGCTCAAAGATGTTCACGACGATCAGGTATCATTTGCTGGTTTAAAATGCCACTTTGTTAACCACACAGTATCTCTATTTATACAATGGCATGCAAATTTCTCGTTCTGATTGGCTGAAACAGTCAAGTTAGACGTGGTTATTTCTTATAACCCCCGCTCGTGATCCCAGAACCCGCCCACAACCGAATTACAATCACTCCGCCGTTCGTGGTTTTAGAAATTAAAGCAAGATGGCGGACAATAATCTTTATGAATGGATGTGTTGAATCAAAAACGATTCTGTCACGGCGAATGTGTTAGTTTCTTACACAATGTTGGATTATGTAATTGGTGGGTCATGAGTAATTGTAGAACAAAATATAAATTGCGGGAAGTCTGTCGTTAGATGCCATTCGTCAAAAGGACATTCATTTCACTGTGAATAAAATGTTCAATCAAACCAATAACACGCTCACGGAGGTGCGCTGTTGTAAGTGAGCGTGGGTTATTGGATTGATTGACTTCATTCTTAGATGCTTCTAAGATGCTTCTATAGAAAGTAGGTTCAAAAAAGAAAGAAAGAGAAGTTGCCTCCCTCTATAGGAGGCAATTTTTTTTTAATCTACTTTCTATAGAAGCAGCTGGGAGGTGCGCTGTTTTAAGTGAGTGTGGGTTATTGAATTGATTGATTGAACATTTTATTAATGTCCGCCTTGTTTCGAACTGGTTAAGAACTGTTAACCAGTTCAAGCCTAACCAGTTTGAAACAAGGTGGACATTAATAAAATGTTCAATCAATCAATTCAATAAACCACACTCACTTAAAACAGCGCACCTCCCAGCTGCTTCTATAGAAAGTAGGTTAAAATTATATATATATTTTTTTAACCTACTTTCTATAGAAGCATCTAAGAATGAATTTCTTAACAGTTCTTAACCAGTTCAAAACAAGGCGGACATTAGGGCTGGGCGATAAAACGATAACGATAACTATCGTGATAAATTATTTCCTCGAAATAAACATGGTCGCAAAATTTGGTCGCAAAATTTCGATATATCGATTTTCCAAGCTTGGATATGAGCACACGCACTAACAACCAATCAGTGAAGGAGATGGCGACAGGGAAGGAGACCCGCGGTGCACCTCTGGGTAGAGAGGTAGGACTCTAGTAGTAAACAAGGCTGGCTAGGATAACTAGCTTGCACGGCACTATTTTATAGTTTACGTGCCGAGTGGGTGTGTGGCATGAATTCTGAGGCCATGGTTAGAGTAGTGTGGGGTATGCGGTGGACGTCGTTGCAATGTATTTAGGCGGAACGGAGTATTTTAGGGTGATAGTTAGTACATTGTCGTGGGATACACCGCTTGCTCTGGCTAACTGTTCCATTCTTATAATGCATATGATCCAGTGGCGGTAGGTTGCCCCCTGGTGGAATATAATAATCTATGCAAGTGAGTCTATTAATAGCCCGTCCATCGGCGCCGGGCATAAGAAGTTAATTAAACTTGACAGAAATTATATTGACGATAATTATCGATATAGAGTTATATGAAAATAATTTTATCATTTTATCGCGATAACGTTTTTGGCCATATCGCCCAGCCCTAGCGGACATTAATAAAATTTGCAATCAATCAAACCAATAACCCACGCTCACTGCATTCTTGCCTTGAAACAGCGCACCTCCGAGCTGCTTCCACACAGAGGCAACTTCTCTTCTATGAGTGCCCCCGACGCTATATAGCGTCTGTTTGCCGTTTTTTTTTATTGGCGATTTTAATTCATATTTCATCAATCGAGCCTCGGGTCAGTGCTGCAGAGTCTCTCTGAGCTCAATTGGGAAGATACCGCCCCCTATCGTCTCTCCCTGTGTAACTGCACCCCATTACTTTAGACCAGTGGTCACCAACCCGTCGATCTTGATCGACTGGTCGATCTTTGAGACTGTCCCTGTAGATCTTTCCATGACATTTTTTTTTTCTTTTTTTCTTTTTTCTTTTATATAGATCTTACCCTGAGAGTCCACATTACAGTTCTACCTTTGTTTTGATGTGAAAAGTGATGCTGCACTTAGCACTGACTGAGAAAGTACACATACAGTTCTACTTTTGTTTTGATGTGAAAAGTAATGCTGCACTTAGCACTGACTGAGAAAGTACACATTACAGTTCTACTTTATAAAATGCTAATTGTAAATATGTTTGTCAATGTTAATAATATGAGAAAGTCCACATTACAGTTCTACTTTTGTTTTGATGTGAAAAGTGATGCTGCATAAGATGACTGCACTTAGCACTGACTGAGAAAGTACATAATAGTTCTACTTTGACGTTTTAATGTTGGACCAAAGCATTGCATGTAATTAGAATACAGGCAAATAAAAGTCATTTAGTTTAAAGTACAATCTTGGCTGTCTTTTTCTGTCAACGCTTCAATAGCAGGGTTTCCGTTAGAAAAAATTGTTGCCGGCCTCAGTGTCCGGTAGATTTCAATCTACCGGTCAAATGAGAGAAATTCCGGTCAGAGTTTATTGAGCTTAAAAACAATTGATAGGCAAAAGAATGACAACAAAACAAAAGAATGACATCATCAAGGCATGTAGATTTATAATATTTTTACTTAAAACTAGGCTACTTTTGCGTATAAAGTCATTATATTCCAAATAAAATAAGTCCCGAGACTTGTGCTGCTGCCGACTTTAAATCAAATAGGTGTCTGTGGGCAGTCGCCCGACATTAATAAACAGCAGTCTGTTATAATCACATTTTTATGAGCTAACGAATTCCGTTATATTGGACATTTGTATTAATTATATCAAGTGAAGAACTGAGAAATTTGGCAGAGAGAGACGGCAACATTATCGTGGGTTTGCGTGACGACTCTCTCTCTCCACCTCCCAATGACTTATTTGCGAGAGTATGTCGATGCAGAGCAGCAGATTCAGCTGTTATTGGCTCTTTTCTGGGGACCGCACAGCAGCGCCCCCCACCCAACATTGAATTGAAAATGGCTGAATTGGAGTACTGCTGGAGTACTGCATTGTGCTGCTGCTGCTCCGGCTCTGCAGCTTCACAAAAGTTCGCACACCCAGCACTAAGCTCTCGCTGACAACGTCGTTGTCATTATTAGAAGCAACAATGAAACAAATGTAATGATTGTTTCGTTCATCGCATAGGCTATTTAATTTTAGCCTATTTTAATACAATTCAAATAATCAAATTGTGCTTAGACTCAGGGAATTATTTTCACCGGACATTAAGACCGGAGAGATTAAATATGTCGGACTTCAACAGATTTTGCCGGTCAAATACCGGTAATTACCGGCTAACGGAAACGCTGTTCAATAGGTAGATATTGCCTTCACCAAAAAAAAAAGTGATCTTGGGCTTAAAAAGGTTGGTGACCACTGCTTTAGACTGATGCAGGGGGAGTGGTCAGTTTGCTCATTTTACTTTTCCGTCAAGGCCAACTGAAGAGACCAAGTGATCGCCGGCCATCAGAACAGCGTGGATTATGTATTTACAGTACCAACACTGTAATCAATAAGCATGATCGATATTTGGAATGGCGATCAGGAATTGGAATAATCTTTTTGGATAACATCTGATCTCGGGTAAGGAATTTATTTTACCAGTCTTAGGATAATCAGACCTGTTTTCACGGAGATATAAGCTTTTGCCCTATGCGTGGGTGTGTGCGCGGTGATCGCTGATGAGGAAATGAGAGAATATATTTTTCAGCCCGCCTCTATAGCGTGCATAAGTACACATATCGATAATCTAGCGTTTATTTGAAAACTATTCATAAATAGGTGGAAAAATTACCGTTTTTGTGTATGCTAGAATATTCCAGTAAATGCCGTTTATCACGGAATCTATATATTTTCCTTGAAAACGAGGGCTTTTCAAAATGCTATAAAACGAAAATGAACGATAAAAAAAACAATCCGTTTCGACAATGTTGACTGCAAACAAGTCATTGATAAACGACAGGCAGATTAGACACATAGCCATCATTTAAGAGAGAGATTATGCGATCACAACGCTATCATTGAAGTGGGTGCTGGCATTCAACGGGGTTTCCAATGTTAAATGGCTGGCACTCAAACTGTTAATGTGTGTTTATTGTATAGCAATAAGGTTGGATGAATTCGGCCATTGTATAAAAGCATTACATCACACGACAGAGTGTGTTTATAGAAATTAGATCACGCCTATGGGGGTCTAACGACCCTCGGCTGCGCCTCGCGCCTAACAACCACCCATAGGCGTGATCTAATTTCTATAACCCACTCTGTCTCGTGGTGTAATGCTTAAGTATCCGTCATTGTGGGACATGCTTATGCTCATTTACGTTGGTCAGTACTCTCTGTTTCGTGGAGGCAGGATCTATTCTTTTTTTTTTAGGGCATTTCTGCTTCATTAGATCGGGGTAGAGAGAAGGGAGATGACGTGCAACAAAGGGCTTAGGCCGGTTTTGAACCCAGGACGTTGCCATTATATGGTATATGCGCCCTAGTGTGGTGAGCCACCAGGATGCACCCTAGTGTGGTGAGCCACCAGGATGTGCCCTAGTGTGGTGAGCCACCAGGATGTGCCCTAGTGTGGTGAGCCACCAGGATGCGCCCTAGTGTGGTGAGCCACCAGGATGTGCCCTAGTGTGGTGAGCCACCAGGATGTGCCCTAGTGTGGTGAGCCACCAGGATGCGCCCTAGTGTGGTGAGCCACCAGGATGCGCCCTAGTGTGGTGAGCCACCAGGATGCGCCCTAGTGTGGTGAGCCACCAGGATGTGCCCTAGTGTGGTGAGCCACCAGGATGCGCCCTAGTGTGGTGAGCCACCAGGATGCGCCCTAGTGTGGTGAGCCACCAGGATGCACCCTAGTGTGGTGAGCCACCAGGATGCGCCCTAGTGTGGTGAGCCACCAGGATGCGCCCTAGTGTGGTGAGCCACCAGGATGCGCCCTAGTGTGGTGAGCCACCAGGATGCGCCCTAGTGTGGTGAGCCACCAGGATGCGCCCTAGTGTGGTGAGCCACCAGGATGCGCCCTAGTGTGGTGAGCCACCAGGATGTGCCCTAGTGTGGTGAGCCACCAGGATGTGCCCTAGTGTGGTGAGCCACCAGGATGTGCCCTAGTGTGGTGAGCCACCAGGATGTGCCCTAGTGTGGTGAGCCACCAGGATGTGCCCTAGTGTGGTGAGCCACCAGGATGCGCCCTAGTGTGGTGAGCCACCAGGATGCACCCTAGTGTGGTGAGCCACCAGGATGTGCCCTAGTGTGGTGAGCCACCAGGATGCGCCCTAGTGTGGTGAGCCACCAGGATGCGCCCTAGTGTGGTGGAGCCACCAGGATGCACCCTAGTGTGGTGAGCCACCAGGATGCACCCTAGTGTGGTGAGCCACCAGGATGCACCCTAGTGTGGTGGAGCCACCAGGATGTGCCCTAGTGTGGTGAGCCACCAGGATGCACCCTAGTGTGGTGAGCCACCAGGATGCACCCTAGTGTGGTGAGCCACCAGGATGCACCCTAGTGTGGTGAGCCACCAGGATGCACCCTAGTGTGGTGAGCCACCAGGATGCACCCTAGTGTGGTGAGCCACCAGGATGCACCCTAGTGTGGTGGAGCCACCAGGATGTGCCCTAGTGTGGTGGAGCCACCAGGATGCACCCTAGTGTGGTGAGCCACCAGGATGCGCCCTAGTGTGGTGAGCCACCAGGATGTGCCCTAGTGTGGTGAGCCACCAGGATGCGCCCTAGTGTGGTGAGCCACCAGGATGCACCCTAGTGTGGTGGAGCCACCAGGATGCGCCCTAGTGTGGTGAGCCACCAGGATGCACCCTAGTGTGGTGGAGCCACCAGGATGTGCCCTAGTGTGGTGGAGCCACCAGGATGCGCCCTAGTGTGGTGAGCCACCAGGATGTGCCCTAGTGTGGTGAGCCACCAGGATGTGCCCTAGTGTGGTGGAGCCACCAGGATGCACCCTAGTGTGGTGAGCCACCAGGATGCACCCTAGTGTGGTGAGCCACCAGGATGTGCCCTAGTGTGGTGAGCCACCAGGATGTGCCCTAGTGTGGTGAGCCACCAGGATGCACCCTAGTGTGGTGAGCCACCAGGATGCGCCCTAGTGTGGTGAGCCACCAGGATGCGCCCTAGTGTGGTGAGCCACCAGGATGCGCCCTAGTGTGGTGAGCCACCAGGATGCGCCCTAGTGTGGTGAGCCACCAGGATGCGCCCTAGTGTGGTGAGCCACCAGGATGTGCCCTAGTGTGGTGAGCCACCAGGATGTGCCCTAGTGTGGTGAGCCACCAGGATGTGCCCTAGTGTGGTGAGCCACCAGGATGTGCCCTAGTGTGGTGAGCCACCAGGATGTGCCCTAGTGTGGTGAGCCACCAGGATGCGCCCTAGTGTGGTGAGCCACCAGGATGCGCCCTAGTGTGGTGAGCCACCAGGATGCGCCCTAGTGTGGTGAGCCACCAGGATGCGCCCTAGTGTGGTGAGCCACCAGGATGCGCCCTAGTGTGGTGAGCCACCAGGATGCGCCCTAGTGTGGTGAGCCACCAGGATGCGCCCTAGTGTGGTGAGCCACCAGGATGTGCCCTAGTGTGGTGAGCCACCAGGATGCCAGGATCTATTCTATTCTATCAGGACATATCAGTGGGCTGAGCTAGGGCTGGGCGATATGGCAAAAAATCATATCGCGATAACGATATGATAATGTTATCATATCACTCGATATCGATAATTATCGAAATTGTTATAAGTAAAAAAAATAATAATAATAATAATTAAACAACAGATGTATGTTTATTTTGCAGCAATTCTTTGTCGTTGCCGCCATCTTTAGTGTTACAACAGTCCAGTTCTCAGGCTGCAGCTGGTTTAAAAGCTAAAGTAAACCGGCTTCTCTGCTGGCTGTGGCTCCAGGGGAGTTGAACAGTTCTGGCTCTGTTGGTTTCTTTTCTATCTTTTGGCGCTTTTTTGGTGGACAAACCACCGCACATGTGCACCGTGACTCGTGACTCGTGTCTAGCTCTGCACAGACGGTTTCAAACTGTATTTTAAATTAGAAAGCAAAATAAATGGACAAGAGAAAAATAAATCTCAATTTGGTCAGTATTGTCATTTGGACAAGCAAAGCCATTACTTTAAGTTGCAGGCAAGAAAGACAAGTCTGTCCACTGTCTCTGGTTTTAAAACTGGTAAAAGAAAATTAAAAAAAATCGATATTTTCTTTTTCGATATATATTTTTTCCGATATCGATTATTAAAATATATCGCGATATTTATCGTTGTCGTTATAGCGCCCAGCCCTAGGCTGAGCTAAGATGATGTGTGGTGGCGGCAATTGATCTATGGCTCAAACAACATTTCTATCAGCCCTTGAAGTCGTCTCATTTATTGATTGTGTCATGTGATTCATTGCAGTGATTAATCATTCTGGCCAAAACAAAGATTACGGCTCTCTGTCACTTGTTGTAGAGGTTTTTGGAAAACGCATGTGTTCTATGACTTCTGGATGTGAGCTATAATCTAGTGTTGGCTGGATGTACTTGTAAGTAGAAGAAATGCATTGTTGGTTTTGGTCTTTTCATAGGCTATGTTGACGATAAGAAGAAGAGAAATAATTACACCGGCCTTTAACACATCCTTTTACTCTTAACTAAATTCTGTTTTAGGGTGGATATTTAATTTCTACTGTAAATGGTCAAATCTGCCAATTTAAAAAGCCTGATCTTTTCTTTTTAAACAAGTAAAATATTGCAACTAAAGGAGGCGTTAGAAGAGAATGAAGGCTGTGTCAGTGTCTCCGTCTCCACTGGAAGTGAACGCTCTTAGCCGTGGATGTTCCCTCCAGTTACTGTGAAGCACTGTAGTTGGCATCAGTGACTCACCAGCTGTCTCTGGGTGGCTTGGCGCGCGCCGTCAGCCTCAATGTCTCCTGTCATGAATCAGGCCTAAGTGGCTCTGCTGAAGCTCCACACATTTGATATTTCCTGTTATCTTCATCTGCGTTGTGGCCGTAATGTCTCTCTCTTCCCCTCTCCCCTCCTCTCTCCCTCTCCTCCAGGACTATCTCCAGTCCCTGGGTAAAGCCAGGACAGCCCAGGTGCAGAAGGATGCCAGGATTGGAGAGGCTCAGTACAAACGCGATGCTGTCATCAGGGTAAATGCTTATTTCTCATCACTGTTCGCTTTATGCTGACTAGCCCCATTATTATCAGCCATCTTAGACTGTGGGATGGAGAAACTATATCAACACACCACATGCACTGCATACATTTTTTCAGAATGACCAATTCTGGGCAAAAAAAAGGCTTAAATTTAATTTGCACAGGTATATCTTTTGGGGGGGGGGGCAGCCCAGCTGTCGGGAGATGAAATAATATTAAATATATTAAATGTTCTTGTATCGAAGAGAGTCGTTTTCGTGAGGCTATCGGGAGCTTGGTGCATCTGGCGAGAGCTTGAATGGAATGCGCAAGAATTTAAATTGGCACGCAAGTGTGACAGTTCAGCGTCGCTATGTGTTTTTTTGCTGGTATGGTTGTGAAATTGGTATTACATTTAGCTCTAAAAAGGTCTTAAAGTCTTCAATTTAACTTGTTGAAACTGGCAGATACCCTGATGTATCTTGTTATTTTTCGTGTGTGTGTGTGTGTGTGTGTGTGTGTGTGTGTGCGTGTGTGTGTGTGTATTATGTGTATTATGTGTATCATGTGTATCTACAGGAGGCCCATGCCATGCAGGAGAAGGTGTCGGCCCAATACAAGAATGAGATCCAGATGGCCAAGGCCCAGAGGGACTTTGAGCTAAAGAAGGCAGCCTATGACATGGAGGTCAACACCAAGAAGGCGGAGTCCGAGATGGCCTATCAGCTTCAGGTACAAATGGAATTGAGCCCCGCCCTCTTTTCTTGATACTCCAATCACAACTGTTTCTTCAGGAAATCCCTGATATAAAAAGGATCCTTTATTATTTGCTATATTATTTGATCACTATTTCAACATGTAATAACTCACCAACAAATTTCAATATAGAAGCCATGCAGCTTGCCTGTCCCGGAGAAATTCTGATCAAATATTATCTGTTTATTGAGCTTAAGAACAATTTCTAAGACATCATCAAGGCATGTATATTTATAATATTTGTCATTGAAAAGTAGGCATATAAAGCATGACATCATCAAGGCATGTATATTTATAATATATTTTTATAATATATACTTTTGCTTATACATTATATTCCAAATAAAATAGGTTTTCATCTGTATAACACATTAGGGCTGGGTGTCGTATTTTTGTACTTTTATGGTTCTCAAAATGTCAAGAGACTTCAAGTGTCTGACTAGCTTAGCCATAATGTTGTTGACATGTTGTTGAAGATTGTTGCCTGTGTTATTTAGTCAAGTTAATTAAATGGAGAGACCCTCCGAGCTTGTTGTTGAGTCAAGGTGCTGGAGCCACAGCAGCGGAGAAAGAGAACCCATTCTCTGCTGGCACACTGGAGAGGAGATCAAGCAGCCAGTTTGGCCCACTCTGGAATTATTTCCACTGGCCATTATGGCCAGAGAGATTTAAATATGTCAGACTTCAACAGATTTTTCTGGTAATTCTTTTCTTTTAATAAACGAATTACCGGAAAAGGGAAAACACATAGACGGATGTTTTTACAGTCTGAGTCTATTACAGAGTAAACACCAATAGCTTACAGTGTGAAAGTCACAAACCATTCATGGGATTTAAACATGGGGGGGGGGGGGGGGCATAGAAATTCCCCAACATCAGCATGGGGGTCGAGATTAAAAAAGCAAAAAGGGTTAGGAACCCCTGCAGTAGGCAGTGGACTGAACATTCTCTCTCCGACAGGTGGCCAAGACCAAGCAGCGCATCGAGGAGGAGAAGATGCAGATCCAGGTGGTGGAGCGCTCTCAGCAGATCATGCTGCAGGAGCAGGAGATCACCCGCAAGGAGATGGAGCTGGAGGCCAAGGTCAAGAAGCCAGCTGAGGCCGAGAGATACCGTCTGGAGAGGCTGGCCGAGGCCCAGCGGTGAGGACTAGAGCACCCTGCTGCCAAGCGGCATCGCTCGTCATCACACTGATCCATGTTATGTCACTGACATATAAACTAGTTGGTCTAAAAATAGTCGACTTATGTAGATTATTTTTTAATTTCCCCTCGTAAGTTACATTTCACGTCGATTATTCTATTAATGAGTCCTGAAAATGTATTTCTTTGTTCTGGTGTAGCTTCAATTTAGATGAACTGACTAAAAAATGTTTAGTGTTGACTAGTAAATCACCCAGCCTTTAATGGACTAGTCATTCAATCATTCTCATCCCCAGTTATTATGTTTATTGATACAGACTTTATTTGGGGCTGGGAGTAGAAATCCATGCCACAGTAGAGATTTGACTCTTACCAGATGTAACTGTAGAAGGCAAATTTTAGGCTCTTTGAATGTGAAAATATTCACATTTACAATGTAAAGAACAAAGAATTAGTTCGAAATCCCATCATTTGGGTTTAAAAAGTCGACCCATGAGCAGAAAACTATTATCTGCAAGCAATGTGGAGTTGAGAGTTGCTGCCGGATGTGCACAGACCACAGACACAAACGTCATGTTCCAGTGGCTCCGTGTGACAAAAAAGCAAGTGGTGGAAGGACTTTACAAATTCCATAACGGAGTACCTCTGTAAGGATGTGGTGCCTACTGTTATACAAATGGTTGAGCGAACGGGGTTTAAGACGGTGTGAGCGTTTCACTCGCATTTGTGACAAAAATAAAACGTGTGCGAAGTTTGAACCAGAAAAAATATTTAAGAGCACATGTGCAAGATTATAAAGATTACGGTATATCCTACAAGCTGACAGTTCAATGACTTGAACTAATGTTAGCTGCTAATGTCAACTAAGCTGGTCCCAAAACAGCTAAACTGACCCTGGAGCCGCTCGTATCGAAGCACTCAGAGATAGCTAATATGATGCGCTCCATCTCAAAAAGAGAAAGAGGAACCAGAGATCTTTCCTCTTTCTCTCTCCCCCCCTGTCTTTCTCTCTCCCCCCGTCTCTTTCTCTCTCCCCCTCTGTCTCTTTCTCTCTCTCCCCCTCTGTATCTCTCTCTCTCTCTGTACGTTCAATGATTTTAAGTAGCCAAACGTTACACTATAAAAACAAACTGGATAGTTGACGATTCATTAGCTGAAATATTCACTTCATTAGCTGAAATATTCTAAAATTGTGTGTGCGTGCGCTGTGTATTAGTGATTCTGCCTAAAGCCAGGACTCGACAGTGAGCATTTCACTCGCATCTGCGACTAAAATGGATGTGTGCGAGCCAGAACAATTATTTAGGAGCACATGTGCGAGTAAAGATTATATTCTACAAGCGGACAGTTCAATGACCAATAATACTTAAGTTCAATGTAAGATTTGTTATAATATACAGATTACAGAATACTAATGGAAGAGCCCAGTAGAAACCTCAGTTAACTCCCGGATTTATTTTTTAAATGATTATTATAAAAAAAAAACGAATATACCGTAACCGTCCAAAAATCGAAATATGCCATGATATAAACCTTAACCCATACCGCCCACCCCTAGCTGGGAGGTGTTTCATATTTTAACCCCTGGCTTATACATTTTTGATTGAGAATAATACGTAAGGGATAATGTATAGCTACGAGGTCATTGTCGCTAAATAATTGACCGACGCAGAGTTTAAAATACCGAGCCGCCTCAGCGAGGTGTTTTAAACGTCAGTGAAGGTCAATTATTTTGCGACAATGATCGAGTATAGCTATACATTATCCCGCTTATTACATGGCTAACTTACTAACAATATACCTAATTCATTTTACATCGACTCGCAACACTGGTTCTGGCTCCGCTCGTCGCTCCGCCCCCTGTCATCGCCGGCAGCTTCCCCGGCAGCAGAACACCGGCAGTGTCTAATTGCACTGAAACAGTGTGTGTCAGTGGGCTTGATTGCGAACAGCTGCGCACAGCGGTCATTATTGTCCCACAGCGGTCATTATTGTCTGATAACTGACCTCTGACGCGCGCTATTGACCAATCACAAGCAAGCATTTCGGCGAATGTGAAAACGCCATGTAATAATGTGATATATTTTAGGAATGTCACCCAGATCTAACGGATGCAATAGAGAATTAACCCTCTTCATTGGGGTAACTGGTGTTAATCAGGCCTTTGAGCACACAGGGATGATCTTTCAACCAGTTATACCAGTAATATGATCCCTTGCAGTGTGTGAATGCTCTCTCTTCTCTGTTGACAGTCTGCAGATGATCATGGAGGCGGAGGCAGAGGCTGAGTCCATCAGAGTGAGTTCTGATCTGCTCTCACTTCTCTTTCTTCAACCACTTCCTGTCTAATGCCACGGTCCAGTCTTCTCACCTTGCCCCGATTTGCCCGTCCTCTTCCGCACGTTTAAGCTCATTTGTTTTTGTTTAAACAAAACTAACATTTCTCCCCTCCCTCCTCGGGGGAATCCCCACGGAAACCGCATTTTTTTGTTTCCCCTCACATCACAAATTGTCTTTCCGATCCATAAATTAGTTCACTACAGGGCACCCTCAACCCACGTGATCAAATCTGTTCACTTCAGCCCTAAATATGACCCACAATGTATGTTTATTTTTATTTTGAATATATATATTTTTAAGTAAAGGTGGTAGCAACGCCAATGAAAATGATTTACTAAACAAACACATTTGAATGAAATGTAATGTGATTTCATGTTGAGTAATGTACCGCTTCTTGTAGGGGAGGCTGGAACCGCGCAGTTAGAACTCTTTCTACTTATGTCACGCAAATGTGTCAAAGTTGTCTTCATTCAGTTGCTGCACCGCCTGCTCCTTGTGACCCTAATAACGAGAAACGTTGCAGTGTTCATTTGATCCGAGGGATGACGGGCTTGTGTCCATTTACCTGCCTCCCTTGTATTCACCCCTCCCTTCCTTCCTCCCCCCCTCCACCCATAACAGCTGATACCCCCCCCCCCCACATACCGATTAAACAAACCTGACCCCCCCCCCCTCTTTCTCTCTCTTTTGTGATCAATTTATTTATTTCTGTGGCCAGGGCTCACCGTTCTCTCTCTCTTGACAGCGTCCTGTTCTTCACTCCCTTGGTCTGTTTCTCATCAACTCATATTCCGTCTCTCTCTGTAAACTGTCTCTGCTACGCACCGCAACCCTTCAGGCTTCTTGTTCTAGATTGGTGGTTAACCAGTTCCTCTTCTTCCCCTGTGTGTGTGTGTGTGTGTGTGTGTGTGTGTGTGTGTGTGTGTGTGTGTGTGTGTGTGTGTGTGTGTGTGTGTGTGTGTGTGTGTGTGTGTGTGTGTGTGTGTGTGTGTGTGTGTGTGTGTGTGTGTGTGTGTGTGTGTGTGTGTGTGTGTGTGTGTGTGTGTGTGTGTGTGTGTGTGTGTGTGTGTGTGTGTGTGTGTGTGTGTGTGTGTGTGTGTGTGTGTGTGTGTGTGTGTGTGTGTGTGTGTGTGTGTGTGTGTGTGTGTGTGTGTGTGTGTGTGTGTGTGTGTGTGTGTGTGTGTGTGTGTGTGTGTGTGTGTGTGTGTGTGTGTGTGTGTGTGTGTGTGTGTGTGTGTGTGTGCCACAGATGAAGGGTGATGCGGAGGCGTTCGCCCTGGAGGCTAGGGGCCGTGCTGAGGCAGAGCAGATGACCAAGAAGGCAGAGGCCTTCAAACAGTACAAGGAAGGGGCCATGGTGGACATGCTGCTGGAGAAGCTACCATTGGTCAGTCTGTCTTCTGTCTCAGAGATGGAACTGTCCGTTTGTGTGTTGTTTTGGTTTTGGTTTGAGTATGCCCAGTTCTGGACGCAAGAAGTTAGAACTGTTTGGGGAAAGTGAGGACATTTTGGCCGGTGTAGGTACCGGATATGTTCGGGCCTCCAAGATCAGTCTGGGGTCCGTTTTTCAGCGGAGTTGCCGAGCAAACGTCCTAAGTTTATCACGCCGTACCAAACATTGGCTGTATGTAGCTTCACTGCAATAGCGTCAAATCTGTCAGCAAGTGACTGAGCTAGCTGATGTGAAATGGTGAAACGAATGGAATTAACTTCTCCACAGGAAGCACAATGAATGGAAGCGGACATGACCGGTTAGCCTTCGGGAGAGGTGTTAGTTGGACAATGCCTAGGCTAACCGGTCATGTCCGCTTCCATTCATTGTGCTAAGCTAGGCTAACATGCAGCCAGATAGCTTTCTACTGAACGCACAGAGAGGAAACTGGTATCTATCTACTTGTCTCTCTCTGGAGAAGACGGTAAGCTAATTTCCCAAAATGTTGGTGTGTTCCTTTAACTCTTTCTGCGCCAAACCCGACTTTACTCTGGTTTCGTCGCCAACCCTTGAGCGCCAAACCAGACTATACTTGGGTTTTGATCCTTTGATATTTTTCCTTTGATCCCCGTTCTAAACACTTGCTCGGAGCTCCCTGGGTCTCCCTTGCACCTCTGCCTATGTTAAAATTGCAATGATGATCGAATCCTGCCAGGTGGCAGTATCGCCTACCTTTTGAACTGGGATAGTTTAGTGCAGAGCCTTATAAGGGGCCACTTTAGTGTGGCAAGTGTCTGCAATAACTCCTACCCTTCAGAGGGAATCAGGACAGGGCAATCGCTCAGAGATTTGATCGCCTCAAACCTATCGTTTCCCCATATACACGAGTATACACATATACACGAGTAATCGTGATGGGATCACTGGGATTATTCTTTTTGGAGTACCTTCTGGCTAAGGTAAGGTCTATTCTATGTCTATTTTACCGCACCTAAAACATGTTTTTGTAGCGATCAGTGTCGTATTTTACTGGACCTAAAACATGCTTTTGGTAACGATCGCATTTTCGAGTTAAAACAATGATTTTGTGAAGACACATATGTATATGGTATATACCTTTTTGATTTTGGGGTTTCAGGAGATCAACCGGAACGATTTTGGCTTATTGCATATTAGGGATGGGTACCGAATTCGGTACTTTAAAGGTACTTACCGAAACATGTATCGATTCACATGAGATACACTTTTCTTTTCTTTTTTTACTTTTTTTTTTCATGTCAACGTTCACATGCAGAATATACGCTTACCTAGAATTTGACTTGATTCAACAACAAAGCAGTCGGGGCAATGGCAAGCCGAAAACGGTCGAAAATGTGGTTATTTGAAGTTTGGATTTGTCAGTTTAGTCAGTGAGAGGGGAGGTTACGCTATGCACGCTACCACGCGCACACACACACACACACAGTGGAAAGGGAGAGACAGGGAGTGGAGAAGTGGGTGCAGGGAAGGATCGTTCATTCTTGCCTGTTTTACGAGGGAATAGTCAGCCAGTAATCCATGTGGTTTCTTATGAGATGATGAAGACAAAATGTCAACCTGGGAAACCTTTAAAAGCTCAACAGATCCAGGTAGACTGTGTGAACCAGTTCATGCAAAGTGGGTATAATTAGGCGAACGGAGTGAGTGACACACTGTGTGACAGTGTGGCGGGAACACGCCTAGGCATGTTGTTGTAGCTGCTACTCTTCTAATTACCGGTATAAATGGTCATTCCATCAGCAAATAACCTGACTGGAGTCCAGAGGGAGAGGCTGTGTCTGCCTGTAGTGACCACATTAATAACCTGACTGGAGTCCAGAGGGAGAGGCTGTGTCTGCCTGTAGTGACCACATTAATAACCTGACTGGAGTCCAGAGGGAGGGGCTGTGTCTGCCTGTAGTGACCACATTAATAACCTGACTGGAGTCCAGAGGGAGAGGCTGTGTCTGCCTGTAGTGACCACATTAATAACCTGACTGGAGTCCAGAGGGAGAGGCTGTGTCTGCCTGTAGTGACCACATTAATAACCTGACTGGAGTCCAGAGGGAGAGGCTGTGTCTGCCTGTAGTGACCACATTAATAACCTGACTGGAGTCCAGAGGGAGGGGCTGTGTCTGCCTGTAGTGACCACATTAATAACCTGACTGGAGTCCAGAGGGAGGGGCTGTGTCTGCCTGTAGTGACCACATTAATAACCTGACTGGAGTCCAGAGGGAGAGGCTGTGTCTGCCTGTAGTGACCACATTAATAACCTGACTGGAGTCCAGAGGTACAGGCTGTGTCTGCCTGTAGTGACCACATTAATAACCTGACTGGAGTCCAGAGGGAGGGGCTGTGTCGGCCTGTAGTGACCACATTAATAACCTGACTGGAGTCCAGAGGGAGGGGCTGTGTCTGCCTGTAGTGACCACATTAATAACCTGACTGGAGTCCAGAGGGAGAGGCTGTGTCTGCCTGTAGTGACCACATTAATAACCTGACTGGAGTCCAGAGGGAGAGGCTGTGTCTGCCTGTAGTGACCACATTAATAACCTGACTGGAGTCCAGAGGTACAGGCTGTGTCTGCCTGTAGTGACCACATTAATAACCTGACTGGAGTCCAGAGGGAGGGGCTGTGTCTGCCTGTAGTGACCACATTAATAACCTGACTGGAGTCCAGAGGGAGAGGCTGTGTCTGCCTGTAGTGACCACATTAATAACCTGACTGGAGTCCAGAGGGAGGGGCTGTGTCTGCCTGTAGTGACCACATTAATAACCTGACTGGAGTCCAGAGGGAGAGGCTGTGTCTGCCTGTAGTGACCACATTAATAACCTGACTGGAGTCCAGAGGTACAGGCTGTGTCTGCCTGTAGTGACCACATTAATAACCTGACTGGAGTCCAGAGGGAGGGGCTGTGTCGGCCTGTAGTGACCACATTAATAACCTGACTGGAGTCCAGAGGGAGGGGCTGTGTCTGCCTGTAGTGACCACATTAATAACCTGACTGGAGTCCAGAGGGAGAGGCTGTGTCTGCCTGTAGTGACCACATTAATAACCTGACTGGAGTCCAGAGGTACAGGCTGTGTCTGCCTGTAGTGACCACATTAATAACCTGACTGGAGTCCAGAGGGAGGGGCTGTGTCTGCCTGTAGTGACCACATTAATAACCTGACTGGAGTCCAGAGGGAGGGGCTGTGTCGGCCTGTAGTGACCACATTAATAACCTGACTGGAGTCCAGAGGGAGAGGCTGTGTCTGCCTGTAGTGACCACATTAATAACCTGACTGGAGTCCAGAGGGAGAGGCTGTGTCTGCCTGTAGTGACCACATTAATAACCTGACTGGAGTCCAGAGGGAGGGGCTGTGTCTGCCTGTAGTGACCACATTAATAACCTGACTGGAGTCCAGAGGGAGAGGCTGTGTCTGCCTGTAGTGACCACATTAATAACCTGACTGGAGTCCAGAGGGAGAGGCTGTGTCTGCCTGTAGTGACCACATTAATAACCTGACTGGAGTCCAGAGGGAGGGGCTGTGTCTGCCTGTAGTGACCACATTAATAACCTGACTGGAGTCCAGAGGGAGAGGCTGTGTCTGCCTGTAGTGACCACATTAATAACCTGACTGGAGTCCAGAGGGAGGGGCTGTGTCTGCCTGTAGTGACCACATTAATAACCTGACTGGAGTCCAGAGGGAGAGGCCCAGTCTGCCTGTAGTGACCACATTAATAACCTGACTGGAGTCCAGAGGGAGGGGCTGTGTCGGCCTGTAGTGACCACATTAATAACCTGACTGGAGTCCAGAGGGAGGGGCTGTGTCGGCCTGTAGTGACCACATTAATAACCTGACTGGCTGTGTCTGCCTGTAGTGACCACATTAATAACCTGACTGGCTGTGTCTGCCTGTAGTGACCACATTAATAACCTGACTGGCTGTGTCTGCCTGTAGTGACCACATTAATAACCTGACTGGAGTCCAGAGGGAGAGGCTGTGTCTGCCTGTAGTGACCACATTAATAACCTGACTGGAGTCCAGAGGGAGAGGCTGTGTCTGCCTGTAGTGACCACATTAATAACCTGACTGGAGTCCAGAGGGAGAGGCTGTGTCTGCCTGTAGTGACCACATTAATAACCTGACTGGAGTCCAGAGGGAGAGGCTGTGTCTGCCTGTAGTGACCACATTAATAACCTGACTGGAGTCCAGAGGGAGAGGCTGTGTCTGCCTGTAGTGACCACATTAATAACCTGACTGGAGTCCAGAGGGAGAGGCTGTGTCTGCCTGTAGTGACCACATTAATAACCTGACTGGAGTCCAGAGGGAGGGGCTGTGTCTGCCTGTAGTGACCACATTAATAACCTGACTGGAGTCCAGAGGGAGAGGCTGTGTCTGCCTGTAGTGACCACATTAATAACCTGACTGGAGTCCAGAGGGAGAGGCTGTGTCGGCCTGTAGTGACCACATTAATAACCTGACTGGAGTCCAGAGGGAGAGGCTGTGTCTGCCTGTAGTGACCACATTAATAACCTGACTGGAGTCCAGAGGGAGAGGCTGTGTCGGCCTGTAGTGACCACATTAATAACCTGACTGGAGTCCAGAGGGAGGGGCTGTGTCGGCCTGTAGTGACCACATTAATAACCTGACTGGAGTCCAGAGGGAGAGGCCCAGTCTGCCTGTAGTGACCACATTAATAACCTGACTGGAGTCCAGAGGTACAGGCTGTGTCTGCCTGTAGTGACCACATTAATAACCTGACTGGAGTCCAGAGGTACAGGCTGTGTCTGCCTGTAGTGACCACATTAATAACCTGACTGGAGTCCAGAGGTACAGGCTGTGTCTGCCTGTAGTGACCACATTAATAACCTGACTGGAGTCCAGAGGGAGAGGCTGTGTCTGCCTGTAGTGACCACATTAATAACCTGACTGGAGTCCAGAGGGAGAGGCCCAGTCTGCCTGTAGTGACCACATTAATAACCTGACTGGAGTCCAGAGGTACAGGCTGTGTCTGCCTGTAGTGACCACATTAATAACCTGACTGGAGTCCAGAGGGAGAGGCTGTGTCTGCCTGTAGTGACCACATTAATAACCTGACTGGAGTCCAGAGGGAGGGGCTGTGTCTGCCTGTAGTGACCACATTAATAACCTGACTGGAGTCCAGAGGGAGGGGCTGTGTCTGCCTGTAGTGACCACATTAATAACCTGACTGGAGTCCAGAGGGAGGGGCTGTGTCTGCCTGTAGTGACCACATTAATAACCTGACTGGAGTCCAGAGGGAGGGGCTGTGTCTGCCTGTAGTGACCACATTAATAACCTGACTGGAGTCCAGAGGGAGAGGCTGTGTCTGCCTGTAGTGACCACATTAATAACCTGACTGGAGTCCAGAGGTACAGGCTGTGTCTGCCTGTAGTGACCACATTAATAACCTGACTGGCTGTGTCTGCCTGTAGTGACCACATTAACACAACATACCTTTTAGGTGGTAAAAGCAGGTCAAATGTTGTTTTTAAAGAAATCCAGAAAAAACAACAATAGAAAGGCCCTGCTTACATTGGATTGAAGTGTGCAGCTGTATTATCTAGAAAAATACAAATATTGGATCTGGGACTCTGTATCGACAGATACTCAATATTAAATTATGCAGATCAGGATTGGCTGCAAACAAAAGCTTGATCGGGACATCCCTATTCAGACTAGTGGTCTGCAAGGGCCTTGAAATAAAGCCCGAGCCCTGCCCGAGCCCTTGAACTTCAGGCCCTGCCCGAAAATAAGCCCGACTGTAAATAATATTTTAAGCCCTAGCCCGCGTGAAAACCAGAAAAAAATTATTATTATTAAAATATAATTTTTTTTGTATTTGTTTTAAATATTCGAAACACGGTTTTATATGAACGTAATAAATAAACAAAACTAAGAAGCATTTACATAGCCTGTTTCGCAATGCCGTCTCTCCCAGTGCTCGCTTATATAGACTGACTCACACTGTCACACATCAGCCTCGTAAAACGTATACTATTGAAGGCTATAGAATCTTCTTTGACACACGCACACACACACACACACGACACACAATAGCCTACTCAGTCAAACAAACAAACAGAAAACAGAAATCAGATTTCGAGCAGAGCAACGTAATGAAAATCACAACAAAACAAGTAGCAGTCGCGACCCAGCAAATAGTAAACATCACTCACCAGACGTCAGCAACGCGTTGAACACCGTTAACAAAACCAGCTACATACATCCCAAGAACAAATTAAAACGTTCGCCAACTGGCTATATTCCAACACAACCAATCGAGTTGAACTTGTCCCCTGAGTTCTCTCTGCGCGCTGCAGTAATTACATCCAAATGTTTCTCTGGCGCAAAAGAGAAAGCGAATCTTAAAACGAAGGTTATCATATAACCCTAGTTATATGAAAAAAAAAAAAAAAACGCAATAATAAAAAAATAAAATAAAAAACGGCGGTGCCCGGGCCCGGCCGAGCCCGAATTATTTATTAAAAAAAAAGCCCTACCCAGCCCGAACCCGCCGGGCCGGGCCGGGCCGGGCCCCGTCGGGCCTGGGCAAGGTTGCAGTGCACTAATTCAGACTGCTGCTTCCCTCAGACAAACTTTGTTTGGGGGATCAAGAAAAGAGGACCGGGTTTGATCGTATATTGATCGTGATCACTATTTTGGCCTCCTTCCCCAATTATTTAAACCTGATCGACTGCTACATTGACACATTCCATTCAGACTCCCTGCTCTTCATCAGGCTCCCCATTGTAGATGTGTTGTATATGGCTAGTTAGTTAGGCAGGCCGGTTACTCCTACTGTAGTTCAGTGTCTTAACTCTGGTGTGTCTGTGTTGTAGATGGCTGAGGAGATTAGCAGGCCCCTCTGTGCCGCCCACAAGATCACCATGGTGTCCAGTGGAGGGTCTGAGGTGGGAGCGGCCAAGCTGACCGGAGAGGTGCTGGACATCATGACCCGGTTACCTGCTACTGTGGAAAAACTGACTGGAATCAACATCTCACTGGTCAGTTTGAGTGTTTACTGGAATTTACCGAAAAGAGTTTTCCAGGGCTGGAAACATTATGGAAAAATATATGTTCAAAAAAGGTTTTGGAAAATACCATGAATGTTTTCCCCCCCAGAAAATGTTTTATTTATTTATTTTCTTGCCAGTCAAGTGTTAAAACATAAAGCTTTTCTGCTGGTCGATTGAGTTACTTTTGTAGGAATATAAACTGAAACAAGACCAGGGGCATTCAAATCAACTAATCAACAACACAAAATGTTTTGAACATAGAGAGAGCTGAACAACTTATGTGAGAGGTCGTTTGCACCGTGACTGTGACTCAGGCCCGTTTACAGTCGACTCTTCTCCACTCCGCAGATCGGTGCGCAGTCCATCCGCAAGATTTAAGAGAGAAAGACCAAGACCATGAGAGGAGAGGAGGGGTGTCGCCGCCTACAGGATGTGGAACAACATCGCCCCCCAGTGCCTATAAACCATAACTACTCAAGACCATAGTCCTGTTTGCATGTCTTTGTTGAGCTACCATATCGTCGATAGCCTGAAGAGGTTTCCTGCTAGTCTCCTCACCTGTATCTAACGCTGACTCACACACTCTGGGCAGGTGAAAGCAAACACGGCAGAGGCCTATTAAACTAACTGCTCTCAGCTGTTTAGACCGGCGAGATCAGATGGTGGTTGATCAGCCCACTTTGGCCCAAGGGAGACCCTGTGTAGATGGTCCTTTCTCTCCTGTTCTCCTCCATTTCCAATGTGTAATGTCTTTCTTCATTATTTTCTTTCTATGATCAACATGGCTGCCCTGCGGAGGTGCTGGGTCCATGATTCACTTTCTTTTTCTCCTGTTACAGAGTTTTTTGTAGACATTTCTATTTCCATATCATTTTTTAAATATGGTTGTAATTGTAAAAAGGAACCAATTTTTTTCCTGTGCCATTTTTTTGTGGATGGTGTTTATCACCTGTCATTTTATCATCATTGTCCTTTTTCTTGTTCTTGTTCTGCATGTCACATTTCTCTATTAATACCTGTGTACATGGTAGTTAGAACTTCATCTACTTGTATGGACAGAGTGAGGTCCGGTGGTGCTCAATTGATCCCCTAATTCGTTCCTAATCCAGTTCTTCGAGTTTGCTTTTATTTGTCACGTATATAGTACATTAGTCGGTGACTTTCTAGAATGGCCAGTGTCTGCCTTGCAATTGAACTAACAAAACGTAATTCTACCCATATTTTATGTAAGGCAAGTGGACTGTAAGTTTTCTTTCCTGTATGTTTCAGTTTGAGGGTTGGAAGGAAGTAGAGTGGTTTGAAGGAGTAAATGAAAATGTTTGTTTTTTTGTGGTTGAAAGAAAAGGTGTTTTAACTAAGCTCTATTCTCTCAAAGGCGCCACGTAGGTCATGTGTACAACGTGTGCATTGCAACCTAACCCAGTTTGCAGCTTCTTTGAGGTGGTGAGATGCGCGGAGTGAAAGCTCTGGTGGCATGAATACACTGAACCGGTAACACAGGGCAGTTGATTAGTTTGATACCATTATGTGTATTTTATATAAGGACTTATTTTCATGGCTTTTTCTCGATTTTTCCCTATTTTGCTGTCTCTACTGACCTAACGTCTGTTTGTAGAGGTTTGGTTGATTTTAAATTCTGTAGTTAGGGAGATCGTGACCCGACACTGCAGTAGTACCTCATCTGCTCAGGACACCAGGAGCGTTTCTCTTCCTGACCAATAGAACAGTCCAAATGTTGTCTGCCGTCTGGCCTACAGTATGCTTTTCTTTTACCGCTAAGTGCCTGGAAAGAAAGCCTAGAAAGCCTCCTTACTCATCATACCAGTAGAAGTTAGTTATTCAGTTGGTTTCTCAGATTAAGTCTGTGTCTGGGAATCCAACATCATGTCCAACTTTTGACAAGCCATGGGTCCTCCTTGTCTGATGCTTGGGATGAAAGCCAAATGCAGTCCAACCACTTCCCCTTTTGTATGTCCCTGTGACTAAAAGATTTTGTAACGAAAAATGTGATCGCTTCCGTCAAGTGTTTTAAGTTGCCATGATAACGCTGGCTTATTAGTAGTGTATACGTATACTAGTGCACTGAGTTTATGAATATTCAGATTGTGTTTGGAAAGAAATAATAAAATATTATATGGACAATAAACTCTCTGATTTCAAGTGTAATCTGCTGGTGTTCAATGTCTCTTCCTGAGATATTTATCTCTGAAAGATTTTGTGGATTTAAGTTAGAAATACGTCCCTCCCACACAGAGGGGAAAACATTCCATCGCTCTCCATTGACTTTGTATTGTGTGACAGTGACTCCTTGTTATTTCAGTCAACTAGCAAACAAGAAAAATACCTAAAATATACTGTATGGTTGGATGCGCAACCAACACAGGGTAAATAACCCAGGACTAACTTTTCATAAGCTGACATTCAACCTGACATTCAATAGTGTACAGCAAGTCATGGTAAGCATTAGATTAGATTCAAATTATACAGCACAAGTACAGTACAACGAATAGTATATACAATGTACAGTACAGGTGATTAAACTGGGTATAAAATAAATGAGTACAGTAGTACTAATCAGATGTATATAGAGTTGTAATATAAATATGTACAGTGATACAGGTATAAAGACAATATGGTAAGTAGTCATACTGGCCAGCAGCGTAACTAGTAAAGGGGGACTGGCTCGGTAGGTAGAGCAGTCATCTGGTAATCCGGAGGTTCCCGGTTCGATTCCCATTCCTCCCGGGCAGCGTGTCGAAGTGTCCTTGAACAAGACACTTAACCCCTAATTGCTCCTGAGCAGGTTGGCACCTTGCATGGTTGCCTGTGTGAGTGAATGGGTAAAATGTGAGGAACAAATTGTAAAGTGCTTTGGATAAAAGCGCTATATAAATGCAGCCATTAGATAAGGGATATGTAGAGATATATATAGGTATCTACAGATATGTAAAAAGGATTATATGCAGCTGCTCAGCACAGTTCCTGAGTACACGGCCGGGGATGCCATCAGGGCCAGCCGCCTTACGTGCATTAGTCCTGCTCAGTACGGTACACACGTCGGTGGGGGAGAGAGTGAGGGGTTGGAGGTGAGCAGGGAGGGCAGCCTTGATGGCCGCCTCCTTGTTGTCTCTGTCAAAGCAGGCATAAAAGTAATTGAGCTCATCAGGGAGGGAGGGGTCAGGAGAGTTTTTGGTGTGTTTGTAGTCTGATGGCCTGGATGCCCTGCCACATGCGTTTGGGGTCACATGTGTTGTTGACGTGCTCTTCAACCCTTAGCTTGTGGATGTGCTTGGCCCACTTGATTCCCTTATTCAGGTGAGCCCTGGCTGAACAGTAGGCCTGCGTGTCACCAGATATAAAAGCAGTGTCACATCATGCCTTTAGTAGTGTACGGACCTCTGTTCATCCACAGCTTCTGATTAAGACTGGCAGGCACTCTGTGAGCCCCACGGAGAGGACATTGATGGGCTCACAGAGTGCATCACAGACTACATCAACTTTTGTGTGGACTCCAATGTTCCATCTAGGACTGTTACCTGCTACCCTAATAACAAGCCAGTGACAAGCCATGTCACTAAGCACATCAAAGCCCTACTGAACGAGAAGAAGAGGGCCTTCAACGCAGGCAACAGGGAGGAGGTCAAAAGAGTTCAGGGGCGTCTGAGAATCAACCTCAAAGAGGGCAAAGACAAATACAGGACAATAACATCAAACAAGTGTGGACTGGAATGCAGACCATAACCGGCATTAAACCGGCAGGGGGAAGGGGAGTGGATGGAGATGTGGACCGGGCCAATGAGCTAAACCTGTTTTACAATAGGTTTGATACAGCGGCCCCGGCCAGTCTGGCCCCCCTCCCTCCCCACTACTCCAGTTGCCCTGCCCACCCCCACACCTCTCAGCCCTTCAACTCGAGCAACCCCCTCCCTCCCCCCCAACTGCCCACGCCCCCTCATCTCTGGTGCAGCCTGTCTGCCCCCCGTGGCTTGAAGACCCGCTCCTCCCCCCCAACACCTGAGACCCCCACGGTATGGCTCTGCAGACCAGGTGAGTACACAGCTGAGCAAGTTACACGCAGGCAAGGCTGCAGGTCCTGATGGGGTGAGCCCAAAGGTACTCAAAACCTGTGCCTCTCAGCTGTGTGATGTGCTCCAGTTCATATTCAATATGAGCCTGAGGCTGCAGAGAGTCCCGACACTGTGGAAAACCTCCTGTGTGGTCCCTGTCCCCAAGTGCCCGCGTCCCAGCACGTCCAAGGACTACAGGCCGGTGGCTCTAACCTCTCACATAATGAAGACCATGGAGAGGTTAGTCCTGGAGCAACTCCGCCCGGTGACCAAACCCCACCTAGACCCACTCCAGTCCGCCTACCAGCCCCGACTGGGGGTAGAGGATGCTGTCATCTACCTGCTGAACCGAGCCGACACTCACCTAGACAAGCCGGGGAGCACTGTGAGAGTCATGTTCTTTGACTTCTCCAGTGCTTTTGATACCATAAGGCCTGGGCTACTGGGTGAGAAGTTGGAGGCGATGCAAGTAGAGGCCCCCCTGGTGTCCTGGGTTGTTGACTATCTGACGGGCAGACCACAGTAGGTGCGCCTACGGAGCTGGGTGTCAGACAGACTGGTCAGCAACACCGGGGCCCCGCAGGGGACAGTCCTCTCTCCCTTCCTCTTCACTGTCTACACCAACGACTTCCACTATCGGTCAGAGTCCTGCCACCTTCAGAAGTTTTCTGATGACTCTGCGATAGTGGGATGTATAAAGGACGGTGACGAGCGGGAATACCGGGAACTGGTAGTGGACTTCGTCACATGGTGCGATAAAAACCACCTGCAGCTAAATGTGGCGAAGACCAAGGAACTGGTTGTGGAGCTGGGGAGGAGGAGGAGTGCACCTGTGACCCCCGTTTCCATCAGGGGAGTTGATGTGGACATGGTGGAGGTGTACAAATACCTCGGTGTGCACATCGACAACAAACTGAACGGGTCAAAACACGCAGAGGCACTATACAAGAAGGGCCAGAGCCGACTCTACTTCCTCACAAGGCTGAGATCCTTCAATGTCTGTACAAGGGTGTTGAGGATGTTCTATGAGTCGGTGGTGGCGGGCGCCTTCTTGTATGCTGTGACCTGCTGGGGCAGCGGACTGAGAGCAGTGGACACAACCAGGCTGGATAAGCTGGTCAGGAAGGCCAGCAGCGTGGTTGGGGTGGAGCTGGACTCTCTAGCGAGGGTGGCGGAGAGGAGGAGCCTTGCTAAGCTCCAGGCCATCAGGGAAAACCCCACCCACCCACTATACACAGACTTGGCTGACAGGAGGAGCATGTTATAGGCTCACACTACCCAAATGCAGCACTGAACGGCACAGGAAGTCCTTCATTCCAACAGCCATCAAACTATACAATGCATCACTGTGCCTCACTGCATCACTGAGCACAGAGCGGCAGCTCAATAGTGGCAGGAGGCCGCGACTAGCGGCCTCCAGGCTCCAAAACGGGGGGCAGCGACGGCTTCATTTAGTGATAGTGTCGTGGAATATATTATCATGTCATTATGAGTCTCTGTTATTTTATCATGTCATACAGCTTGAGTTTCAGTCTGACCAGATTTACTGGTTAATGTGTGTATGTCTCTTTAAGATTACTCTATCATTCATCAGTCATAACGAAGTTGCTGTTTCTACCAGCCATAGAGCCATAACCCAAGGTCATGGGAACTGTAAGATGGAGCTGTTTTCCTTCCAGGCTTAGCCATAACATAGTCGTATTATTAATTTCTCTAACCAGCCATTTTGTTTTCTTCTACGTAATTTCATGTATTCAATTGTATGTCTGACCAGGCCTCTAGGTCAGTCCCTGTCAGACGCTAGTGGGTAAACATGTCTGTCTCTGGCGGGTGACTGGCCTGGCAGCGTGGCCACGCTGTCATGAACTTTCTTTATTAAATAAACCTTCTTATTATTATTAATAATGACTCAGAATGATTAATGTAAACGGCTCATCGTTTGTCCTTTAATAATTCCCATTACAGATGGCGACGAGATGTTTTTTTTTAACCGATGGGTGTCGAGGTCGGCCGCCAAACGGACTCTGCAGAAAGGGTGAATCCTGGAATTCCGGGGGAGCGCTGTCTCGAGGCTCCTCCGTGCGAGACACCGAGGGGAGAGAACCAGCTGCGCCGTCCGCTTGGCTGTCACCTCCGGCATGAACCTTGGGGACGCGTGATAAGGAACACTCGTGAGCTGTTGACATTCTGATTTCTGTTTAAAACATTTTTTGTTTTTAAATTTATAATTAGAGGTCTAAACTAGAACATGGTGCCGGTCAGAGCTATTTTTTAAATGTATATTACTATGTGCTCTGCAGTGGTTTTTTTTTTTCATTGTATTGGTGTATTACTGTGCTTGGTAGACTGGCGATGGTTTTTCTATAGTTTCTCAATCTTGGTACGTCCCGAATGTATTAGGCAGGGATTAGGCTCGTGCCTTATAGACGGGGTGCGGGGGCCTACCACGAGTATAATAAAATATGTTGAGTTCAAGTCTGCATCCCGAAGAAGAGGGGTGGGGGTTTTTTGGGCTTCAAAATTATATATAGCGCTAGTTTCGCTCTGCAGGCTCTGTATTTGGCTTTTTCACATAGGGGCAGGAATTGGACTGCGCTGTGGGATTGTAAATGAGGGCTGTTAGTAGAGGGAGATAGCTGTGTGATCCTGAGAGAGGATTTGTTTTGGGGTTTTAAAGGGCCCTTTGGAACGCTGTGAATAGGTGTAAAGGAAAAAGAATCAGTATGTTCCACAGGGGTTGATTATCTTTAATTATTTTACCTGGTAAGAACTAGGGTATAAGGGTACTTTCTCATGGGGTCATGGACAAGGGAGGCAGTGCTCTGAGGGTTAATTCCATTTTTGTTTGTCTGTACTATAAGGGTTTTTTTTTCTCACAAGAGGCGGGAACGCGGGACTGTGAGTCGGGAGAATTTACCTATGTTTTTCAGACCTACCCGTCATTTGCCATTCAGTCTGTTTTGACCTGTTCAGTACTTGCATGTTTATAGTAGCTGCTAGCAACGGCCATCATCTAATTTCATGTGACCTGCAGAAATCATTATGACCTGTTTGCCGACGAGACTCTTAGAGACGTTGTTTGTTGTTGTCATGACTTAGGGAATCTGCCTGCTCGTTGGAGCTGATCGAGGTACTATAGAATGTCCTAACTTCAAGCCTGGAGTGGACCCTTTCTACCGTTTTAGTGGATAACTGTCTATAATGTGTGATAACGGGCAAATGTTTTTTAAGCGTGGCTGAGAAAAAAAAAAAAAAAAAAAAAAGAGATTGGAATAGTGAGATTACAGCCAGCCACTCATATCTCTCTTTTGTCTTTTCTCTCCCACATACACCTATGTATGTACCCCTCTCCTTTGTAGTTTCTCAGGGGGGGTCCTCCATCTCTGTGCCAAACCAATGCCCGCCGGCCCTACTACTGCCCAGTGAGAGGAAGCTGTGCCCGGAGAGGTATATGCCAGCCTGCTCTGGCCTGCAGCTGGACACAACGACGCAGCTATGAGCTACATCAGACACTGCCCAACAGCTGACCACAGCTGGGCCATCACTGGCCGAGTCATTGGCCGAAGATAAAGAACTAAGACAGTTCAATCCTAACTGAACCAGGGGCAGTGCGAGAGAACAGGTCCATCGGCAACGACGAGGGAACCATCGGACTGGGTCGGCCCGGGGGTGTTTGGTGCGAGGAGAGGGGGGACCTGCCTGAGATTCAACAACTGATTAAGAGGCAAGTCTGACCCACATCACATTACATTATCTCAGAAATTTTGTTTTGGGAACACTGCCTCTGCATTATGTTTCATTAATTTTGCAAGTTTGTTTTGGTTTGTGCCATCTCTTTGCTCTGGGGAGTAGCAGCCTTGAGTCTCTCCTCTGCGGGGGGAATTGTTATTGTTCGGCAAAATACTTTCCTGGGTTTTGTTGTGTTCTTTCCAGCCTGGTGGTTGGTGATATCTGTATTCTGCACCCTTGACCGCCCAGAGCCTGGACACTGTGTTGTGAAATCCCGACCATCCAGACAGGGGTTTTGCCGGAGACCACCTGTTTACCTGTCATCCGTCATCATTCATTGATCGTGGATTTCGTTCTCCCTCTAGTGACTGTTTTTTAGATAATAAAAATTGTTTTTGCTGGGTTATTAGAATCTGTGTTTGAATGATAATATTTTTTGTTGTCTTTATGAAATGATAATGATTGTGATTAATAATTATCAAGAGGAGGGAACTGTCGTGGAATATATTATCATGTCATTATGAGTCTCTGTTATTTTATCATGTCATACAGCTTGAGTTTCAGTCTGACCAGATTTACTGGTTAATGTGTGTATGTCTCTTTAAGATTACTCTATCATTCATCAGTCATAACGAAGTTGCTGTTTCTACCAGCCATAGAGCCATAACCCAAGGTCATGGGAACTGTAAGATGGAGCTGTTTTCCTTCCAGGCTTAGCCATAACATAGTCGTATTATTAATTTCTCTAACCAGCCATTTTGTTTTCTTCTACGTAATTTCATGTATTCAATTGTATGTCTGACCAGGCCTCTAGGTCAGTCCCTGTCAGACGCTAGTGGGTAAACATGTCTGTCTCTGGCGGGTGACTGGCCTGGCAGCGTGGCCACGCTGTCATGAACTTTCTTTATTAAATAAACCTTCTTATTATTATTAATAATGACTCAGAATGATTAATGTAAACGGCTCATCGTTTGTCCTTTAATAATTCCCATTACAATAGTTAAATTATATTGACCAAATTGTTTACACTGCTGTTTTTTTTTTACTACCTGTACCCACCCCCCCTTCCCCCATGCTCAGTGTATTTTTACTGTATTTATTTCTGTATATTTTATTTCATTTTTATTCTATTTTACTCTACTATTTTTTTTTGTTTTGATCCACTTTTTCTGCCATTTTCTACATTTTCTCCCATCCCAATTTCGTATCATCCAATTCAACCCTCCCCTGTCACGAACGCTGTTTCTTGCCTCCCACAAGCCGGCTGCAATGTGGACTAAGTCATACATAGCACAAGTCCCCTCCGGTACTTGAGGTAACAGTAGTCGCATCTTTTCACCTGCGCAGCTCGATCTCTCAGTGGCGAGGAGTAACACGTGGGAGGCTCACGCTGCCCCCGACATTTCCTGATTCTACTGCGCAGGCGCACCAACCGACTTGTAGGAGTCGCTGTCCACAACGCCCGATCCCCACCCATCAGTTTCCCACCCCCTAATACGGCCAATGTGTATTAGTACGGACGACCAGCTAAACTGAAAGCAAATGTGGAGCGCTGGGCTCGAACAGGCGAGCCCAGCGTCTCCGCATTCGTGGCGAGCGCCTTGCCCACTATGCCACGTAGCCACCCCCTATTTTACTCTACTCTTAACCTAGGCAACTTGATTGATTTGTGTTATTATTCTAATTCGTGACCTGTCCTGTCTAAATGTTTAAATGTTGAGCGATTTGCAGTGTCAAATTTCCCACGGGATAATACAAGTATTTCTATTCTATTAGGGAATGCATTCATCTGTTTACACAAAAGAGATGATTGTGGACTTCAGGAGGTCGGGGGTCAGGGACTACAGCCCCCTCAGCATCGACAGGGCACCGGTTGAGAGAGTGAACAGTTTCAAGTACCTCGGAGTCCACATATCCGAGGACTTGACATGGACCACACATTGACAGTGTTGTGAAGAAGGCACAGCAACGCCTCTACTTCCTCAGGCGCCTAAGGAAGTTCCAAGTCAGTCAGAAGATCCTTAAGAACTTCTACTCATGCACAATAGAGAGCATCCTGACTGGCAATATCACCTCCTGGTTTGGGAATAGCACCGCACAAGACCGTAGCAGACTACAGAGAGTGGCCCGTTCAGCCGAACGCACAATTAGAGGGGGGCTTCCCACTCTCCAGGACATTTACAACAAGCGGTGCAGAGCCAAGGCTAAGAGAATTATCAAAGACTCCAGCCACCCAAACAACTGCCTCTTTGAACTGCTGCGGTCAGGCAAGCGATACCGGAGTCTCATGGCAAGCACAAAGAGACTCCGAAGAAGCTTCTATCCTCAGGCCATCAGAATGCTAAATGACAATAACGCTATGTAACAACCATCAAATGTACTCACAGCACACACATCCACACACACACACTCACTTTAAACAAACAACTGACTGCAGCACCCACTTTACCCACTTAAGAACACCTAAACACACTTTATATTTATTGGTAAAGAATTTGCACTACAACCCATACCTCATAACACCTTACTGTAAATTGTACCTCATCCCATTTCTGCTTTGTACTGTATAGTATATTGTATTGTACCTCAGTTATTTCTACTCTGCATTGTACATATGTATATACTGAACACTTTTGTCTATGTACTTGACTTCTATTTTATACTTGCTATACTTATTTTATACTTATCTATTTTTGTCTAGCAGTCTCTGGAGCGTAACAGAAAGAAGCATTTTGTATAAAAGTATTCTGTACTTCTGTATGACAACTAATAAAGAAACTTGCAGCTTGTTTAAGAGTGGTGACACTTGCAGCTTGTTTAAGAGTGGTGACACTGTCAATGTTGGAGTTGATGTAATCGACAACGGAGGGGGTCACGGCAGAAGTCAGTGTGGGAGTCCAGGGTGGCCTGGGTGGGAGTCCAGGGTGGCCTGGGTGGCAAACATACTCAACAAAACGTTCTAATTGAGGGCTTCACACGTTTGATGAGTGTACTTGGGTAAAGGAACAAAGAAAGGTGGTCTGATTGTCTCAGGTGGGGGAGGGGGATAGCTTTGTATGCAGCCATTATGTTGAGTAAACATGGTCTAAACTTTAAAGTCGTGTCTCCTCTTGTGGGGCAAGAGATGTGTTGGTGGAATTTGGGGAGCACAGACTAGGTTGGAGTGATTAAAATCTCCTGCAACAATAACAATAAAGGCCAACTCTGGGTGTGAGTTGTTGTTTGCTAATGGTAAAATAAAGTTCCTTCATTGCTAGCTTCGAATTAGCATCCATTAAATTGAATTAAATCAGAATGCTATAGCCTATCATATTATGTTTGCAAGTTTCTTTGTTAACTAGCTTGCTAACACATTAGCTTGTTTGCATTCATTCATTTATTTTAAATTTGTTGGACCTTATGGTGTTCTTGTTTTGTTCTTAACTTATTGTTATGTTTCTTCTTGACTTGTTTAAAGAAGACGTGTGTTCTTTCGTTTCCCCTCCGGAGGGCGTAGTTTGCTCCGTCTCTATGGCTACGTTCAGACTGCAGGTAAAAGTGGCCCAAATCAGATTTCTTTGCTCAGTGTGAACAGCACAAATCATCGTTTCAATTCTGATTCGGGCCACTTTCATAGGTGGTCCTAAATCATATACAGGTCTGATTTGTATTAATTAGCTGGCCTCCACTGCACATCATCTTGTAAATTAAACCATACACTGTGACTTCAGTGTCCCCCATGTTTACATCCATCATCATTATTGTTCATTTGTTCAGGAGCGTGAAACCTGGAATCTGATATTAGCCACATTTAGAATTTAGAACAGCCAAGCAAAAAATTCTGATCTGAGCAATAAATCAGAATAAATCAATAAGGCTTGCACAAGTGTGAACATAGCCAACGACACCAGTTTTTCTCTCCTTGATCAAATGTGTAGGCCTACAATGCACAGAATACAATAAATATATACAACCAAAAACAATATTCTCTCCTTATATGGTGTTTCTGTCAGAATAAGAATGATAATATCAGAATAATTAGGAAAGTACTTTATATGTGCAGTTCACAATCATTTTGTTTTATTGGGTGTCCAACTAAGCAACAAATAATAAATATGATTATTATTACATTCCCATGTCAATGTGATTATCTTTCATTACATTAGACTTAATTAGGCAGGTCACTTATTCTATAATTAAGCATACATTTGACATGAAAGAAGGGACCTAATTGGGACCATTTATCTCAAAACAAAAATCTCAAATAAATGTATACAAAATTTAATAAAAGGCCTGGATTCCGATAAAATACAGCCTTGTAGATTTGGATTCAGGCTCTACCGTGTATCGTATAAGCATTTCAAAGAACAGCATAAAATAAAACGGCAAAAAAAATGATATCTTGAGCATTCATATACACCTGGTATAGATAGAAACACGTTTTTGCTTTTGACAAATTTAAAATAAATTGGGACAAGATCAGCGCCAGCTGCTCACACTGACATCACTCCGACCGGACGTTAATTGCATGAGATCCCCTTTGTCAATTGTATACCATCTAATACAACATAAAGAACTGGCAATATAACAGAAGTACAATGAGATAAAGGGTTATAACAATGAGATAAAGGGTTATAACAATGAGATAAAGGGTTATAACAATGAGATAAAGGGTTATAACAATGAGATAAAGGGTTATAGCATCTGCACCTGCAGTCTTTGGCAGGCAAGTCATGCTCACAAACGTGCACTGCATGTGTTGCTCTAGCCTGGGAGGCAGACGTCAGACAGACCCATGGAGCCTGCAGGGATGTGTTGCTCTAGCCTGGGAGGCAGACGTCAGACAGACCCATGGAGTCTGCAGGGTCTAACGTCTCTCTGGCTAACGGCGTCTTCTGCATCTTCCTCAAAGCTCTGCCTCCCAGTCCTCCTCCTCACCAGCACCGAGTGGCGGCTGGTTAGTCGGTGCCCACGCTAGTCCATTATTGTCCAAATATTCATCTTGCCCCTCTTCCTCCTCCTGGTCTGGGAACATGAACAGATGAGAGCAGTGTTCGAATTATGAGGGGGCCAATGGGGGCTCAGCCCCCATAGCTATAGTCTGAGCCCCCATAGTCAAGACCCCCTGTGGGGGTCTCTCAAAAAATGTATATAATTTTTTTTTTTTTTTTTTTTACGAATTAGTATTATTTATGTTACCTAAATAAATTGTTAATAGATCATATTTTTCTTTTCAGTTTTTAAAAGAACTGAGTAATTAATGTTGTGGAATAGGCTGCATTTCACCTCCAAGCCGCTATGCGTCACCCATGAGTTTAACGCTACTCCAACCTAGTGAAGAAGAAGCAGCAAGCAGCTGCTGTAAACAGAAAGCTGCCGGTCTGTGTCCTGCAACTAAAAACATAAACACTAAACAGTACGCCACATGCCGCCAAAAAAAAAGAAAAAAAAAAAGGCTCAACCCGCCGCAAGGCTGTACAAAGCTGGACAGCGTTGGTTTTATAAAAAGGCCAAAGACTGACGCTGTTAGTGTAGCAGCTAGCAGCGCTACTGTCACTGAAGTTGACACTGCTAGTGCTAGTACTAGTGTTAGCTCTGCTGCTCCTGTGCGCAGTGCGCCTGTTATTGTTACCGCGCCGGTTGCCACTGCCAGACCCGAGTCTCCACCACTAGACCTGGACTGCGCTGCTACTCAACCACCACAATGCTGGGGTCCGAGTCAGTGGAACTTTTGGAAAAATAAATATGACTGGTTATTTGCCAAGGAGGGATGCATTGGCTGCCTTCCATGTAAAAACGCCAAGATATTGTTAAATAAATCATTTGGAGCCCATTTGGCAGAGCAGTGGATGAATGGGACTGTGACTAGCTCTCAGAGCAAGAAGTTGAGGAAGAGAATATAGTCGTCACTACTCGCTTTGGATAAAAGAGGTCAGTGGTTTGAATCCCGGCTCTTCCAGTCTGCATGTCGGTGACATGCTGCAGTAGTTACTTTTCTTCTTGTTGTTCTAAGAAGATGCTGCTACTATTTTTCATACAGTTCTTGATTACCTGTGCACATTTGTTTATAACATTATTTATTTTGATTTATACAAGTATTTATTTTATGTTCATTTTATTATCAGATGATAATGTTACTTACTGTATCCTGATAAATGCTGCTGTTGTGCCATACAACTATTTATTTTCCATTAGATTATTTTGTTAGTTTTTGATTTATAAGTGCAGAGACAAATAAATGTTAATTCAAGTTCATAAATTTGGTCTAATTTTTCAAATTAAATTGTTGTATTTTTTCAGATGCAAAATGCAAATAAGTAAATATGGCATTATATATCAGAGGTGAGTAAGAAAATGAACAAATATTGATGGTTAAGAATGAGCCTGAATAATGACATCACACAATAGTCTAATGCATAGGTGTCAAACTCATGGCCCGCGGGCCAAATGCGGCCCGCCACGTCATTTGATGTGGCCCCCCAAGAGCGCCGGTAAAAAAATAGCGGCGTTAAAATAATTGTGGGTTAATGCGTTAATAAAGCTTTGACAGCCTTAGTTATTACACATTCTTACACATACATGTGTGTTGAACATCTGAGGTATTGATGAAGTAACAAAGGAAAAAAGCCAAAAGCACTTACTCCTCAGACATTCTTTGACAATTTTACAGCCCAAAATACAAAAAAGATCCAGGCGGAATAGGTAACAAAGGGTTGAAGAAATATTGTCTGAACTGTCAGATGCAAGCTGGCTGTGTGACATAACCGAGCATCTCGCTCAATTGAATAAGAAGCTGTAGGAACGCAAACAAGTCCCACCCAAAACTTGACCAATATAGTTGTGAACTGAGACAACCCTTATTTTGTTATTTTTGAGTACAGTTACAGTTGTGTGTTCATGCAGACACATAATAGCAATTTCATTACGAATTGAAAATGGGGGACCTTGATGAAGTAAACAAGTCGAAAGTCCTTCTCTGGTCTGCATTCCCTTAACAATTGTGTGTATTGAGCTGTACTGTACCCATTCTGCAATCTGTTAATTAAAGTTAATTAAACTATCTTCCATTAGTGGCCTCTGCAAGGTTGTGTGCAGCCATTTGTTTTTGTAACATCTGCTACATCTGTCCCACGTGTTCTTTGCAGCTCAGTTGTTAGTTCTGCCCCTCTTGACTGTGACAAAAAGGTTTTGAACAAACTTAATGTCATAGCTTGTATTTGATGATATTCTTCTTTGTTATTTACTTGAATGGTTTGATCATTGATTGGTGGAGTAATATGGGGTTCTGATAAACTAAAATTATTTGTTAAAATAACATAAGCTAACATATATTTCTACATCTATGCAAATGCATATGCAATATGTATAACTTGAATAAGTAATAAATACAGAAACAACATGTTTAACAATATGTAAATGAGTAGCTACATTTATTTTACATTACATTAACATTAATACGGTCTTTGGCCCTTTGAGGGCAACCATAATGCTGATGTGGCCCTCTGTGAAAATGAGTTTGACACCCCTGTAGAGAGGAACTGAGGAGGGCAGAAAGAAAGAGAAGTCACCGCTGTAGACAACAACTGACTCAATTTTGGATCTAGAATTCTTATTTCTTGTGATAATATAAATTAGATTGGGAGAGTAGCTTAATATAAGCCTAATCTACTGGGGGAAACCTTGTTTTAACCTTTGAATAGACTGCTACCTAATAAGGTATTACACTCTTATCTTATGAGCTTGTATAGCACATCTGCAGACATATTGATCTAGTGTGTAGACTATTCTCTTATAGCCAACTTTTGTCATCACGACTTTATTGTTTTACAGGATAATATACTGTACCAATACTGTAGATCTGTCTCTGGGTACTTCTTCTCTTCTCTCATTTCTGGACTCTTTTTGTATCACAAACAGTACTGTATTTGCAAATCTGGTATGTCATAAATGTATCTGTACTGTCTATCTGTATGTCGTGTGTGTCATATATGTTATGATGAATTGAAAATGGGGGACCCTGAAGTAAACAAGTCGAAAGTCTTTCTCAGGTCTGCATTCCCTTAACAATTGTGTGTATTGAGCTGTACTGTACTGTACCCATTCTGCAATCTGTTAATTAAAGTTAATTAAACTATCTTCCATTAGTGGCCTCTGCAAGGTTGTGTGCAGCCATTTGTTTTTGTAACATCTGCTACATCTGTCCCACGTGTTCTTTGCAGCTCAGTTGTTAGTTCTGCCCCTCTTGACTGTGACAAAAAGGTTTTGAACAAACTTAATGTCATAGCTTGTATTTGATGATATTCTTCTTTGTTATTTACTTGAATGGTTTGATCATTGATTGATGGAGTAATATGGGGTTCTGATAAACTAAAATTATTTGTTAAAATAACATAAGCTAACATATATTTTTACATCTATGCAAATGCATATGCAATATGTATAACTTGAATAAGTAATAAATACAGAAACAACATGTTTAACAATATGTAAATGAGTAGCTACATTTATTTTACATTACATTAACATTAATACGGTCTTTGGCCCTTTGAGGGCAACCATAATGCTGATGTGGCCCTCTGTGAAAATGAGTTTGACACCCCTGGTCTAATGATTAGAATGTTGTGTGATGTCATTATTACTTAGTATTAGACTAATCCTAATGAGATATTCCTCTAAATATGACTTCGAAAACAGCCACAATTCCAGGAAAAAAAATAGTAAAAAAAAAGATTCAGGGGGCCCCCATAGCTCTCAGGTGATAATTCGAACCCTGGATGAGAGGGTAAAGCAGCATCATGGTTGCAGACACCTTTCAATGTGACCGAAATCACTGGGACTAACGGAACAGTTTGATGTGTGTGAATTTATGCTAGCAGAAGAATCAAGCGTCAAGATGGCTTCAGGTGTTTTTGAATCACTTCACCCAGCTAAATAATACACTTTTTCACTAAGATTATAACTTCCAAAACTATATTGTGCATGCATCTTTTGAGTTGAATCCTCTCAAAACATGATATAGTAGGAATGTAATTTAGTGGTGTTCTCTGTGGTTCTAATTATCTGCGGCAGTGAGTTTACACTGTTGCAGTCTTTCTGCAGGAAAAGACATTCTGGATGAAAGCACTTGAATGTAACCGAACGCAAAGACAGGTCGTCTGACGTGGCAGAGTTTCATCCAGACGGACCCTGGAGCCTCCGGAGCCAAGCGTCATCATGGTTTACAAACAGTAAAAGAGTCTATTTCCACATTGCACCCAACTAGTTAACATTAATCACAAATGTTGAGATACACTTTGATGTCAACATACTTTCTACAGTCATTCATTTTGATCACCACTCTTCTGGTCACATGAAAAGGACACTTTCTGGATGAAACGCTAAATAATCGTGGGATACATAACCAACCAAAGACAATTTTCTCATCCCCCTTAAAATCACCTGGGTCATGGGTGGCTACGTGGCGTAGTGGGCAAGGCGCTCGCCACGAAATGCTGGAGACGCTGGGCTCGTCAGTTCGAGCCCAGCGCTCCACATTTGCTTTCAGTTTAGCTGGTCGTTCATACTAATACACATTGGCCGTATTAGGGGGTGGGAAACTGATGGGTGGGGATCGGGCGTTGTGGACAGCGACTCCTACAGGTCGGTTGGTGCGCCTGCGCAGTAGAATCAGGAAGTGTTGGGGGCAGCGTGAGCCTCCCACGCGTTACTCCTCGACACTGAGAGATCGAGCTGCGCAGGTGAAAAGATGCGACTGCTGTTACCTCAAGTACCGGAGGGGACTTGTGCTATGTATGACTTAGTCCACATTGCAGCCGGCTTGTGGGAGGCAAGAAACAGCGTCCGTGACAGCGGAGGGTTGAATTGGATGATACGAAATTGGGATGGGAGAAAATATCGAAAATGGGAGAAAAAGTGGATAAAAAAAAAAAAAAAATCACCTGGGTCATCTAGGATCACAGCGGAGCCGTCTTGGGTCAGTCCGACTCTAGGGTTGTCCCCCATGAGCTGTGTGAGGTGCTGAAGAGATCCACTCAGGGCTCTGATCCTGGAGCACCCCCACAGCCGGGCCAAGGGAACACAAACACACCTGGAACACAGAGGGACATTTTCAATGTCCGTCTTTCAGTCACCAGGCACGTGTCACAATGTGGGGACCAAGTTGGGCACGTCTGCACGGAGATAAACCCACAGCGGCTTGTTTAGCGCTGCTGGCATTCTTCATCGACTTGCAACTAGCAGTGACCATTGTTTTCCAATGCTAACGGGGCATGTTTTAGAATGTAGAAACAGTTATCCCATAATATGACAAGTAACTGGTTGAAGAAGAACATACACCTTCATTCAATAGTGAGCAAGTGACAGAATAGAGGCGGAAAGACGGGATGACACTTGACAAAAGATCATGAGCTAGACTCAGACCAACAACATTGCAAGTGCATGGATTGGACCCGAGCCCACGAGTCCACCCGTGCCCCCAATTCTGATTGGCCGTGAAGATATTGTCCCCCCCTCGTGGCTCCTGGAGACCCACCTCCCCTGGCTGTAGAGCTCCGGCTGTCCGTCACCGTTTGTCCAATGCTCCTCTTGATGCGTTTCCTCGTCCTCTTCAGCAGCACTTACTCCACAACACTCTGGCTCCGTGTCCTCTCTTCCTGTGGGGGGGGGGGGGGGGGGGGGGGGGGGGAACGGGCATATTAAAAACACTGGCATCCTGGGAAAAAAGATTCCAAATTTGGCCTTCAAAATAAATGTTTCATTGTCCCGATGTGTTTTGAATGAGTTTCACTGGGCCTGGTGTTGTCCTGCCTATGGAAGACAATGCCAGCTGTCACTTAGAGTAAACATAAAAAACGGCAAAACATTTACATTTAGTTATTTAGCTGACGCTTTTATCCAAAGTTCTGTACAACAGGTCAGCAGGAAGGGTACAACTCTGGCATCTCCAAAAGTGGAGATGTATATAATTTTCCAGGGGTAAATTTCAATCAAAGGGTAGGGACCTATCTGTGTAGAGGCGTAATCCCCCTCTCCACTCCTTCTCTCCTGCATCCATCCTTTTCTCAGCCGCTCAGCCCTGTACAGCACCTCATTGGCCAGAGTTGTCTGCAACACCTTGCCGTCCTTCAGACTGGGGTAGGCCACGCTGTACAGCTGATGTGCAAAGAAACAGAAATTGTGATTCAACAAAAGAGAAGTAAAACGATGCTCCCGCTCCCCCCAGATGTTTTTCCCCTCATTACAAGGCTGTGCTGTGAAATTTGCAGTCCCACATGAATGGCAGGCTGGTAATGTTAGCCAAACAAGAAAACATTTGGCAAATCAACCCTCACCCTGCATTAAACTGAGCATTTGAGACTATAATATAATAACAACATTATTAGCTCATCTCCCCTAGAAGAAATGAAAAGCTGAAACAGGAATTATGTGAAGGTCAAAAATAGACAGCATAAATGCATGACCCTTCACGGCACAGGATGCTGGAGATGAGCTATAAGTGGATTCTTTTCTAAGGATAAGGGGGATTCCAAGGCCTCATCACCTGCATGCCACAGTGCGAGAGGTCGTGTCTCAAATGCTTGTCTGTTTGTCGCAGTTTGTAGCCGATAATACTGCTATTCGATCCACTTTAATTAGTTTGACCAGTTTAACCATTTCAGTTTCATTGCGGTGAGTTTATCCATGAAAATGGCAACTCTTACACTGTAAAGTTTGATGGATGCCATCGAGAAGAGCAAGACTGAAATGTTGAGCCATATTGATTCAAAAGTGGATACAATTCAGGCTGGCTTGACTAGTATTCAGACCTCCCTAGAGACGTTGGGAGGTCAAGTTGAGTTAATTGAGGAGAGAGTCGGCAAAAACGAATAATGTCGATAATCTACTTGTTCGGGTGAAAGTTCTTGAGGAACACAAAGCTTACTTTCGTGAGAAGACCGATGACCTGGAGAATTGGAGTCGTCAATTGAATCTTCGTGTCGTCGGAATCCCTGAGTCTGCTGAAGGCACCAATGTGATTGGGTTCATGTCCCACTTAATTCCATCGCTCCTGGGTCGGGAGAACTTCCCCACCTCTCCAATCATCGAAAGAGCCCACCATTCACCGACAAATCGTTGGAACGAGCGAGACACTCCCAGGCCCATCATCATGAAGTTGCTCTACTTCCAAGACAAGGTGAAAATCCTTCGACTTGCCAGAGAGAGTAAGAGTGGAATTCAACGGGTCTCGTGTCTACTTCAATCCAGACCTCAGCGCAGACTTGGCGAGACGACACAAGAGCTTCGCCACCATCAAACGCAAGCCCTGCGAACGTAAGATCAAGTACTTTGTTCGCTATCCATGCACATTATGCGTCACCATTGATGGCAAAGAAGAACGGTTGTCCCAAGCTTGCTGAAAATGCCTTAATATCTTTACCAAACTCTCCAGAAAATATGCGGTATTAATGATGGTGGTTCTGGCTGGGCTAGTGTTAGCTAGCTCTACTTATGGTCCGAGCTGGCGAATGAACTGGCCGTTTCTTCTGTCCTCTTCATCTTATTTTTCTCTTGTTCCCTCATATGAGGTATATAAGTATAAGTGATGCTTCTGTATCATGCGTTTTGTTTCAATTGTGCCATGTTTATGATTTGGAAATATGTGCTCAACGTTAACGTGAGCTTACTACATGGCTTTACTAACGTTACATGCTGTTGTGTTTACATTCTGACTGTCGTAGAACAAACGCGTCACTTCCTGTAGTGCCTACGTGCGTGAATTACGTTGAAATCATGATTAATTCATAGCAGAGATTCAGAATTAAAGATTTAAAGCCTTCGATGCCGCCTGTAAATTTCAGGCTATAATTTTAGTTTCTTTCTCTAGAAAACAGAGCATTGAGGCCATGGTTACACAAGACTGTTTTTGTTTTTGTTTTGAATATGTTTTGAATACGGCCCTACTGAAAACGCTGAAATTGTGTTTCCGTTTTGGATACTCGCCAAAACTCGCAGACAACGTGTCGTGTAATCTGCGCGGAGCCGTTGCTGCTCAACGCCCATGCGCAGTAGATACCCACATCTGCGTGCCCTCACCAACGTCCGGTGACAACAGAGCTATAGCTGCAGCTACCATGTGTTATCAAGTTATTGTTATAAGTCAAGTCAAGTCAAGTCAAGTCAAGTCAGTTTTATTTGTATAGCACATTTCCAGGCAGCGGCAGCTGACACCAAAGTGCTTCACAAGCAAGTTGATAAAAACAAATTAGTGTGAGGCAAGGTATAAGATTAAAAGAAAGAAAGAAAAAAAAGGACCCTAGTCCTTTATAAGGACCCCAGTCCAAGCTACAACAGTCTGCATTCCCTTAACAATTGTTTGTATTGAGCCGTATTGTATTGTACCCATTCTGCAATATGTTAAATAAAGTTTACATCCATTCATTCTGCTAGCATTAACGATTGCATGAGCAGCTGGCTAACGTTAGCTATCAGACCCTGTTAGCTCAGAGCTCCTCTTTCAATCTTAACAAGCATTAAACAAAATGGCCCAGTCATCTATTCACCTTTGTTTAATACACAAGGCGTTGTCTCTAATGTTATCTAGCTACTGATAGCTCCTGATATCAGTTTGGTGCTGGCTGGCTAACTGACGTGAGCTAACGTTAGCTGCTAGCCACAATGCTATACTGTTATAATGGCATATTCCATTCACGTTAGCATGTAGCTAACAACATCTGCGATCTTTTTTGAGACTAAACTATCCGCTCTTGGTGGTCACTTGTGTTGATGTTAGTTTTGTTTCATCAACAAATCATCAACAAATGAGGCAGAACACACAGTGAATGTATCCGTTTTAGTTTATTGCACTTTATTTCTTGCTGAAAAATAATGCTTCATTGGCTAAAATGGCTCGCGGAGGCATTTAAAGATGGTGGCTTTTGAGATTTTGAACAGGATGTGGAGTGTCATCATTCAAGTTCTGATTGGTTGAAAATTGCCTTCATGTTCGCCACCTACTGCCACCTACTGCTTTGGCATTGTACTACATCACTGTGCTCAGGAGGCAAAACGAATGTCTCACTCGGCTGCCGCTACGTTGCCACCTGGAAAAGCAAAACTCATCTTCAAAACTAAACGAAAACATCAGTCAGTCTAACCGCAGCCTGAGTTTATAGTGAATTCCCATAGGCATGCCCTGGGTTATGGAGCCAGGCGCTGCTGGGACATGCTGGGATTTAGTTTTGTATTTATGTTATTTGTTGTGTGTGTGGGTGTGTGCTTGAATGTATGTTGCTCTCCTGCTCCCTCCTCGCATAAGATTGTTGATGTACATCCCGTTTTTTTCTTTTCTTTTCTTTTTATTAATTCGACTCTGGTATGATGAATACTTCAAAATGTTTAAATGTTATCCACCTGAATATAAGGAGCCTGTACCCCAAAATGTATCTACTGAGAGCTTGGCTTGTTTACAATAATCCCAGTGTAATTACTGTGTCTGAGACATGGTTCAGGTTGCATAGTGCAATCTCTGACAACGAGGTTGGACTTGACAACGATGTTCTGTACAGAGCTGATAGGGGTTCTAGAGGCGGAGGAAGGGGTTCTAGAGGCGGAGGAATGGCTACATATGTCAAATACAACCTGACATCTGAGCTTCTCAAGAGAGCGTCTTTTCATTCAAATGCATTTTCATGAAAATAAACAGTTGACCATTGGAAATATTTATAGACCTCCTGATTCCCCCTCTGAATTTACAAATGATATATTATCCACCATTAACTCTTTAGATCGTCGTCCGGTTCCGGGTCGAGGATGGAGTAGTCGCTCATGGCCACGATGTGACTCCCGTATTTTTATATTTAGTCCTAAAAGCCTCTTTTTATATTTTCAACTCGGTTAAACCTTTTTGTATATACCCCCTTTATGTTTCTACCTATTTATTTTGGCTGCAAGAACCACAATGGCGACGAGACAACTGAGAAATTAATCCAAGAAGGACGACGCTCCCGCTGATATAACCGCCATTGCTGGGCTAATTGAAGAGCTAAGGCAATCCCTAACCAACTAAATCAGAGCGTCCGCTGCCTCGCTCGAATCCAAACTCGACAGCCTCTGGACGTCGGTTAATGACCATGCCGAGCGTCTGACCTCCGTGGAAGATGGCTTCAATACTTGGACTGGCAGGGTGGACGAGCTAGAGGCCAGGTGTACTGGCAGGGTGGACGAGCTAGAGGCCAGGTGTACTGGCAGGGTGGACGAGCTAGAGGCCAGGTGTACTGGCAGGGTGGACGAGCTAGAGGCTAGGTGTACGGTGCTGGCAGGCTGGACGAGCTAGAGGCTAAGTGTACGGCGCTAGAAGAGAGCAATGATAAGCTAAAGGCTAAGCTAACCAACGGTGAGTCCCGGAGCCGCCGGTCTAATATACGCATATTAGGACTGGATGAGTCCGTTCATAGCGACCGGCCCAGCGACTTTTTTGCGGAGGTACTGGTTGAAATTCTGTGGAAGGAGGTCCTCCCTACGCCACCCGAACTGGACCGGTGTCACAGGGCCCTTACTGCCAAGCCAGCACCCGGTTCCAGGCCTAGAGCGGTTATTGCTCGCCTACATCATTATCGAATAAAAGAGAAGATTATCTGGGAGGCACGGAAGAGGAGGGGAACGCTGAAATACAGAGGGAAACCAGTCCTAATCTTTGAAGATTACTGTCCCGAACGCGGTAGTAGCCTGATTTTGGGCCGTTAGCACTTCACTATGGCTAACGCGCAGAGCGTCATATCACTCTATATTTCTTCGTTCTTATAAATATGGTTGACTGTGTGACGTTAGGTGTCGCCTGGATGCTTTATTAAAAATGTTCTCTGCATCTGACTTAAGGGGGGGGGTTGGCCTGGTCTGTTTTGTATAACCATTATTACATAATGCCACTTTATTTTTTTGTTTTTTTACATCCACTATATGCCGGGGAGCTAAGCGCTAGCTTTGTTTAAATGACCTAGGACTTCTATGCGTGTCACTTACGCCTCGTCACGACTTGGCTTAATGCCTCCGTGATGCATTTTTTGCATACACAGGTATACAAGGGTAGGAACTCTACCGACAACATGAGACGGCTCCTTAATATCATCCAAATGACTCGTGAGATAGACCACCCGCGGTGGTTCTGTCTCTCGATGCGGAGAAGGCATTCGACCGTGTAGAATGGCCGTATTTGTTTCTAACCCTCGCTGAATTTGACCTAGAAAACACTTTTATTGACTGGGTCAAGGCGTCACGGATGACGGCGGTTCTGACTTACGGGCTTAGGTCTAACAACTTTCCTCTACAACGGGGGAACCCCCAGGGGGACCCTCTTAGCCCTTTACTATTTGACATGGCCATAGAACCACTCGCTCAGACCATTAGGCAGTCAGCCGAGATCTCAGGTATTAGAGTGGGCGAGAGGGAGCACAAAATCACTCTTTACGCGGACGACGTACTGATCTTTATATCTAAACCGGACTCTTCCATTCCATGTCTAACCTGCATGATTTCCACATTTGGAACCTTCTCGGGGTACAAAATTAACTTTTCCAAATCCGAAGCAATGCCACTTGGGACACTTAAATCCATCCCGATCCTGCCCGAGCCCTTCCCATTTCGCTGGTCGCCCTCCGGCTTTGTTTACTTAGGAGTAATTGTGACACCCACCTATGATACATTGTTTAAGGCCAACTTTCCCCCCCTTTTAGACACCATAAGGGCAGACTTAGTTAGATGGGCCCCTTTACCAATCTCCTGGCTGGGTAGGATAGCCCTCGTCAAAATGAACGTACTCCCCAGACTATTATACCCTCTCCAAATGATTTCAGTGCTGCTGACAAACAAGGTTATCAAGGTGCTTGAAGGCTGGCTAAGATCATTAATTTGGAATGGGAAGAAACCGAGTCTGAAAATGGCCAAATTACAGATGGATGGTGAAGATGGGGGTCTAGAACTACCTAATATAAGACATTACCAACTAGCAGCACACCTTAGGGTACTTGTCGGCTGGTTCAGATCAGACCCACTATCAATCTGGCTAGACATTGAATCCTCGCAATCTAAGGGGGCTTTCTCACTAATCATTCGGGGTCGAATCACAGCCCGATCGCACCAGAAAAGGGTGCGTCCGTCCTACTGAGAGCGCTGCCCCCCGTCCCCGGGGACGCTGATTCGCTCCAAACCTGGACCGCTGAAATAGGTGGTTCCGGGTGCGCGCCAGTGGGAGGGGGGGGCGTGGTGTACGAGCTTGTACCAAAACACGGGAGAGGCTTGCTGTATCAACTAGCTGACACACAACGTCATTACTGTAATGCTTTCATGCTTGCTTGAATTTTGGGCAGATAAAAGCATACCCACAAAAACTATATTTATGGGCAATTTAGCGAGTTCAGACCTCAACCAAACAAGCATGTTGAGCCTCACGGCTCAGTGGATGAAAACATGAAGCCACGTTTACAAAGCACAAGACTTCCTAGCCCCTTCCGTGACTGTCTCCATTATTAACAGCTCCCTGGCAACTGGTACTGTTCCATCCTGCTTTAAACATGCAGTAGTCCAGCCCCTATTGAAAAAACCAAACCTTGACCCCACCCTGCACAGTAATTACAGGCCCATTTCCAAGCTTCCTTTTCTGTCAAAAATACTTGAAAAGGTTGTTCTGTGCCAATTGTCTCCCTACCTGCACCAGAACAGCATCCTGGAGACATTTCAGTCAGGGTTCAGGACTGGCCATAGCACAGAATCAGCCCTCCTTAAAGTGTCAAATGACCTACTCCTCGCCGCTGACAACCGTGACTGCTCTATTTTAATGCTGCTTGACCTCAGTGCAGCCTTCGACACTGTTGATCACACCATTTTATTAGATCGTCTCCAACATGGGGTTGGTGTCAGTGACACTGCATTAGCATGGTTTTCCTCCTATCTCACAAATAGAAGCTTTGCTGTCAACATCGCCAACTGCTCCTCCCCCTCAACCTCCCTCTCCTGTGGGGTCCCACAAGGGTCCATCCTTGGCCCGATCCTGTTCTCCCTTTACATGCTACCCCTTGGTCCAATCATTCAGAAGCACAACATCTCTTTTCACTGTTATGCTGACGACACACAGCTTTATGTTTCCCTGAAACCCAACAACCAGTCTCTACTTAACAGTCTCATATCCTGCCTGGATGATGTTAAATGTTGGATGGCACAAAACTCTCTACAACTAAATCAAAACAAATCCGAAATAATCCTCTTCGGTCCCCCAGACGCTGTCACCACCCTTACCAACAGCCTTGGCAACCTGTCCTCCCTGGTCAAGCCGTATGTCAAGAACCTAGGGGTCATTTTTGATCCACAATTTAAATTTGACAGACAAGTAAACTCAGTGGTAAAGGCATGTTTTTTCCAACTACGCACCATTGCCAAACTCAAAGCCCTTCTCTCCCCTGCAGACCTTCAGAGTCATCCACGCCTTCATTTCATCTAGATTAGACTACTGCAACTCCCTCTATATAGACATTAACCAGTCTTCCCTGTCCCGCTTACAACTGGTACAAAACGCTGCTGCCAGACTGTTGACCGGAACCCGCAAGAGAGACCACATCACCCCTGTCCTTGCCTCCCTTCATTGGCTCCCAGTACGCTACAGGATAGATTTTAAGGTTCTCCTATTTGTTTTTAAAGCCCTTAATGGTCACACACCCTCCTACATCTCAGACCTCCTATCCCCCTATTCCAACACCAGGTCCCTCAGGTCAGCCGATCAGAGGCTCCTGACAGTCCGGAGGTCTAACCTCAAGCTCAGGGGGGGCCGTGCCTTTGCTATCGCAGCCCCTGAACTGTGGAACAGCATCCCCACCTCCATTAGGCTCGCCCCCTCGATAGATGCCTTCAAATCGAGGCTCAAAACCCACTTCTACCTACTAGCCTTTCCCGTTCACTGACTCATGCCCTGTTTTTCTATGTGTTTGCCTGTGTGCCCTCCCATAAAACGGAGTGTGATTGTTGTCTATATGTATCCTGTGTATTTACCCTCTGTACAGCACTTTGGTTGACACGCGTCATGTGAAATGTGCTCTATAAATAAATTTGATTGATTGATTGATTGATTGCGATGTGCAAGCCAGGGGCTTTTGAATACGCAGTCACTCGCAGCTCCATAGTAGCCAGGCTAATTTGGACCACCAAACACTGCTTAAAAGCTCGGGTGGGTCCGAAATATATCAGATATAAAGCCCCTGGCTTGCACATCGCAGTCACGGAAGGGGCTAAAGACTTCCCTGGCTCGCATTAGGCCTGGCAACTTTTTTTGCCATTGCTATGTCTACTATACATTGGTTTCTTGTTCAAATGCATTTATTTCTATAGACGAGTGGTGCCCAACCAGTCGGCCGTGATCGACCGGTAGATCAATGACATGCAATATAATTGATGCAAGCAATGGGCTAATGTTAGCTGCTAACTAGTAATAAATAGTGTAACTGAGGGGTACAATTCCCTGACTGTATTGTTAGATATGATACTTACTACCACTACCTCTTGTACTTTAGACTCTGGCCACCCAGTACTAGGTATAAATAATTATGATAAACACTCCCACCTGATGAAACGGATCCAACACAAATGTACCAAGTCGAAAGTCTGCGTTTAATAATAATACATAGCAAAAGGTATGTACAACGATCACTTAATTACATTTATGATTTGAAATAGTATGCACTTTTATGGCAAATGAGTATTCGTAGGTAGATCAATATCGAATGTCCAATCTCTGATTGCGCAGGAAGCAAATATACAACCTGGAATATTTAGGGAACAATAGCAATGATACTTGAATGATTATATAGCTGGATACACTAGGGGAAGGTTCCGACTGCTTGTAGGACAGCTGGAGGGGGGGGGGTAGAGTCTGGCTGTATCCCGTCTGGCCGAGGGTATCCTGGGAGAGCCCACAGTCGTGCGACCCGGTGCCCAGCGATCCTCGATCCACAGATGAAAGCAGTTGGACTCTCTGTGGCCGGCGTCCTCCGGTCCACGATGGAGAGACGTGAGGCGACCTCGTCGTGTAGAGCGTCTTCTCACCTGTCGTCCTCTCCGGGGGGGGTATTTCCAACACACCGCAGTGTTGGCCTTTATCCATAGAATAATCAAAGTACTCAAAGCATAATCCAAGCCGGGGAAGGCTCGCCGTCGTCGGTAGAATAATCCAATATACAGGTCCACTCGCTCTTTGGCCTGGAGCTCCTCGGGTGCAGCTTCACGTGGGGTCAACCACCCTGGATAAGCGTCCAGCTGATGCCCGAAACGATGGGGGTGCTGATTACTATAGAACTCTTACCGCACGAGGCACTACATATGAATAGACTATTATTAGCTTAATAGAATACGTCCAACTCGACGATATAGTGCCAAATATGACTATTCAAATATTAATATACACGATGTCTCAATGCCGATACTGGGCCGAATTGGCCTTACTGCCCACACGTGGTTCGCGGGGAGGCTTTTGCGTCTGTCACTCTGTTGGAGGGTAAGGAACTGGACTAAAAGAAAGCTCTACTTTAATAGCGCAGTATATATACGCACTATGAACAAATAGTACCATTAGTGGTGCGGTAGACATATTCCTACGCGGAACTAGGACTTGTCCATACATGTTGAGCGGTACGATTGAACCTGGTCTGAGGGGTATGGCGACCTGGCACCAAGGTCTCGTCCAATGGTAGAATGGAGACTATTATGGGATGTTCAGTAGACTAGAAGGGATATTCAATGCATATTGTACAAGGAATATACAAGGGATATCAGGGGATATACAAATACAATTAAATATATATATATAAATAAATATATATATTCGGTTTAATCTGATCCTTCAGAACAGCCGCCCCCTAATTGGTCCCAACCCAATTAGTTAAGCAGAGACAGATTAACCGCACTGTCTACCACTCAAGGGTTCGCTGTAAGGGTCAGTCAACTCACAAAGTCATAGGGTCATGGTCATCATCGATTGTGTCTGGGAGTCGGGGCAGTTCTATGAGCCTCGCCACAGGACGGGTGTAAATGCGCCCCTGGACGAGTACTTCAGCTGCTCGGACCTTGCCATCGGCACCGGTGATCACTTTGCTTACGCGGCCAGCCGGCCACATAGCTCTGGGTAGTGACTGGTCAATAATCATGACGACTGTTCCTTCCGTCAAATTGTCTCTCTCTTTTACCCACTTCTGGCGGGTCTGTAGAGACGGTAGGTAGTGCAGTAGGAAACTGCTCCAAAACTTGTCGGCTAATACTTGGCTGTACCTCCACATTCGTCGGCCGTTCGCTTCTTCAGGCCGGTACATTGTCTGGGGTAACGCGGGATCTAGCCGCCCCATCAGGAGGGTGTTGGGGGTGACTGGGTCGACATCTGCTACATCACTGGAGACGTAACCGAGGGGCTTTGAGTTCAATACTCCCTCAATCTCCGTGAGGACTGTCATTAGGACTTCTTCCGCCACAGTCTGGGCCCCAAGTACTGCGTACAGGGCTGTCTTTATAGAACGTACTTCTCGTTCCCAAGTTCCACCGAAGTGGGGTGCGTTTGGGGGGTTGAATTGGAAGTCAATCTGGGCTGGAGCGAGGTGGGTCTTAAGTTCTGGGCCCATAGCTTGGAAGCTCTCCCTCAGCTCTCTTTCTCCGCCTTTGAAGTTTGTCCCGTGATCGGACAGTAATGTAGACGGTTTTCCTTTCCGTGATGTGAATCTTCGGAAGGCCATAAGAAATGAGTCTGCGCTCATGGTCGGAAGGAGCTCGATATGTATCGCTCTGGTGGTCATGCATTTGAATACAATACCCCACCGCTTCTCGGTGCCTCTTCCTTTCTTTATGTGCAGCGGGCCAAAACAGTCCATGCCTGTTGAGTGGAATGGCTTGTCGCCGAGTCGGAGGCGACATGGAGGTAGGTCAGCCATCCGTGGTATGCTGGGCTGCGCGCGCCACTTTCGGCAGTCTAGACAGGTTCGCTGGAAGCGTCGCACCGCCTCTCTTCCTTGAAGTATCCAGTAACGACGTCTGATTTCCGCGAAGACTCTCTCTGCTCCTGCGTGGTGTACATCCTCGTCGTATTTCTTTATAATCAGCTCTGTGACCTTGTGTCGGCTGTTCAATACGATCGGGTACTTAATGTCATCCGGTAAATCGGGGGCTCTCCGCAGGCGATTACCCACTCTGATGAGGGTATGTGTGTCACTCTCGGGGGCCAGATGAATCAATCTGCTGTCTGATGGGACGGGCTTTCCTCCCTGTAGACAGTCTAGTTCATCGGGGAACGAGTCTCTCTGGGCTCGTTGCAGTAGAAGCAGTTCTGCTTCCTCGTAGTCAGCTGCTGACATATCAGCGGGGGACTTAATCTCTGGGTGGTGCCGCAGGAATGTCCGTTGCTGCGCACTCTCTATGGTAATGCAATCGTCTATGTTGGGGTCTGCGGAGACAACAGTGCTCAATCCACAGAACATGGGTTTCTTATTCTCAGCCTCCTCGTCACTTGCTTCCCTCGGGGTGGGCGTGGGCCAATCTCCTTCCGGGAGCTTGAGGAATGCTGGTCCGTCACTGTAGATGTTATGACGGGTTAAGTCATCTAGGGACATTCCCCGGGTGATGACGTCAGCTGGGTTGTGTTTTGTATCAACATAGCGCCAGTTTGCTTCTCCGGTTAACTCTCCGGTTAACTCTTGAATCTCAGTGACTCTGACTCCCACGAAGACTTTGTATTTGCATGAATCCGATTTGATCCAGGCGAGTACTGTCGTGGAATCTGACCACAGGATTGTTCTATGCACCGGAATGGTGAGCTCACGTTGGATGAGCGTGGCTAGATGCGCTCCTGCGAGGGCTGCGCAGAGCTCTAGACGTGGGATAGACTGTTGCTTGCGTGGGGCTATTCTCGAGCGGGCGAGGATGAATGCTGTGTAGATCTCTCCCCCCTCTTCTTGGGCCCGCAAGTAGGCTACTGATCCGTAGGCGACCTCGGAGGCGTCACTGAAGACGTGTAGATCCATTTTACATGTCTCTGGCCTCACCGTGGGTGGGAAGTAGCTTCGGCGTATATTAACGCCTGGGAGTGAGTGGAGTTCCATCTCCCACTCTCTCCAGGTGGATGCAAGGTGTGCGGGAATGGGGTCGTCCCAGCCCTGGTCCTTGTCCCACAATGCTCGTACAATCATCTTTGCCCTGGTGGTGTACGGTAGTATACATCCTAACGGGTCATATTGTCGGGCGAGTGTTCTGTACACACTCCGTCTGGTGGTCGGTATTGCCGTCGACCTTCCCTGCTCCGTGGTCAGGGGTTTGTGGCTATAGTGGAGCGAATCTGTTTTGAAGCGCCACACTAGTCCTAGTGTCATCTCTTGGGCTTCTCCTGGGATTGTGGCCATCCAGGTCTCGCTGCTCGCTGCCTTGACCGCGGAGGAGAGGCTGCGCAGTACGTGCGGATCGCTGCTGGCCCACTGCCTGAGATCAAAGCCGCCTTTGATCAGAGAGGCGCGGAGTTTAAGTAGGAGAGCCTCGGCTTCTTCCTGGGTCGAAACGCTTTGTAGACAGTTATCTATGTAGAAGCTGTTCTTCACACTGTGTCGGACCTCTTCGTCCGCTGCTGGGTCCTCTGCGACATGTCTCTGTAGTGCAAATGTAGCACAGCATGGGCTGCATGTAGTTCCGAAAGGGAGGACTTCCCATTGGTAGATGGCTGGGTGCTCATCTCCTGGCCTCTCTCTCCATAGGAACCGCAACAGGGGCTTGTCCTCCTCTACTAATCTCACCTGCAGGAACATCCCTTTGATATCCCCGCTGATAGCCACCTTGTCCTGGCGGAAGCGGAGTAGTACGCCTAGTAGGGAGGGGCCGAGTGTAGGACCGGGCAATAGCTCTTTATTCAGATTTTGGGATCCGATCTGGTAGCTGCAGTTAAACACGATGCGGTCTTTGCCGTTGTGATGAACCTTGTGGTGGGGCACGTACCACGATTCAGTCGTCTGGTCGGCCTCTTTAATGTCAATCTTTGTGACGTGTCCCGCTGTGATGAGCTTCTCAATCTCAGCGCGGTATACACTTTCTTGGGCGGGGTCCTTGGCTAAGCGCCGCTCTGTGTTTAGTAGGTACCGCTCTGTGGCGTCTTTCTTTGCGTGAAAGGTAGGCATCCCTTCCCGCCGCAGGAGTGGCGTGGCGTATCTCAACACGCCGCTGACTGGGACTCTCTTTGTTCCCGTCTCGAGGAGGTTAATGGCGTAGATGTCGTCTTTAGAGCGAATGTCTTTCTTTTCGTTCTTAAAGGGCATTTGTTCTAAGGTCTATAGCCTCTCTACATGCTGCAGGAGTGCGGTGTCTCCCTCTGTGACTCGGGAGTGGAGACAGCTAGTGGCTGTGGTTCGGTTGAGAGATTTGGCGAGTGGGCCTTGGAGAGTCCATCCTAGGCGGGTCTCGACTGCTGCAGGACAGCCTCTGGGTCCGGTATGAACCCGGTCTATCGGGACAATGAGGTCTGCATGGTCGGAGCCTATCAACAGTGTCGGGGTAGCACCGTCTATGAGTGGGATCGGTAGCTTGCGTAGATGTACATATTTCTCCATCAGCTTGGCTACGGGGTATGTGTACCGCGAGAGTCCTATTTCTTGGCTGGTGAAAGCGTCTGTAATCCTGTACCGTCGCTCGGGCTGGCCGCTTGCTGCGATAGAGAATGAGACATTCTCGCCCTTTATCGTTTTCAAATCTCTTCTTATTGTCCGAATTGTCATTTGGTTTTCGCTCCCCCGCAGCCCTAGCTGGGCCGCAGCGGACGCGAGCAGAAGGGTCTTCTCTGACCCGTCATCAAGGACGGCGTAAGTGTCCATGACTTTATTCTGGTAGCTCAATGTCACACGGACTACCTTTAAGAGCACTCTGGCTCCGCTGCTGCTGGCGGGGTCGATGTACATGACGCTTGCTTTGCTGCTTGATGGTGCGGGTGGAGGCCGCCGTCTGTTACTGTCGTGGAGTATGTCCAGATGCGCTCCATCGCACCGACTGCACTTTTTCTTTAAGCGGCATTCGGCTGCCATGTGTGATCGCGCACAGCGAAAACAGCGTCTGTTGGACTTTATCCATTGACTCGCTTCCTCCGCATTCATCTTGGGGAATGAGTCACATTGTGACAGCCAGTGTTCTTTCTCACAGTAGGGGCACACTATCTTCCACTTCTCCTTTCTTGAGGGGGTACTGTGGCTCCTACTGCTTGGCACTGACTCCGATTGGTGCATGACAGTCACCGATCTTCTTCCATCATTTAGTCTCCTGGTTCCTTCTCTGGAGCCAGGGGTGCTCCGTCCGAATGTATCTAGCCGTAAGCTGCTGACTTCTCTCGCCAGGAAGTCGGCTAGATCGAGGAGGTTCGGTTCGGGGCCATTAGGGTCTCGGTGGTCTCTCTGCCGCCTAAAGCGCTCCTGTCGGGCGGGCGGTAGCTTCTCCAAGATCCTCTCTACATTTGAGTTGGCGTATAGTTCATGCCTACCCTTTTCCCTTTGCGCTCCCAGCATCCCTACCAGGGACTGCACTCTGATGGACAGGTCGTCCAGTGCTCGATTGTCTGTTGCTGGGGGTAGGCGGTCGATGTGCCTGATCTCCTGGATCACGTAGTCCCATATACGTCCATATCTCTGGTCCAACGCTACCAGCGCTGCGGTGTATGGGGTCGTGGAAGTGGCGTAGGCGAGCGCTATGTTGTGCGCGCGGGGTACCTTTAAATGCTTCAGTAGTATCGCGTATTTATGGCGTTCATCAATGACATCCACCAACATTGTCTCCAGACACATGCGGAGCTCCGTATACTGGGCCCGGTTCTCCTGGGTGAAGTCTGGTACCATAGGTGTGCCAATGTATGACGCGGATTGTTGATACATCGGCGAGCGTTGGGGGAGAGGCCTCCTAGGCGAGTCTCCTCCTGCTCCTTGGCGTGGGCTGGTACCGGCTGTGTACCATGGCCCGCTGGTCCAGGTGCTGTTCCTCGGTGCGGGTCGTGCGTCGTGCTCACCCGTGAATAGCGTCGGGGGTCTGTAGCGCAGCTCCGCGGGGGTATAGCCTGGGCTGTACTGGACCTCCTGGTCCGGTAGAGTACTGTGCTGTCGTCGGGCGTGGTTCTCCTCCTCTTCCTCTTCGTCTTCCGTTAGGTCATCCAGGGCTTGTAGTCTCTGATTTAGCCTCTCCGCAGTGTATGCTGCTCCTTCCCGGTGGCTGGGTCTCGCTTGGACCGGTTGGGGAAGGGGGTCTGCGGGGGGTATAGACCTCGTCTGTTGGTCAAGTTCAGGGTCGCTTACTCGGCTAGGGGATGCCGCCCTGGAGTGATGTCTAGACGAGTTCCTGGAGCCTCTGGTGGAGGGAGGGGGTGTTGTCCTTCTGATCAGCTGTTCTATTAGTTGCGCTTGTGCTCTGTCGCGCTCGGCTTCGCGCTTGGTGAGATCCGATTCTCTCTGGGCACCGGTGGCGGCGCGCTGGGCATCGGCCCGGTCTCTTGCCATATTCTCTTCCATCTGAATGCGTCTTATTTCCAGGCGTATGTGCTCTTCTTCGCTCCGTGGCTGTATCTGCAATCGATCGCGTTCACCCTGGAGTCTATCGCGTTCAGTAGAGGCTTTCAGGCTGACGAGGAATGCCTGCTGTAGTGTCCTCTCTGCCTCGCTGGGAGAAGACGGTTGTATAGGGGAGCCGTCCCTTGGGGTACTCCGTGCGGAGTCTTGGAGCTCTATCTCCACGGTGCTCTCCTCATCTTCTTCCGTGCCGAGTTCTCTCTCGGTAGTGTTGTCTTCCTCCCGGGACTCGTCGGGGACTACTTCTTCGGTATTGGCGGGGTGTAAAGTCATGTCTGGTTCCCCCTGGTCCCCACCGTGAGCTGGGTCAGTTACGTTAGAACCCATAGGGGCCTCTATGGTCGGGGTAGCCTGGTTGTTAGGGTTAGACATAATTTTACTTTCTAGTTTTACCGCGTTTACTGTTGGTAGAAGACTAGGTTGTTGACTGACAGCGTAAGCCTCTAGGTACTGAGGGAGCTGTCGTTTGCGCCGCGGGCGTTGTTGGTTAGGAGGATCGTTTCGTGGAGTGTTCATCATAGGCCATTTTAATATTAATAACACTATATTAATATTACACTGATTACCATCCGGCTCGAAGGACCAATTCTAACTGAGGGGTACAATTCCCTGACTGTATTGTTAGATATGATACTTACTACCACTACCTCTTGTACTTTAGACTCTGGCCACCCAGTACTAGGTATAAATAATTATGATAAACACTCCCACCTGATGAAACGGATCCAACACAAATGTACCAAGTCGAAAGTCTGCGTTTAATAATAATACATAGCAAAAGGTATGTACAACGATCACTTAATTACATTTATGATTTGAAATAGTATGCACTTTTATGGCAAATGAGTATTCGTAGGTAGATCAATATCGAATGTCCAATCTCTGATTGCGCAGGAAGCAAATATACAACCTGGAATATTTAGGGAACAATAGCAATGATACTTGAATGATTATATAGCTGGATACACTAGGGGAAGGTTCCGACTGCTTGTAGGACAGCTGGAGGGGGGGGGTAGAGTCTGGCTGTATCCCGTCTGGCCGAGGGTATCCTGGGAGAGCCCACAGTCGTGCGACCCGGTGCCCAGCGATCCTCGATCCACAGATGAAAGCAGTTGGACTCTCTGTGGCCGGCGTCCTCCGGTCCACGATGGAGAGACGTGAGGCGACCTCGTCGTGTAGAGCGTCTTCTCACCTGTCGTCCTCTCCGGGGGGGGTATTTCCAACACACCGCAGTGTTGGCCTTTATCCATAGAATAATCAAAGTACTCAAAGCATAATCCAAGCCGGGGAAGGCTCGCCGTCGTCGGTAGAATAATCCAATATACAGGTCCACTCGCTCTTTGGCCTGGAGCTCCTCGGGTGCAGCTTCACGTGGGGTCAACCACCCTGGATAAGCGTCCAGCTGATGCCCGAAACGATGGGGGTGCTGATTACTATAGAACTCTTACCGCACGAGGCACTACATATGAATAGACTATTATTAGCTTAATAGAATACGTCCAACTCGACGATATAGTGCCAAATATGACTATTCAAATATTAATATACACGATGTCTCAATGCCGATACTGGGCCGAATTGGCCTTACTGCCCACACGTGGTTCGCGGGGAGGCTTTTGCGTCTGTCACTCTGTTGGAGGGTAAGGAACTGGACTAAAAGAAAGCTCTACTTTAATAGCGCAGTATATATACGCACTATGAACAAATAGTACCATTAGTGGTGCGGTAGACATATTCCTACGCGGAACTAGGACTTGTCCATACATGTTGAGCGGTACGATTGAACCTGGTCTGAGGGGTATGGCGACCTGGCACCAAGGTCTCGTCCAATGGTAGAATGGAGACTATTATGGGATGTTCAGTAGACTAGAAGGGATATTCAATGCATATTGTACAAGGAATATACAAGGGATATCAGGGGATATACAAATACAATTAAATATATATATATAAATAAATATATATATTCGGTTTAATCTGATCCTTCAGAACAAATAGGCTAAGCTAACTAGCGTTAGCGTTAACCCTGGAAAACGCTCAAAGCGGACTCCACGACACCAGTTCCATTCGTGAGAAAAGGGGGTGGGTTATATTGACAAGGCTTGACAACAGAGGTTCAAATATAACTTCATACTTATTGGTTGTTTGTTTCTTTATATCAGCATCCAGTTTCCACCGCCGTGTGTTAAAACTCTTCCTGTGTTGACGTTCGAGCGTGACATCATCGCCTACGGCAAGCTTACACGCTCAAAACGCAAACAAAACCGGGAGCGCACCAAGACTGCAGTGTGTACGCAAACTAGAGGGGGGAGAGGGAGGGGGGAAGTTCGCACCCAAGGACGGAGCGGAGCTGGTTCGACCCCGAATGGCAGTGAGAAAGCCCCCTAAGTCCCCCCTGTGGAACCTACTATTTATCAAAGACTTTAAGTCTGTTAGGAAAATATGCTCTAACCCCATCACACTATGCTCCGTCAAGGCCTGGAAGACTGTCCGTAAGGTGGAGGGCCGAGCCAAGCTGACCTCTCCTCTTACCCCGATCGTAGGCAATCCTGACTTTAAGCCAGACCAAATTGGCGGCGGCTTCAAGACCTGGCATACGCAGGGCATAACTGATCTTGGCCACTTGTTTGATGGCCAGACCCTAATGTCCTTTACACAGCTGCAGCAGCGGTATGGCCTATTGAAAACGGAATTTTTTAAATACTTACAAATTAGGCAGTTTATCACCAAGGACACCTCAGTTAATTAACAGTTCCACCTCGCAGGTGGAGAAAGCACTCTCCTTGCAGATTACTAAAAAACAAATATCTATTTTCTATAGTACTCTAAACCTTAATTCATCTTTATCTTCCCTCGTCACTAAACAGTCCTGGGAAAAAGACTTGGACATAGAGATCACGGACAAGGACTGGCAGGATGCATGGACCTACGCAAAAAAAATCTGTTTGCAACCGCACCAAGTCTATCCAAGTTAGAATCTTACACCGCATTCATATTACCCCTGCCCTTAAGAGTAAAATGCATCCCCACTCTGCTTTAAATGCAAGATAGGAAACCACGTCCACTGCTTTTGGTCCTGTGTAAAGCTCCAGAGCTATTGGTTCGACATCGTAGAGCAGTGGTCATCAACCCGTCGATCGCGTTCGACTGGTTGATCTTTGAGATTTTCCCTGTAGATCTTTCCCTGAAAAATAAAATGTAAAAAAAAATATATATATATATATTTTTTTGTTCTTTCCCTGAGAGTCCACATTACAGTTCTACTTTTGTTTTGATGTGAAAAGTGATACTGCATAAGATTACTGCACTTAGCACTGACTGAGAAAGTACATATTACAGTTCTACTTTGACAAACATATTTACAATTAGTATTTTATAATGTTAATAATATGAGAGTCCACATTATAGTTCTACTTTTGTTTTGATGTGAAAAGTGATGCTGCATAAGATGACTGCACTTAGCACTGACTGAGAAAGTACATGACAGTTCTACTTTATAAAATGCTAATTGTAAATATGTTTGGCAATGTTAACACTTTCCGTGCCACTCACAAGATTTCTCTGTTTTTTTTATAGGTGGTTGAATGCCACTCACGAGATTTCTCGGATTTTTTTTTTTTTAGCGATCTGAAAAATTATTGCATCACCCGAGCCTACCCGAGTATAGCCGAGGGGCGCCGGCGATCACTGTGGAAAAAAGCGCCCCCTGTCGTCTCCCAGATGACATAAGTGATTTTGGAATGGACTCAATGTGGGGAAAAAAATCCGGTACTCCACATTTTCCAGTTCACTGATCCAGCCGGGGTTACCACAGTTCATTCTGGAACCTCAGATCCCCGTTGATCATGGAGATCTACAGTATTGCGTTGGATCCATACACGCATCGATTTTTTTGAATGGTGATCAGGAATTGGAATATACCAGTTGGATACCATCTGATGTCAGGTAAGGACTCTATGTTATCAGTGTTAGGATAATCAGAGTAAGTTTGATGAAGTTATAAGCTGTTTTGTGAAATGTCCTCTTTCGGTTTCACTGTAAAAGTCCGTGAGGAAATCAACGGAGCGATTATCAGTGCGCGGCCGTAATGTGCTTGCGTGCACGTATAATATTGATCATCTAGCGCAGTGGTCACCAACCTTTTTAAGCCCAAGATCATTTTTTTTTTTTTTGGTGAAGGCAAGATCTACCTATTGAAGCGTTGAGAGAAAAAGACAGCCAAGATTGTACTTTAAACTAAATGACTTATTTGCCTGTATTCTAATTACATGCAATGCTTTGGTCCAACATTAAAACGTCAAAGTAGAACTATTATGTACTTTCTCAGTCAGTGCTAAGTGCAGTCATCTTATGCAGCATCACTTTTCACATCAAAACAAAAGTAGAACTGTAATGTGGACTTTCTCATATTATTAACATTGACAAACATATTTACAATTAGCATTTTATAAAGTAGAACTGTAATGTGTACTTTCTTAGTCAGTGCTAAGTGCAGTCAGTGCTAAGTGCAGCATCATTTTCACATCAAAACAAAAGTAGAACTGTATGTGTACTTTCTCAGTCAGTGCTAAGTGCAGCATAACTTTTCACATCAAAACAAAAGTAGAACTGTAATGTGGACTCTCAGGGTAAGATCTAAAATTTTTATTTATTTTTATTTTTTTAATTTTGAATTTTCATGGAAAGATCTACAGGGACAGTCTCAAAGATCGACCAGTCGATCAAGATCGACGGGTTGGTGACCACTGATCTAGCGTTTATTTGAAAACGATTCATAAAAAGGCCGACGAATATCAACATTGTGGAATATTCCACTAAAAGACGATTTTCATAGAATGCTCCAGAATGAGCTGTTTTTTATATCAAAACGGGGGCTTTTCTAACTGCTCTGAAACGGAAACGACGCGGTAAAAAAACAATCTGCCTTCACAGCACTGACTGGAAAATAGTATTTGATAATGCGATGGGAAGATTAGACACAATTTAAAACATAGATTAGGCGATATTAACGTTAACATTGGCGCCGATGGTGGCATTCAGCCGGTAAAATGGAAAACCAGGCGTGGCGCTCAAAGTGTTAATAGGAGAAGGTCCACATTACAGTTCTACTTTTGTTTTGATGTGAAAAGTGATGCTGCATAAGATTACTGCACTTAGCACTGACTGAGAAAGTACATGGTGAGGGACAGCGTTGTGGACAGCGACTCCTACAGGTCGGTTGGTGCGCCTGCGCAGTAGAATCAGGAAGTGTCGGGGGCAGCGTGAGCCTCCCACGCGTTACTCCTCGCCACTGAGAGATCGAGCTGCGCAGGTGAAAAGATGCGACTGCTGTTACCTCAAGTACCGGAGGGGACTTGTGCTATGTATGACTTAGTCCACATTGCAGCCGGCTTGTGGGAGGCAAGAAACAGCGTCCGTGAGGGTTGAATTGGATGATACGAAATTGGGATGGGAGAAAATATAGAAAATGGGAGAAAAGTGGATAAAAAAAAAAACATCCCCCAGATATGAACGAGAATCCGTCGAGACCCAGTAACAGGCGCTCGGAAGAGGAAAAAATCCCCCATCCCAGTTGCCCTATAAAAACGCTGTTTTAATAACGAGCAACCAAGGCGTACTAGCCTCCTGCGTGATTCTTATCAGAAAACACCCCGAGCCAGCACTATGTACGCGTCGAGACCCAAACACATCAATGGATAGTCTAACCAGACACCAGACATTGGTCCTTCAAGTCGCCTGGGAGAACGACAAGGAGTTGTCGTGCTTCATATTCTTCACTCTTTTTATTATTAAAAAGAAAGAAACACCGACTGACATGAATCCCACATGACGCAGCCGAGGGTAAAATTTTTTTACATTCTTACATCCCGCCACCCTCACCACAGAGAGGAGACGGGAATCCTTAGAGAGACTTCCCACGTGAGCCATAGATTGAAAAGTCACGGTAACATTGAGTCATGTGACCAACAGACTCAAGTCACACGTATATCGAGCGTAGTAGAACAGTAAGTTCCTACGCTCTGCCCCGACAACTTGACAATGACAGACCCTACATACGGGTCTGAAAAAACTCACGGAAGCCGTCGTCCAATAGAAACGTGCCTAGTGCCGTTTTCTATGACGGGGGGAAACCCATGACTCAACCGCCCGTGATAGGTGCCCCCCCCCCCGTGCCAAGCTGCCTAACAGCTTGGCCCTGACCAAATGAAAAGAGGGTCCAAGAAACCCCCTGACCAATCAGAAGAGGGAAGGAGGGGTTTATCCGGTACCCCCTCGCAAGCCCAACCCTTGCATACGACAACAACAAAATAGCCATATGATACCTTAAGTAGCCAGTATGCTAATGAACAGCGCAAAGCTAATTCAATGTACGCTAGCCACAGACACGTCTGTGAACAGGGTTTATAACAAGGCCAAGTTATGTATGTGTGAACCCGACACCCGTGTTTTATGTTGCAAGAGACAGAAATCTGATAGAGAGAGAGAGCGGCCTGAACCGCGGTACTTTTTCATACACGAGCATTACTGCAGACCAACACAACAGTGTTGCGGCTCAATATCACTGTTTAAGCAACAGAGCACACAACTAACATCTACCTTTATGTGAAGATTCAGGTCGAGGCAGAAAACCTTTTTCAACCGAGTGTAAGCTGCAGGCCTTGCTTAAGCTCTAACATGAATGTAGGGACCAACAAGACTTAAAGTCTAGCCCTCCTATCAAACCCACACTAGCGAAAGGTTCACACGTTGTATCCCCATCATATGTTTGGTGAATAAACAGTTTGTAACAAAAAATAGTCCCTTTTAGGAGGGACTCTTTATTTTCTATAAACAAAAATCATATTTGGGCCGGGAAGGGAACAGGGGGGGACCACAGAGGGGAAAAGTCATACTTTCAGCGACGCCTGCCACGAGCCGCTCGGGACTTGCCACGCCGGGGAGCCCCGGAGGGACGGTAAACGATCGGAGGCTGGTCATGACGATCCCTACCGTCACCTCCGGGCGTAGATGGGCCGGCTGCAGTGGCGCCCTCTCTCCTCCTGGCCTTCTTTGCCGAAGGACCAGCAGTGGCGGTGGTAGCAGCGGCGGCTACGGCGGCGGAACCCCGACGACGAGCCTGCCGTCTGACTCCACCGGCGACATCGGGCGGGGGGAAATGAGGCTGGAGCACGGAACGCTCCTCCTGCATCTCCCTGCAGGTTGAGGTCATCAATTGCAGTGCCGACCCGAAAAGTCCAGCGTCGGAGAGGGGTGCCGTCAGAAGTGGAGTCCTCTTCTTCTCCGGCACACGCGCCTGCTCCAGCCAAAGGTGGCGCTGGACTAGAGTGGCCAGGGCGCGTACTTTCCCAGCGGCTATGGCCTGCGGCTGGATCAGATGCAGGATGGCTCCTGCCGACTGGGCGAGCTGATCATGTTGCAAATCAGTCAGCTCCATACCGCCCATCAGTATCCCGGACATGAATCTCGCCAGCTACGCGATGTTAGAAGTGGCAGCCAGAGATTGCGTCGCGGAGATAAATGACTGGTCACTCCAGAAAGCCAACCGCCTCGCCGATTTCCCTTGGGGAACCGGCTTCCGTAGCGGCTCCCACACCACCTCAGGACAAAGGAGCGCCGCCATCGGCCTATCAAGCCGAGGCACGCCCTCCTTCATGCCTTCTACCAAACCCACTACCCTCGTGACTTGCACGTAGGCGGGGGTGAGGCCAATGATGTGGGAGACCACCTGTCCCTGACGGACGTAGGCCTCCATTGAGGGGAAAAATTGACAGACAACATCCATCCCTCTCACGGGACGGCGTTGCCATAGATGACCTATGAGATTGTCAGGAATAGGAACAGGCAGTGGCTGCGGCAGCGGCACGCCGTTTGCGACTGCCGCCATGAGCTCAGGGAACAAAGCACGCAGTTCCCCCTGCATACTTTCCCCCACAGAGCTCGCGTCCCTCACATGCAGCAGACTACTGGTTACAGAGACACATTCTGATGTGGCTGATAGCAGGGCATCCCGCCGCGGAGTCGGAGGTTCTAACCCAACATCTGCGTACGAGGAACCCCAAGGAGACGTCTCACCCCCCTCCCCCCTTGGAGAGGCAAACTATCTATCGGACGCCTACCGGGCGCGGCTGCCGACCACGAAAGAGGCCTCAACCCCGCTCCAAGACGCACGACAGAGGAGGCAATGGAGAACCGCTGGTGAAGGGTGACGTTGCTAGCGCGACCCTCCGAGGTAAACATTATGACTTAGCTTTTTTCTTTGAAAATTTATGAGAGAAAGAAAAAAGCAAGAAAAAATTTAAACACGTAACTCAACTTTCTTCAGCTAACAACCTCGTCAAGTGGGTATATAACAGGCACTTCCTTGTGGTGAAAGTGAAGAAGGAGGCGAGTAGGTGACCACACACCTGCTTATGAAGGTAAGCGGATATGGGTGTGGCCAGACGGATGTCGGTATGTAAAGGTACATTGTGGATTTTTATTCAGTGCTGTGCACGAAGTGAGGTTAGTGCAGAATGACGCTGAGCGGAGCCAGTATGATATAGAACTGCACTTAGCACTGACTGAGAAAGTACATATTACAGTTCTACTTTATAAAATGCTAATTGTAAATATGTTTGGCAATGTTAATAGGAGAAGGTCCACATTACAGTTCTACTTTTGTTTTGATGTGAAAAGTGATGCTGCATAAGATTACTGCACTTAGCACTGACTGAGAAAGTACATATTACAGTTCTACTTTGACAAACATATTTACAATTAGCATTTTATAATGTTGTTAATAGGAGAAGGTCCACATTACAGTTCTACTTTTGTTTTGATGTGAAAAGTGATGCTGCATAAGATGACTGCACTTAGCACCGACTGAGAAAGTACACATTACAGTTCTACTTTATAAAATGCTAATTGTAAATATGTTTGTCAATGTTAATAGGAGAAGGTCCACATTACAGTTCTACTTTTGTTTTGATGTGAAAAGTGATGCTGCATAAGATGACTGCACTTAGCACTGACTGAGAAAGTACACATTACAGTTCTACTTTATAAAATGCTAATTGTAAATATGTTTGTCAATGTTAACACTTTGATCGCCGGGGTTAAATTCATAATTTACCATCCCTCGCCAGCCCTATTTAACATGGAGAAGTTCCCCTTCTTTGCAGGGCTATAACTTTTTAAATTGTATTGCTAAATTGACATTACTATGGCCCATTCAACGTCCTATATCTATTGTTCAGGGTGTAGCAACGTTATACTTTTTCATTCACATATTCATACTAAAATACGGTCTAAAGCAGGGGTCGGCAACCCTAGGCACGCGTGCCTGCATAGGCACGCAGGGGCATTTGCATAGGCACAGGGGGCAGCAGTAAAAAAAAATATATATATATGATTTTTTTTTTTTTAATATTATAGTGAAATATTTTGCACTGTTGTCGCATTTATCTTGTTGAAATCCTCCCACAGGTTCTTTTTACTACCACATATTTAATTGAGACCCTTTATTTGTTTATTATTTCAATTTAGCTGGAAATACATTGCTACATCATTCAGTAACATTTGCAGAGCCTTATAACAAAAACATTATTACGGTCACCATTGTGACCAGTGGGATTAATCAACAAATTGTATTATTTATTTTTCTATTTCATTGAACATTGCACATGTTAAAAGCCATTTTTTTACTCAAAATGTGAGTATTACCAAGTCAACTTGTGTTCTTAAAACAATGACAATAAACATAGTTTTATTAGGTTGAAATAATGTGGTTGTGTACTTATTTTTCTGTTAACTTATTATGGATTGAAAACTGAAAACCTTAATGCACAGTAACTGAACTCAATATTTTTAAGTTCTGGTAACTTATTATTATATATTATTATTTTTTACAGTGTAGTCTTGCGATCAATCAAAACTTATTTACACGATATACCTCACATTCACCCTCCATTCACATCCTGGTGTTCTCCATTAGGCCTGTAGGTGGAGCTATGACAGCACACGTACAGTACACACACCAATGGTGTGTGATGTGTCCAAAAATGAATGGGCAAATGTGAGTGAAATGGTCGCACTGTATGCAGCTGTTTGTCTGCATTGCATTCCCCCCCCCCCCCCCCCAACTCAGATTTAGGGTTGATACAACCATCATAATAATATTGTTAATAATAACAATAACAATAATGATGTAATAATGTAAAAATTATCATTAAAAAGACCCGATTATGAGAAAAAAATATTACGATGCATGGAATATTGTTGAGGCACACTAGTTACAACTATATTTCAAACAGGCACTCCATGTCAAAAAGGTTGCTGACCCCTGGTTTAAAGTATAAGTGTTTTTATCGTTTTCTGCAGCTTTCTCCAGAACTTGATTTATAGCCCCAAATGCATTATATTGATGATGAAATACAGTTTGATAGGAATCTGTGCGAGATAAAAAATTTCAACTGGACGTGCTTCTAGGAGTTACTAAGTATGATCTGATGTTGACCGGATGGGCGGGGGGTCGTTTATAATTCCGTGGCCAACGTTATATCATTCATCTAGTGTGGGTGATATGATCATTAGAGCAGTTAGTAAAGAACACGTTGAAAAATAACAATGGATCTTACCGTATCTTCCTCGCGCCGTTGACCGATGAGCGTGGAACTGAAATATTCCTATTATGGGATGTAGAAATATCCGATCCATTTCCAGGTTGTATAATAGTATATACGTCCAAATCATGTTGTTTATCAAGTTATTTGCAATCGATCGATATCCAGTGTGTCAAGATGGAGTCTCGCTAACGATAGCGAGTGCCCGGACGAAATATGGGTGAGCACCACTTCATCCGCATCACTTCCTGTTTGGGCGATCGGCCGATCGGCCACCAGATGGCGCTCTTGAACCGTTGGAGAGTTGAGAGGGGCTCACCAGTACATATAATGTCTCCGGGGGAGAAATATGATTTCGATCACAGATTTTTAAAATATTGATATCAAAGACGCTGTCCAGCGTCTTCGGCAGAATAAGCATGGCGGGGAAAGACGCTGCCCAGCGTCTTCGGCGATTAAAGTGTTAATAATATGAGAAAGTACATATTACAGTTCTACTTTGACGTTTTAATGTTGGATCTCGGGCTTAAAAAGGTTGGTGACCACTGTCATAGAGGAACTATCTGATATATTCCAGACCCCCATCAAACTGGATCCCCTCTGCTTCTTACTAGGCCTCCCAGATATTCATATTGCCAATTTCAAACATAGGAGACTGTTCAATTTGTTGACATTTGCTGCTAGGAAAAACATTCTGTTGTTCTGGATCAAGGACGAGGTCCCATCAAAGAGGTCATGGCACAACATTATTATGGACTGTATTCCGTGTGAATACATCACGTGTATGCTGCACTCCAAGTTGGACACTTTTTATGAAATATGGGACCCATATCTATCTCATATTGGACCTGCGCTATCCACCACTGTACTCGCCGGATTTCCCCATTACTCTTAGGCTGCGGTTAGACTGACTGATGTTTTCGTTTCGTTTTGATGATGAGTTTCGCTTTTCCAGGTCGCAACGTAGCGGTAGGCAAGTCAGACATTTGTTTTGCTACCTGAGCACTTTCGTTTTGTCACCTGAGCACAGTCGTTTTGTCACCTGAGCACAGTGATGTAGTACAATGTCAAAGCAGTAGGTGGCAGTAGGTGGCGAACATGAAGGCAATTGTCAACCAATCAGAACTTGAATGTGCCAATACACTTCCTGCAAAGAAATGTCAACACGCCGCCATCTTTAATGCCTCCGGCTATTTAGCCAATGCAGCACTTATTTTTCAGCAAAGTGTAATAAAAGTGCAATAAACAAAACGGATACATTCACTGTGTGTTCTGCCTCTCATTTGTTGATGAAACAAAACTAACATCAACACAATTGACCACCAAGAGCGGAGTTTAGTTTCATCTGCGCTGATTTTGTTAGCTTACATGCTAACACGATAGGAATATGCCATTATAACAGTATAGCATTGTGGCTAGAAGCTAACGTTAGCACACGTTAGCCAGCCAGCACCAAACTGATGATATCGGGAGCTATCAGTAGCTAGATAACATTAGAGACAACGCTGTGTGTATTAAACAAAGGTGAATAGATGACTGGGCCATTTTGTTTAATGCTTGTTATGTTGAAAGATGAGCTCTGAGCTAACAGGGTCTGGTAGCTACGGTAGGTAGCTAACGTTAGCCAGCTGCTCATGCAATCGTTAATGCTAGCAGAATGAATGGATGTAAACTTTATTTAACATATCGCAGAATGGGTACAATACAATACAGCTTAGGGCTGGGCGACATGGAAATAAATCATATCGCGATAACGATATGATAATGTTATCATATTTCTCGATATCGATAGTTATCGAATTGTTATAAGTATAAATTTTTTTTTTTTTTTTTTTTTTTTTTTTTTTTTTTTAACAACAGATGTATGTTTATTTTGCAGCACTTCTTTGTCATTGCCGCCATCTTTAGTGTTACATCCCCTCACACTCCAGTTCTCAGGCTGCAGCTGGTTTAAAAACGAAAGTAAACCGGCTTCTCTGCTGGCTGTGGCTCCAGGGGAGTTGAACAGTTCTGGCTCTGCTAGTTTATTTTCGATCTTTTGGCGCTTTTTTGGTGGACAAACCACCTGTGCACCGTGACTTGTGACTGGAGTCTAGTTCTGCTAGCACACATAGCCTACAGACGGTTTCAAACTGTATTTTAAATTAGAAAGCAAACAAAATAAATGGACAAGAGAAAAATAAATCTCAATTTGGTCAGTATTGTCACTTGGACAAGCAAAGCCATTACTTTAAGTTGCAGGCAAGAAAGACAAGTCTGTCCACTGTCTCTGGTTTTAAAACTGCCCTGTTGCAGGTAAAAAAAAAATAAAAAAAAATTATTTTTCGATTTTTTTTTAAATTTCGATATTCGATATCGATTATTAAAATATATTGCGATATTTATCGTTATAGTTATATCGCCCAGCCCTAATACGGCTCAATACAAACAATTGTTATGGGAATGCAGACTGTTGTAGCTTGGACCGGGGTCCTTATAACAATAACTTGACACCACATGGTAGCTGCAGCTATAGCTCTGTTGTCACCGGACGTTGGTGAGGGCACGCAGATGTGGGTATCTACTGCGCATGGGCGTTGAGCAACAACGGCTCCGCGCAGATTACACGACACGTTGTCGGCGAGTTCTGGTGAGGAAAACACCTTTTCAGCGTTCCCGCTAGGGCAACGCGTTTTCCTGCCAAAACGTCATTTCTATCTAATAGGGACAGCAAACGTATTCAAAATGTATTCAAACGAAAACAAAACCAGTGTGTGTAACAAGGGCCTTAGCCTCCCTAGAGATCACTAATGTCTTGTGTGTAGATGCTTTGGGTCGTTGCAGAGGATATCATAATGTATTTAGAAGTACATGCCTGTTCGCACACACACACCACACACGAAACACGTGCCCTGGCCTCGCACATAAAACACACATCCATACTAAACGCACACATATAAAACACACATACAAAATAAACGTACACACTCCACACACAGTTTATCAGTACACTGGGTGATATCGTGGACCAGGAGTTGACTCCCTAACCGCCACTTCTGCTGTATATACAGTGTACAACATGTGAATATTTGAGCCTGTTGTTTGTCTTTTCATGTCTGACTTTTATAGTTTATATTATGTCTTTATTATTTTTACTATCATTTCTGTTGTTATTATTGTTAGTGTTATTGTTGTTAGTGTCTCTATTATTAACCGTAAATCTATTGTATTGTGATGTCTTGTTCTATGTATGTTTTGAAAAAGAGAAAATAAAAACATTTACAAAAAAGAATTAAAACGATTTAGATCGTCCAAATGAAACTATTATCTTGGGTTAGGGGTGGACGGTATGGTCTAAAATGTATATCACGGTATAATTTGAAGCATAGACGGTAACGGTATATATCACGGTATCAGTGTTTCCGTTAGAATAATTTTTTTTGCCTGATAGGCAGGCTATATAAAGAATGACATCGTCAAGGCATGTAGATTTATAATATTTTAACTTAAAACTAGGCTACTTTTGCGTATAAAGTCATTATATTCCAAATAAAATAAGTCCCGAGTCCGTGCTGCTCCCATTGCAAACAGCCGGGCTGGATGCTGGATTTTGCTAGAAGCATATGTAGCTGCAGAGCCGCAGAGCCAGCGGCGCTTTCAGGTCTGGTCACAGCTTTCAGCCGTTGGGTGGGGGGGCGCTGTTGAGCGGACGTGACCTGAAAGCGCCGCTGGCTCTGCGGCTCTGCAGCTACATATGCTTACATATGCAGCCGTCCTCCCGCTCCCGCTGCAGCCGTCGTTATCATAACACTACACGCATATCATAATGTTTACAGCAAACTGTAGTTGATCACCAGGTATGTTTTATTAACGTAGAATAATTCATATAAGAAAAACGATAGGGACATCTCTTACCTTTCTCCACTGGTTAAAAATGCCAGGAACTGAAATTGAAACTTGCTGTGCGCCGCGGTGATATGTGTTTATTATGAAATGACAATTGCGTGTTGACACGCCCACTGCGCGAAGCCTCCTAAATAACTTTTTCCAGTTTGCACATATCTATTATCTATGACTAATTCTATCTATTTTTAGGGGCAAATGCGATTGAAATAGTCCCGCTGTGGTTACATGACGTCATTGCTATTTTAGAGCTGCGCTACCGGTTACACGGTATAGTCAAAATCCATACCGTAGAGCAAATTAATACCGTTTATACCGTATACCGTTTATACCGTCCACCCCTATCTTGGGTGACTTTAACATCAACTAGCTAGATCAGGGGTCGGCAACCTGCGGCTCCGGAGCCGCATGCGACTCTTTAGCCAATCAGCTGCGGCTCCCTGGCAATTTTTTTTTAATAAAAACGTATTTTTTTTTACTTTTTTTTTTTTATTATTCGAGATCGGTGTCATACTGTGACACTGAAATGAAAAAATATTTCATCAACTAAAATATTTAGTCAACAAAAATATTTCATCAACTAAAATATACAGTACGTCACACCCCGCGCCTCTCCCTGCCGTCTGCAAGTGGCTAATCTTGAGTTTCCGACCCCCCAGTAAGCTAACCATGGATAAATCCAAAAAAAGGAAAGTCTGAGGAAAATAGAGGGTTTAATTCAGCGTGGACAGATTAATTTGCTTTCACGACTAACGATGCAGGCTTACCTGTATGCCTGATATGTGGTGCGAAATTTGCAAACAACGAAAAATGTACTTTTTATTTGATAGATTTTCCACAAATAAGGGAAGGACTCAAATAGAGTATGGTATGGTTTTAGAGTGGTTTAGGGTAATTCCTGGGAGGCTAGTAATAGCCTGCGACACATATTATACTTAATCCATTGGCATTTCATCCCTATACACGCTACAATAAAAAATTCAAATGCATATGATCGGTATATAATGTTCCATCATGCATGCGTGAAAGGGGGGGGGGGGGTCGTTTCTGATTAATTGATAGTCAATAACGGCATTCGTTAGTACAACAGCATACGCTGATCAGGGCGATGGCTATGAAAACAATGGACAACCAAGCTGAAATTGACGTTAAATTGCTCTTACCTGTGGCCGATGAGACTCCAAAAAGAATATTCCAATTATTTGATTGCCATCTGCTAGATCGTATGTCCATTTGGCCCACGCCATAACCTCCAACAGCATAATGAATCTGGCGTCCCGAAGGCGATTCAATGCGATTGGGTGAATATCTTTATCCACGTTACAAGAAAACTCCGCCCGGATGACTTTCAATGACGCACAGCCACATACACAGTCAGAAAGGAAGTGTGACATCGGCCGCATACCACCATGCGGCGGTATCGGACCGTTGCGATCGCAGACACATTGCCTCACAGTACCACAGTATGCCTGGATGAATTATGAATGGAAATAGTGAATAAAAGAAATAACGACCAAGGGCGGCTACGTGGCGTAGTGGGCAAGGCGCTCGCCACGAATGCGGAGACGCTGGGCTCGCCTGTTCGAGCCCAGCGCTCCACATTGCTTGCAGTTTAGCTGGTCATACTAATACACATTGGCCGTATTAGGGGGTGGGAAACTGATGGGTGGGGATCGGGCGTTGTGGACAGCGACTCCTACAGGTCGGTTGGTGCGCCTGCGCAGTAGAATCAGGAAGTGTCGGGGGCAGCGTGAGCCTCCCACGCGTTACTCCTCGCCACTGAGAGATCGAGCTGCGCAGGTGAAAAGATGCGACTGCTGTTACCTCAAGTACCGGAGGGGACTTGTGCTATGTATGACTTAGTCCAGCGGTTCTCAACAGGGGTTCCCCGGCACACAGGGGTTCCGCGGAGAGCTGCCAGGGGTTCCGCGAGATGCCTGGCAATGTTCTTTAAAAATATAGAATGACAACAGTCTTATTTTGAAAATCCTATAGCGGGTCTCATTTCTGCCCACGCGCAGCTCCAGCTAAATAACTAGGCTCCGAAAGCTAGCAACATTTAGGTCATTATGATACTCTTATTTTGAAACTCCGTGGTGTCGTGACTCATATCCGCTCTACAGCACACAGCCAATAAGGATGCATCTCAACACAGCAGGCTGAGCAGTGAGCTTAGCGTCTCTCAGCTCAGCAGTACTAGTAGCGTACTCTGGATCTGGAACGCGGACATTGAAACACAGCAAGGATAGTGTTTTTGCGACCCAAAACAAATCCCTGCTGTTTTATTCCGCAACGGGTCAAATGCATATAACATGCTTTGCAATCCTTGCCATTCCTTTGTGGCCACGTTGTGTTTAAGACCGGAATTAATGTCCCTTTAGCATAAGCTAACAACAAGCCCTGTTCAGAGCGACAGAGAACAGCAGGGTGGGGACTTGGAAGGAGGACTGGGAAGGAGGGGGGGGGGGGCATTCTCCCTCTATGTGTGTGCGTTTGAAAATATATGATGAAGTCAGACTACTATATTATATTGATAGTAAATGTACTGAGGGTGGACAGACAGATTATGTTGATATTTAAACATAAAAAATACAATACATAATAAATGTATCCATGATCATCATGCAACATAAAACAATTGCAGGAACGGTTTGGGAGAGGAAGGTGTTTTAGGTTGCGTGTTCCAAAAAATGTACTTAAAGTTTAAAGCTCAATATATCAAAACGTGGCACTTTATAGTGAACAGGCACTTTATAGTGAATCCAAATTATTTTTTGGATTACAGAAAATTATCCCTAAAGTGCTATCTGTTGCAGCTCCACTGTTTTCCATGAAAATACCATATTTGGATAAGTTTGACCATTTCTAAAAATCTGAAAATCATTAAGTCACTCTGGATAAAAAAAGACTTTACAGACAACATTGAGACAAAGCTTCCTGACACATCTCCATCCAAACTCTTGGAAGAACTCATTGAAATCTCATCTGATACCACCTGGAGAGCTAGTTTCAGAGTGTGGTGCTGAGTACCAAGTATCTCATGATGCAGCAGTTAAGGTGTTGATACCATTCAGCACCACATATCTGTGAAGCTGGCTTTTCATCCATGACAGCTCTGAAAACAAAATATAGGGCCAAGTTGAGCCTTGATGATGACATGCGTGTTGCCTTGTCAAAGATCTCCCCACGTATTGACCGTATTATTAGCCAGCAGCAGCGGACCTCGCATTGAGCTAGAAATGTCCACTGAGTGAACGAGTGCTTATTTTCTGTATTTATTTATATTTTTTGAGAAATGGTAACTTGGTGATCCTTTTCTGTATTTAAAAAAAATACATGATTTTCTGTTTTTGAGAAATTGTCAAACTTATCCAAATATGCTATTTTTATGGAGAACAGTGCAGCTGCAACAGATAGCAGTTTAGTGATCCTTTTCTGTATTAAAAAAAAAATACATGATTTTCAGTTTTTTCTTAAATAAACATTATTTTGAAAGCAAGCACTTTTGTCATCAGATTCAGACAACTTTATTGATCCCGCGTGGGGCAATTCATATTTGCAGATTCACCAACAAGCAACAAAGACAAACAAACAACAAAACATCTCAACGACAGCACGGCAAATAAAGAATCATTGTATCATCATTGTAGCAAAAAAGACAGGACCGAAAAAGTCTTTATCGTATGTAGGGGTGCCCTGGAATATTTTATTGAACACAGGGGTGCCTTGGCAGCAGAAAGGTTGAGAACCCCTGACTTAGTCCACATTGCAGCCGGCTTGTGGGAGGCAAGAAACAGCGTTCGTGACAGGGGAGGGTTGAATTGGATGATACGAAATTGGGATGGGAGAAAATATAGAAATAAATGGGAGAAAAAGTGGATAAAAAAAAATAATAATAACGATCATAATAACGAGTATACTCGTTGTTGGCGTCCAACGATTGGCGGGCTATAACGAGTATACTCGTTGTTGGTAGCCATTGAGTTATTCCAGATATAATATCTATAAATTGGGACAGGTTTAAATTAATTCCATTTGTTGAAGATGCATGGAATTTCTTCTATACTGAGCTTACTAATGTTATTGACCATCATGCTCCCTGGAAGACACTCAAAGTCAAGGGTAGACACTTGCCCTGGATTAATAGTGAATTTATAAATCTGTATAAAGAAAGAGATAAGGCTTGGGAAAAGCATCGCCTGACAAAGGACTCTGCCGACTTCAATGCATATAAACAAATACGGAACTTATATACAACTAAAACAAGAAATGCTAAATCCAACTATTCCAAAGATTGTTTAAGCAATGATTTTTGGACAGTTTTGGAAGAGAATCAACAGTATAACTAAGAAGTCAACTATAAGTGTAACTGAGGGGTACAATTCCCTGACTGTATTGTTAAGTATGGTATTAAACCACTACCTCTTGTACTTTAACTTCTGGCCATCCAGTACATGATATAGATATGATGAACACTTTCCCACCTGATGAAACGAAGTCCACACAAATGTACAAATCGAATATTTAATATAGCAAAAGGTATATACAACGTTCACTTGTTTACACTTATGATTTGAAATGCACTTGTATGGCAAATGAGTATTCGTAGGTAAATCAACATTGAATGTCCAATCTCTGGTTACGCAGGGAGTAAATATACAACCCGGTTCTTTAGGAAACTATAGCGATGGTACTTAAATGATTATAGCTGGATACACTAAGGGGGGGGGGGGGTCCCGCTGGTTGTAAGACAGTAGGAGGGGGGGGGGGTTAGAGAAGCCGCTGGCGGTATCCCATCTGGCCGACGATTTCTTGGGAGAATTCAAAGTCTTGAACACGGTGCCCACAGAACCTCGGTCCGCAGACGAATACAGCTGGACCCTCTGGTGGACGGTAGCTGCCGGTCCACAACGGAGAGACGTGAGGCGACCTCACTGGTGTAGAGCGCCGTCTCACCTTGCTCCTCTCCGGGGGGTAGTTCCAACACTCCGCAGTGTTGGCCGTTATCCATGGAATAATCAAAGCACCCAAAGCATAATCCAAGCCGTGGAAGGCTCGCCGTCGTCCGGGTAGAGTAATCCAATGTACAGGTCCAGTCGCCCTGGCCCGGAGCTCCTCGGATGCAAGCACCACTAGTGGTCTGCCCAGCCTGGTTAAGACTCCAGATAACGTCAGGAACGATGGGGTTACTGATAACTTTATAACTCTAACCGAACGATGCACCATACATAAATAGACTATTATTAGCTTAATAGAATACGTCCAACTCGACGGTATAGTGCCAAACTATGACAATTCAACTATTAATCCACACGATATCTCAATGCCTATTCTGAGGCCAAGTAGGCCTTACTGCACCACACGTGCGTCGTGGGTGAGGCTTCGCGTCTGTTACTCGGTTGGAGGGTAAAGAACTAATGGACTAAAAGAAAGTTCTACTTTACTTGCGCCATATATATATGCGCTGTGAACAAATAGTACCATTCGTATTTCGCCAGACGTATTCCTACGCGGAACCGGGCTTGCCACGACATGTTGGGCGGCACGATTGAACTTGAACCTAGGGGTATGGCTGCTGGCGCCAGGTTCTCGTCCAATGGTAGAATGAAACTATTATGGGCTGTTTAGTAGACTAAAGGGATATTCAGTGCATATTGTACAAGGAATATACAGGGGATATCAAACGATATACAAATACTATTAAATATATATATATAATAAATATATATATTCGGTTTAATCTGATCCTTCACAACAATAAGTCTCACTCATATTATAATTAATAATGAAGTTGTCAATGATCCCTCATCAATTGCACTTGACTTAATGAATCTTTCTACTCTGATGTGCCTCGTAATAACACCAGATGTAGTAGCTCCTTTTCCTTTAGAAGTATTCGTCCACTTGATGTTCAGAAGGTCATTGATGAATTAAGATTGGGTACTAGCTGCGGTTCAGATGGTATGGAGATCAAGTTCATCAAACTTGCCTCTCATGTTTTATCATATTCTATGTCTGACTTAACAACTAATGAAACTCCATTAAGCTGGAAATGTGCCAAAGTCATTCAATTGCATAAAGGTGGTGATCCTTCTGATCTCAATAATTATCTACCAATTTCAATTATTAATAGTATAGCTAAAGTCTTTGAAAAACGAATTTTTAATCAATTATCCCAATATGTTAATGAATCTCATATTTTATCCCCATGCCAATCTGGTTTCAGACCTTACTACTCCACAACTACAGCCCTTCTGAAATTGACCAATGATGTTCACTCATCAATGGACAATAACATGGTCTTTTTACTTTTAGTTACTTACGCCTTTTACCCCGTTTGGGGCATAGGCCGTCAACAAGGGTTCTCCAAGCATCCCGATCCTGAGCCAACCTCTCAAGCTGGCCCCAGGTGTGTCCCATCTTCTTGGCATCATCTTCCAAGTCTCAGCGCCAGGTGTTTCGTGTTCGGCCTCTCATTCTTTTCCCTTGGGGGTTCCACCTAACATGGTCACTGGTGCAATATTTATAGATCTCACAAAGGCCTTTGATTTGGTTGACCATTATCTTCTTCTTGACAAACTGTGTGCTATTGGTGTCTCTAATCATTCTTTACTTTGGTTCAACTCATATCTCCACCATAGACGCCAGTGTGTATCTTATCAGGGTAAACAGTCTGATTTTTTTTTTTATATTATGGACAAGGGTATTCCTCAAGGTTCATCTTTAGGACCATTATTGTTTTCCATATTTGTTAATGATCTCACCCAGATACCATCCGACTGTCATACTCAATTATATGCTGACGATAGTGATTTATTCCTCCAAGTCTGATATCCAACAAATTCAGTATGCTGATGCTGTTCAGAAATGGTTAGCTATTGTGGGCGGTTAGGTGGTCGAGCGGAGATTGCGTTCGTCACCAGCCCCGGAGCTGTGAGCTTGGTTCGCCTGTTCGAATCCAGCTCACAGCTCCGGGGTTGTCACCAGCTTGGCTGGCCGTCTGCACTGATACAATTGGCTGTATCAGAGGGTGGGAGAAGCTGGCGGGGTGGGTCCGGGTCGTTGTAAACAGCGACTCCTACAGTTCGGTCGGGGCGCCTGCTAAGCGCGGATTGGACGTGAGGGGGATAGTGTGGTCCTCCCACACGCTACGCCCTCTCAATGAGAATCCGCGCTGCCAGGTGAAAAGAAGCGGTGATTGGCTGGACGTGTGTCGGAGGAAGCACGTGGTAGCCTCCACTCTCCCAAATGATCTGACTGTGGGGGGTAAAGCGCAGCGACCAGGAAGGGACTGGGAATTGGCATACGACTAACATTGGGATGGGAGAAAATCGAAGGAAAATGGAGGGGGAAAAAGACCAATAAAAAAAAAAAAAAAAAAATTGTTAGCTATTAACAAACTTTTATTAAGTCCTATAGTATGCTGTTTGGTACTATAGATCAAATTTGTTGCAAATATCGAATCATTTGTCGATTACGTTTTTAGATGGTGCTCCTCTCGAGAATGTCGATGAATATAAGTACCTGGGTCTTTGGCTTGATTCTCAACTCACTTTCAAGTCACATATTGATGCTGTGATAAAGAAAACAAATTGTAGCCTGAGAATCAAAAGAATCATTACACAGCTGGTACTTCCAATAGTGGACTATGCAGATATAGTCTATCATTTACATTTAGTCATTTAGCTGACGCTTTTATCCAAAGCGACTTACAAGTTTTGTACAACAAGACAGCAGGAAGGGTACAACTCTATCAGCTGAGTAACAATGTTCATCAAAGTGTTTAGTGTTATAGTGTAGGTTAGTATATTAAGTGCATGACAGTAAGGTTAGATTTATTTTTTTCCCCCATCAGAACACCACACTCTCAAACCTCCATCCTTTAAATGTCACTTATAATAATGTTTGCAGATTTGTATTGAGGTGTCCTTATAGAACCCATCACTGTCTTATGTTTGAGTCGTTAAACTGGCTTTCTCCCCAATTCAGAAGACATTTTCATTGGTTGCTTTTTGTTTACAAATGTATTTACTTTAATTATCCCCCCTATCTAAAGCAGTTCCTAATTCCATATAGTTCAGCTTATGATTTAAGACACACAGATCATTCTTTCTTTGTCGTGCCTCGAACCACCAAAGCTATCGGTCGACTTGCCTTTAAATTAGGGATGCTCGATATTGGCTTTTTTACCGATACCGATATTCCGATATTGTCCAACTCTTAATTTCCGATACCGATATCAACCGATATCAACCGATACCGATATATGCAAGGTTTCCCCGTCCAAAAAACTGAATAATTTCAGGTAACTAATAATTTCACTGGATATATATAACAAATATTGTTATTGTTTTTTTTTTTTTTTTAAACCGATACCGATATTTTCCGATATCACATTTTACTGCCGATATCGGCCGATAATATCGGTCGGCCGATAATATCGGACATCCCTACTTTAAATATAAAGCTCCAGCAGATTGGAATAAACTGCCTAGTTCACTCAGATCTCTCACTTCTTACCGGTTATTTAAGATATCTTTGTTTACTCATTTACAGACTACTTGCACGTGTTACTGATTTACTGTGTTAGGGTTTACATGTTTACAGATCAAACTGTAATTTTGTATGTACACTTATATGGGAACAGAACATATATATATCGACGATCCTCTTGGGAGGAATCAGTGTGGACTGTGGGGTGAGCTTGGGTGTATAAGTGTATTTTGTTGTCCTGTGTTTTGTTTTGTTGTTATGTATTGTATTGTATGTTTTGTATCTTATGTTAAGGACCTCCTCGAAAACAAGATAGCATATCTCAGGGGTTTATCCTTCAAATAAATTTCAAATTTCATGCCAATGCGGGCGGCTGGGTGGCGCAGTGGTCTAAGCGCTCGTCCCCAACGCGAGAGACACCGGTATCGAATCTGGCTGTCAGCGTTGCCTCCGGCTTGGGCCGGCCGTCATACTGACTCAATTGGCAGAGTCAGCGGGAGGGGAGTCGATGGGTGGTAATCTGGTCGTTGTAAACAGCGACTCCTACAGGTCGGTCAGGGCGCCTGCACAACAAGGACAGGAGATGGCGAGGGTAGTGTGAGCCTCCCACACGTTACACCTCGCCAATGAGAGTCCGCGCTGGCAGGTGAAAAGATGTGGCTGGCTGACTCCGCATGTATCGGAGGGGACATGCGATAGTATCTATCAACCCTCCCTACGACCGACCAGTGGGGGGCACATGCGAGCAACGATAAAGACAGGGGAGGGGGGAATTGGCACGACTAAATTGGGATGGGAGAAAAACACAGAAAAAGGAGGAGAAAAAGTGGATAAAAAAAAATGTCATGCCAATGCACTCACCAAAGTGTATGCGAAGAGCTCCGGTGTGTCATGGCAGGGCGGGCCACGGCAGCCTCCCCTTCCTCTCCTCTGGAACACTGCAATCTGGGAGCAGAAACCCACTCTCTCCTGATGGCCTTGTGGTGCTTGTCCCACACCCGTAAACTCCACCTCATAACCAAAGTCCACACAGACCCCAACAGCCCTGCGGGACCAATTCAAATCTAATTTAAAAACAATAAATTATTACACAGGCAACATTTTGAGGAAATGTAGATGTGTAATTCTGTCAACAATTAGGAGCATTATTCTTTTGTTTCTTACAGCCCCATTTGCTGACCCTCATCCTTTATGCTGTAATACTGTCTTTTCTTCCTCCTGCTGTATGTAAAACCATCCCGATCGTCCCACCAGGGGACATTTTGTTTACTAGTTTAAGCCCCAAGAAAAATCACCTCACTCAAAGTAATTGATTCAGCACTTTCAAAAGTTCACAAGCCAAGCGGCTACCTCCTTATTTGCAGTCTCCAATCCTCCAGTTAGACAGTGCAACTAAATAAGCAGAGAGAAATGTCAGGAAATGTCACCATGGGAAGACACTTAACCCCTAATTACTCCCAACATGCTGGTTGGCGCCTTCCATGGCTGACTTTGTGTGTATGTGTGTGTGTGAGGGAATGGATTATTTATCATTCAGCCATTAAATTTATCACCGGTGATAGTTATGGTACTACTCACTAGGGATGCACCGATATGAAAATTGGCCACCGATACCGATTGTTCAACTAACACAATCGGCCAATACCGATACCGATACTTGTGGCAAAAAATAAGTATTTGTAATTTTTTTTAATATATTTTTTTTATTTAATTTTCTTTTTAAATTAAACTACTGTATATTTGTATGTGTATGTTTGTATTTGTAGGCCTCTTTACTTACTTAAAAAAAGGAAACATCAAGAAATATGTTTATGGTATTAATTCCACCATGCCATGTATCACTATCCCTCTCCCAGTATCGTCTGGCAGCCTGCAGATGGATACTATTCTCTCAACCAGAGCTTTCAACCAATGCAATAGAACCATTTTGATTGACAGTCGATTCGGCCAATTACGCCACACCGCTAGCACCCACCTCCTGCTGTTCTTACCACCAATCGGCAAGCGTTTATTCATTTTCTACTTCCGGGCATGCCGCCATTGATCTGCTTGCGAGAACCACAACAAGCTAATACGTTAGCTGCCCGGCAGTGCCCGCCGACCAGCGTGCTCCACAGGATGACCAAACGAGACACAATGATTTTACTGCAACAAATGTTATAATAAAACAAAGCCTTTCTATACATTTGTCTGGTTGAAAACTTTATTAACAGATTGCAGAATGGGTAGTTGGGTACGGAATGAGCAACGGAATGGAACTGAGCTATGAACGGAGTAATGCCTTGCTTGCTTACTTGCTATCTTCGGGTAAATAATATGCTGATGTTATTGAACGTGTAACACTAACTATATAACGTTAATGCCACAAAATGAATGTTTGTGTCATTTTAACAGCAGATACTTTCTTAAATGCCATCTTCCCGAGAGAGGGGTGTTGACAGGGAGCTGTGATGGGTTCGCTTGGTTGTGTTATTAATAGCATTGAACAGCTAACCGAAAGCTAGCGTTAACTAACGTTAAAGGTTTAGCCATAACGTTACCTTGGCTAAAGTTGGGGCTATTCATAATCCAGCAATAATGGCTGCAGAACTGCAAGCAAAGTACAGCAAGTTGGCAAAGGAGTATTCCAACGTAAATCACATTTTCACCAGTAACGTTAGTCTTCTATCTCCCGGTAGCTCATGCTAGCTAACCTAGCTCATGTTAACGTTGTCAGTGATCGACCACCTCGCGTACACAATTAATGACATGTTGCGGACAGCCATATCGGTGACAATGTTTAGCTTTTAGTGCCAAATGATAAGAGTCTGAAGCGGAGTCTCAAAAGAGAATGTTGAATATTTAGTAGTAACTTTGATGCAGTAGCTTGTGTGTGCGTGTGGGGGACTGGGGGCGGCGCCGTTGGCAGGACGCGACTGAATTTATCGGCTACTGCCATCGGCATATTCGAGCTTATCGGCCGATTGCAGTCAACAAGGCACTTATCGGCCGATACCGATACCCGACCGATACATCGGTGCACCCCTACTACTCACCATTGTATCCTATATAATAAGGTCAGGTGGGCCTCTCTGGCAGAGACGTAAGTAAGTTGCATTGGAATTGGTTTCTTTATGAAGCCATAATTAGAGACTGTGCCAATTATATTACTTCTTTATTAGAATGGACCACTGGACCCTGTCGTACACGATCCAGTGATTGGCTTAAACTTAAGAATGCCTAGAGTTTGTACTGAACTTGGTAGATCTGCTTTATCTACCTTATGGAATACCCTGCAGGAAACACTGAAACTAGACACTCTAGTCTCTATGGGTCAGTTTAGAACCTTAACACTTTGATTACCAGCCATGTGGTGCACCTTACCCCCGTTAAATGCCAGCACCCACTTCAATGATAGCGTTGTGAACGCATAATCTCCGTCTTAAATTATGTGTCTAATCTGCCCGTTGTTTATCAATGACTTGTTTGCAGTCAACATTGTCGAAACGGATTGTTTTTTTAATCGCTTCATTTCCGTTTTATAGCATTGTGAAAAGCCCTCGTTTTCAAGGAAAATAGAAAGATTCCGTGATAATCTGCATTTACTGGAATATTCGGGCATACACAAAAACATTGTAATTTTTCGGCCTATTTATGAATCGTTTTCAAATCAACGCTAAATTATCGATAGTATATGTGTACTTATGCACGCTATAGAAGCGGGCTGAAATATTGATTCTCTCATTTCCTGATCGCTCGCACAGCCACACATACACACGCATAGGGCAAACGCTGATATCTCTGTGAAAATAGCTCTGATTATCCTAAGACTGGTCAAATAAATTCCTTACCTCAGATCAGATGTTATCCAAAAAGATTATTCCAATTCCTGATCGCCATTCCAAATATCGATCGTGTTTATTGATTCAGCGTTGGGTACTGTGAATACATAATCCACGCGTTTTCCGGGCCGGCGATCACAATGGATTCTTCAGTTGGCTTGACGGAAAAGTAAAATGAGGAAACTGGCCCGCCCCCCCACCCCATCAGTCTAAAGTAATGGGGTGCAGTTACACAGGGAGAGACAATAGGGGGCGGTATCTTCCCAATTGAGCTCAGAGAGTCTGCAACACTAACCTGAGGCTCGATTGATGAAATATGAATTTAAATCGTCAATAAAAAGAAATACGACAAACAAACGCTATATAGCGTTGGCGGGCACTCAACGGACGGCATGAACTAACGACAAAACGCGTGGCTGGCACTCAAAGTGTTAATGACAAATCATGTCACCACAATATGTAAAAAGTATTACCTTTTTTTTTCTTCTTTCATTTTTTTTTTCTTTGTTTTATATGTGCTCGTAATTGTTTAACTACTCAGTGTATTTATTGAGTATAAATAAAGATTGAATATTCATTTATTAAAAGGTAAATGGCAAAGCCGAGGGATCAGTGATGGCTGTTGGAATGTAGAGCTATTTAAGACATATTTTAAGAAAATAATACCGCTTACAGCACCTTTAACCCTTTCTCTGCCACGCTTATATCCATCCTTGTAGCCAGTCTGCCAGCTCTATTTGTCTATGGAGATGTTCACCTACTTTGCAGGGCTATAACTTTTTTAATTGTATTGCTAAATTGACATTACTATGGCCCATTCAACATCGATTAGCTATCGTTCAGGATGTAGGAACGTTTTACTTTTTCATTCACACATTCATACAAAAATATGGTCTAGAGTATAAATATGTTTTTATCGTTTTCTGCAGTATTTCATAGAACGTGAGTTATAGCCATAAATGCATATATTAGATCATCAAATGCAATTTGATACCAATTGACGCCAGATAAAAAATTTCAACTGTACAGGGTCCCAGACTTTATGACTCATCATGCGCGGTTCACCGGAGGGGGGGGGGGGGGGGGGTCGTTTATAAGTCTGTGGCCGACGTTAAATCATTCATGTAGTATGGGTGATATATAGATCAGAGCAGTTTGTATCGAAAATGGTAAACAAACAGGCTGAAACTCACCCCAGTCTCCTCGTAGCGTTGGGTGATGAGCGTGGAGCAAAAAGATTGCTATTATGGGATGTTGATCTATGCGATCCATTTCCAGGTTGTATAATACTATATACGTCCAAATAATGTTGTTTATTGAGTTATGGCAACGGATCGCTATCCAGTGTGTCAAGATGTAGTCCCGCGAGCCATAGCGAGTGGCCGGACAGAATAGGGAGACACACCGGCGTCACAATTATCGACATCCGGTTGCAACTCGCCGATCGGCCACCAGGTGGCGGTATTGAAGCGTTGGAGAGTTGAGCGGAGACCATGACAGAAATTTGAAATATTGATCTCAAAGACGCTGTAAAACGTCATTGGCAGATTACGCATGGCGAGAAATGACGTGGTAACACGTCATTGGCGAGAAAAGGGTTAATTTAATAATTATTTTGTTGCATTGAACATCAAAGAATGAGAGGAAGGAATGTTGTGTGAATGACAAGCAACAATATCCAGACTCAAACTCATGATCAGATGTAACATGTTACATACAGGCCTATTGGTCCTGCAGGCTCTCAGTTCTAGGTCACAAACCGGATCTCGTAATTGTGAAAACAAGCGATAGCTCCTGAGAATGGGATGGTATTATTTACGACTAAATTGTCTCATGTCTCTGTGGCACAACGATCATACCATGACTGGAACTCCGCTCTGGTCCATTCAAACTTGTGGTCGTAGTGTCTGAAGCCCCTCAGTCCGGGGAGCAGGGGGTTGTACTCGGCGTTCGGCGTGCTGATGATCACCGACGCCGGGGACATGTAGCCGAACACCACCTCAGAAAACTGCTCCACTTCAGCCAGTTGGAGGTGTTCAATACTGCAGAGGTGAAGAACGAGAGAGAGAGAGGTGGGCAGACACCAGACCATAGAGAGAAAAATAGGAAGAAAGAAAGAGGTGAGAGAGACTGACTCAGACTTTTATCAAATGAATATCAGACATAGATCAACAAAGAAAAAACCCCACTGACATCTGTATTTTCCTGAATATCCACACGGGGCACACTTACAGTTCTATACTGGTCACCAGATCAAATCCTTTGAGACGGGCATCCTTCTCCATAACAGAGCCCTGGTACAGCTCTATGGTCAGAGGGCTTTCCGCTGGAGCCAGGTAGTCAGTGGGGATCGGGGCCAATCCATACCTGCAACCAAATAGGTACAGGAGATGAACTACAGAGACCTTGACGAGGTGCTGGACTAAAGTACTCAGAAGGAAATGCAGGCTATAATATCCTTCAAACACTTAACACATTCGGGGCCATTGGGATGCGTCTAATTAATCTCAAGAGGACCGGCAAATGTAAACAGACGTGGGGCTGTTTGTAGAGCTAAATCTATACTTTATAGTATTGCTATCTGTCCATTCTCATTGTCAATTGAGACCATAAACCGTCCCTTCAAAATGGCTTAAAGAAAAAAAAAATCATCAATACGTTCTCATTTTATAGCGCCGTGAATATAAGCGTTATACGGGATTTCGGCTAGGATATTTCCTGGCAGGCTGGATAAAGGGCTAATAGCTACTACCGTTATATCCAATGGCATTTCCGTTATACATATGCTACAGAAATAACTCAAACTGCATATGATCGGCACGATCCTCAAGCATGTATGCATGAAAGGGGGGGGGGGGGGGCGGGGGACGTTGTTTCTGATGATTGATTACCAATAACCGCGTTAGCCTCATTAGCCTCATTCATTGATCGGATGGATGGCTATCAAAACAAGGCCCGATCGGGATGTACTTTACGTGAAAAAGATCTTACCGTGGGCCGGTGGGATCCCCCCGAGCATTTCCCCGTTATCGATCGCCATCTGGTAGATCGATATGTCCATTGGCTGATGATAAATCCCCTTATTGCATAGTGAAATCCGCAATCCAAAACGTAATCCAAGCTACATGCTGCACATCCAGAATCCAGCTAACATAAAACTCCATTGAAAGTCCGTTCAGCCACAGGGCACACTGCATTATCGCGATAGCGCCCCTAAGAGGATCTGGCCGGTATTGCACTTTCTCGAATTCAAAGAGTAGGGTACATCTGCAGTGCCGCTCGGCGACCTTGAATAGGTTATTAAAATGGAATAAAAGCAATAACAACTTGCCACGGATATATCCGTGCTTCTGTCCACAACGGGTGGAATCGAAACACGGAGATCTCCGTGGTCGGGCGCCATTGTGTTAAAAGGGGAATGCCACCCATTCAAAATAAATAAATAAATAATAATAATAATAATAATAATAATAATAATAATAATAATAATAATACAAAATTCACACATTATTTCTGTGTCCCAGGACAGTTCCATTCCGTGACGATGTTAGAAATCAGGAAAAGAACACATTTGTGATTGTCACCTGGATGTAAAATCTGGGCATGTTCAATTGACAATGAATGACCACTGACTTTGAAAATAAAATGACAAAAGAGGCACTTTTGTCAGAGGGTGAGATTATACATTTTACCAGGCTGTAAATAAAGTGCAGGCTACTTTGGTGTTTATTGTGACAATTTTCAAATGTTAGAAAAGCAAATGTGACCGTTGATTGCACTGTATGGAAGCAAATGAGTGACAGAAGTATTTGAATTTTATCAGACACCGAATTTATAGCATTGAAAATAATTACTTTGAAAACATGTATCTGAATTTTTTCAGACACCGAATTTATAGCATTGAAAATAATTACTTTGAAAATCATGTATCTGAATTTTTTTTCTCTGAATTTACCTATGTGAAATAAAAATGCAGTGTTTAAAATTCAATGTAAAAAATTCGATGCATAATTGCGGTGTATAAAATTCAATGTAAAAAATTTGATGCATAATTGCGGTGTATAAAATTCAATGTAAAAAACCATCATCCGGGCTACCCAGACAGGCTAAGCAATCGAGCCTGGATGCAATCTAACTGACTTCTGGCCTATCACTGCACGGCTTTGTCAGTCATGTGATCACACCAACCCAGGAGAAAGATGGCGGTATATATACATACGGTGGGGAGAGAATATATACATACGGTGGGGAGGAGACTGTACATTAGGAGGGGGTGGGAGAGAAATATACATACGGTGGGGAGAGAATATATACATACGGTGGGGAGGAGACTGTACATTAGGAGGGGGTGGGTGGGAGAGAAATATACATACGGTGGGGAGAGAATATATACATACACAGGGCTGTACGCTAAGCTTTTTCACTAGGGGCACACTTGCCCCTAAATGAGAAATTTAGGGGCAAAAAATATTTTTTAGGGGCACATTTTTTAATAACAATTTTACCATTATAGTGAAAAAAATATGTTCCTCCTGCCTCATTACTGTGGTCCTTTTATTTAACATTTAAGTGCTTTTGTTGTCAGGTTTGTATCTTTTATAATGAACCAATTGAACTTCGTATTACCACAGCTGCAAACATTTCTTCTTTCATTGATAATGGTGTATTAACAGTGTTCATAGTCAGTATCTGCTGCACACTGCAACACAGCTCTAAGACATACACTAAATCATGCTCTCTGTTTATCTTTCTCCCTCTCTCTTCCACACACACACACACACACACAGAGAGCTCCCTCCCCGGGCCCCTGTAAGGTATTGGCTTGTGTTGCTACACGGACACATTTGTATGTTGCACCATGGTACTTCCTGGCTTAAAGAGTACAGACCATAGATACAGACTAGTAAACAAACATTCCGTCTATTATGTGAACTAAAGAGTACAAGGTTTACACAACAGCCCCCACCCCTTGTTTTATTGTATTTGTACCTGTACTACCTGCTGTCAGCTGTTTATCTCTCTCTGTGAGCTTGATTAGCTAGCGTTAGCTCACGTTAGCTCCGCGGCTAACCCTGAACTAAATCAATGACTAGGTTCTAACGCATTTCGAGTAGTTTTCACTGCACATAGAAGTAGCCAAACAGCGGGAGCATTTCGGGAGTATATAACCAAAACCCAGGCAATTTCGAGCCCTTGGCTTGCCTTAAGGAATCAAATAGTCTGCCATTAGCTACATGCTAACATGCTAACGTTATAACGGTCGGGAAAACCTGGCAGCGATAAGGGAATTGAAAGTCACAGGCACGCGATTCCAGGTGCCTGTGACTTTCTATTAAGAAATGAGCTATGAAGAAACTTTACTTTTCTTCATAGCTAAATCAGACAGTCAGCCAGTCTATCAGAGTGAGTGCTCAGCCTTGGATAATTTAGGAGTGAAATGCGAATGCAAGGCTTGAAATCACTACTCGCAAGCCCGCCCCCAAATATTATTTACCAATCGCAACGGCCAATTAAAGGGGCAATTCGCGATAATCTCATCGCAGTGTACAGCCCTGATACGGTGGGGAGAGAATATATACATACGGTGGGGAGGAGACTGTACATTAGGAGGGGGTGGGTGGGTGGGAGACAAATATACATATAATAGACAGTCTCCTCCCCACCGTATTGAGGGAAATTGGTGGTTTTTCAATGTATATTTGGTTTATAAACTGATCTAAAGAGACGCTTTAAGAGGGTAATACCATTATCATCATGGGATGATATAGACGGTGGTGGACCAGCGGTTTCACAGGCACAGGCCGCGTTAGCAGAGCAGAATGTTTTGAATTCCGATCTAAGACACAACAAGTTGATAAGAGCGAGTGTGGGCCCAGAGAGCAGGGCGGAGAGAGGTTCATCTTAATGAAACAGTAATGAAACGTTTTGAAATGTGTGAAAGGTTATTAGCAGTTGTCATGACAGCGCGGCACATGACAACCAGAAAGGGGTGGGCCGTCGTTGCTATGACGAAGATCCTATAAAGCTGACAGTGGTTCCGGGTAGGGCAGACTAAAATCTGACTGAGACTAAGAGGGAAGAAACCAGAAGAGACTCTCTCCTCTCATCACGGAGAGGGGGGGGGGGGGGGGGGAATGACACATCATCATTAGTTTCGGCTAACGCGAGGAGGGTTTAGGCTAAAGACCAGGCCTGACCACCATTGGACTGAATAGCAGGAGGACGATAGACTGAACACACGAAAGATCATTAGAATAGACTTTTCAAGGACAATACAATCTGTTAACATCTGAGCTGAGGCTTCTGTTTATATCAATAAACAACGCTTCTCCTTATAAGGTATTACGCTGTGTCAAAGTGTCGAATTTTTACGAAGGTGGAGAATTATTATAGTTTGCGGATCGCACTAACGGGGAGAGATAAGGATTGTATCAGCCAGGATCTGAGACGGCAGGATCATTAAAAGTACACAACGCAGAGGGACCATGGAGAGGTGATAACACAAGAAGACGTAATACTGGCAGATTGATCAGAATCTAACAGTATGTATATATTCTCTCCCCACCATATGTATATTTCTCTCCCACCCACCCACCCCCTCCTAATGTACAGTCTCCTCCCCACCATATGTATATATTCTCTCCCCACCATATGTATATTTCTCTCCCACCCCCTCCTAATGTAGTCTCCTCCCCACCGTATGTATATTTCTCTCCCACCCACCCACCCCCTCCTAATGTACAGTCTCCTCCCCACCGTATGTATATATTCTCTCCCCACCATATGTATATTTCTCTCCCACCCACCCACCCCCTCCTAATGTACAGTCTCCTCCCCACCGTATGTATATATTCTCTCCCCACCGTATGTATATATACCGCCATCTTTCTCCCGGGTTGGTGTGATCACATGACTGACAAAGCCGTGCAGTGATAGGCCAGAAGTCAGTTCGATTGCATCCAGGCTCGATTGCTTATCCTGTCTGGGTAGGCCGCATGCGTGAATACTTTCGACAACAAATGTTTGTTTCCGCGTTCGAGTTTTGCGCTCTGATTGGCCAGGTCATGTGACATGTGCGCCTATCGTGGGACGGCAAGTTCGGCGCCTATTTCCGGGTCTAACAGCCTGCAAACTACCTAACGCCTAGTTTATCACTGGTTAAGTTTAGTTTATCACTTTCGCAGTTGGTTAAGGTTAGAGTTTGGAACCAGGGCAGGCGTTCTATCGCCATGCTCTAAGACAAACTCTAACCGTAACCAACTTCGAAAGAGCGCCTAAGCTTAACCAGTGTAGAAACTTGCGGTCGCACGATTGGCGCACATGTCACATGACCTGGCCAATCAGAGACGCGGAAACAAACATTTGTTGTCTTAAGTATTCAGGCAGCCCGGATGATGTTTTTTTTACATCGAATTTTATACACCGCAATTATGCATCGAATTTTTTACATTGAATTTTATACACCGCAATTATGCATCGAATCTTTTACATTGAATTTTATTATGCATTCAAATTTTTTACATTGAATTTTAAACACTGAATTTGTATTTCACATAGGTAAATTAGGAGCAAAAAAATTCAGATACATGATTTTTTTTTTTTTTTTATATTATATATTTTTTTTTGGCGTTTTATCGCTTTATTTCTACTGGGCAGTCCAGTAGGGAGAGACAGATGAGGAATGGGAGACAGAGTGGGGGGAAGACATTTGGCAAATAACGACGGGTTCGGAAGTCGAACCCGGGTCGGCCGTGTTGCGGCTGAGCGCGCTATGTGGTTCGCCACTGGGGCGCCCAGATACATGATTTTCAAAGTAATTATTTTCAATGCTATAAATTCGATGTCTGAAAAAAATTCAGGTACATGTTTTCAAAGTAATTATTTTCAATGCTATAAATTCAGTGTCTGAAAAAATTCAGATACATGTTTTCTTTTTTTAAAACTTTATTTTTTAGCGTTTATCGCTTTTCTGGTCAAGCATGACCGACAGAAACAGGTTGAAATGGGATGTAGAGCAGGGGAAGACATTCTGAGAAATGACGGCGGGTCCGGGAATCGAACTCGTGTCCCCCAGATCCGTGACGAGCACGGTTTTCCACGACGCAGAAATAGCGCTGAGATATGCGGTGAGCTACGGGAGCTCCCCCAGATACATGTTTTCAAAGTAATTATTTTCAATGCTATAAATTCGGTGTCTGATCAAATTAAAATACTTCTGTCACTCATTTGCTTCCATAGCACTGAGCATGACCATAACAACAATCTCCAAATGCTTACTAACTTACATTCTCGGCTTAATTACAGCACTGTCAATGTCAACTCCACCAAGCAGCTCAATTTCACGGTGAAATTTCAGCTTCTTCAGTAGGGTGCAGTCATTACACCCCAAGTCCACCACCTGATGTGAAGAAGATTTTGGTTTTAGTTGTATTCATCAACTAATTTCCACTCAAAAGGCATTGATTACACTAAGTACATTCGGGGGCCATTTCCTTGTATTTCCAAATGATAATCCAAATGTACTGTCTATACTGTAATCATAGTCATACAGGTGCACTGCGCGCATGTCCAAATGCAGCACTACCAACACTGCATCATTGATTGATTGATTGAACATTTTATTAACAGATTGCAGAATGGGTACAATACAGTACGGCTCAATACACACAATTGTTAAGGGGATGCAGACCAGAGAAAGACTTTCGTCTTGTTTACATCAGGGTCCCCCATTTTCAATTCATCATAACATATATGACATACATGACATACAGATAGACAGTACTGCTGCTACATCTATACATTTATGACATACCAGATTTACTAATACAGTAGTTTAGTTTGTGATACAAAAATAGTCTAAAAAAGAGAGTACATTTGACGTAGAAACTGTACATTGGAGGAGGTTGGGTAGGTGGGGTGGGGGGTGGGAACTGTACATTGGAGGTGGTCAGTGGCGTAACTCTGTCGATAGTTGTGCGGGGGACATATTTGGGGGCGTGGTGAGTGACGTCGCAGGGGGGGGGATAGGGGGGGGCCCCTCTACCCAGATTTTTTTTAAATACCAGGTGTGCAATACCGCATTTTCCCAGGCGGTGGCGCCATTTCTCCATGTAAACGACACACTGAGCTCATACAGAAACAAGCATTTCAAAGTATTCTGTATTTTGTTGTGACAAATAATACACATTTTAAAGGTTTATGGTGAAAGAGGGCGGCTAGGTGGTGTAGTGGGCAAGGCACTCGCCACCAATGTGGAGACGCTGGGTTCGCGTGTTCGAATCCAGCTCTCCACATTGTTTTCAGTTTGGCTGGTCGTCCGTACTAATACAATTGGCAGTATTAGAGGGTGGGAAACTGATGGGTGGGGATCGGGCGTTGTGGACAGCGACTCCTACAGGTCGGTTGGTGCGCCTGCGCAGTAGAATCAGGAAGTGTCGGGGGCAGCGTGAGCCTCCCACGCGTTACTCCTCGCCACTGAGAGATCGAGCTGCGCAGGTGAAAAGATGCGACTGCTGTTACCTCAAGTACCGGAGGGGACTTGTGCTATGTATGACTTAGTCCACATTGCAGCCGGCTTGTGGGAGGCAAGAAACAGCGTCTGTGACAGGGGAGGGTTGAATTGGATGATACGAAATTGGGATGGGAGAAAATATAGAAAATGGGAGAAAAAGTGGATCCAAAAAAAAAAAGTTTATGCTGAAAGAACATTTATTATATGGTGCTTCAATTAGCAATTATGAACACAGTAATACCTAGAGTGGTCATCCCCGCATTGATTGTGCAAAATACAATAATAAAATAGGCAGACATTTTTAAATAGGTAAGACACAAGATATGCATGATAAAAAAAAAGACATGCTAAGTTCCTGAGAAACACTACTCTCAAATCTCTCCACAGCCTTTTTCCAGTTTCTGAATCCAGCAGAAACAAATGCTGGAGGATCAGTGTATTTCGCCAGGGTAGTTGAAATGCTTTTGCACAATAAAAGCACAGGACTCCACTGTGTGTATGACTGTAGTGAATCCAAGAATCCAAGTGACGACCGAGCTATTATTATTATTTTTTTAAACTTTGGCCATTTCCCTGGCTCTTTTATACGTTTATCGCATTTATACTTGGTCAAGTTCGACCGACAGAAGCAGGCTGAAAGGGTTCAGATGGGGGGGAAGACACTCTGGGAAAGGCACGGCTGCAGTCCGGGATTCGAACTCGCTCAGCCCCAGATCCGTGACGAGCACGGTTGTCCACGGCGCTGAAATAGCACTCGCGGTACGTGGTGAGCTACTGGAGCTCCCCCCGAGCTATTATTATGCAAAGATGAGTACTGTAGCGAGTGGGTACTTGGCCCGTGCAGGGCAAGAATGCGACCCCCATCTACTTATCTTTGCATAATAATAGCTCAGTCAGGACAGGTAGTCAGACTCAGCTCAGAGACAATCAGCAATTTTCCGTGTGTGCTCCTGGTCACCGCGTCGCGTGTCCGTTTATTATCCATGTATTATCTTTGGACAGTAAAATGTGGGGGGGACAAATTCTGCATTCTGAAATCATGCGGGGTACATTTCCCGTGGACCCCCCCCCCTTAGTTACACCTATGGAGGTGGTACATCAATCGTTATTATTCGGCAAATACAATTCCGAGTCAATTCCGCCAATTCTATCCTTACAGAACATGTCATCAGCTTGTGACTACAACTTGTTCCTGTTTGCGGACGACTCAGCCCTGCTGGTCTCTGACAAGAACAAGTTACAGGTTGAAAAAAAAACCTCAGCTCGGAACTAGGCAAAATCTGCATATGGCTCGCTGATAACAAACTATCATTACACATGGGCAAAACAGAGTCCATTCTCTTCGGTTCAAATAACAAACTCAGCAAGACCGACGGCTTCTCGCCTCGGTTACAGTGGGTGACAATATTGTCACAAGGAAAGATGAAATTACCTACCTGGGCTCCATCCTAGAGGCTAATCTTTCCTGTGACAAAATGGCATCCAATGTAATAAAAAAAGTCAACCAACGAACTTGATTCTTGTACCGGATCTCCTCTCTGGTAAACAAGAATACCCTGAAGACTCTGGCAGGAGCACTCATTCAAGGGTACTACGACTATGCTTGCACCTCATGGTACCAAAGCACCTCAAAGGCGCTAAAAACAAAATTACAAACATCTCAAAACAAACTGGTCAGACTACTGCTTGACCTTACTCCTAGAACCCACCTCACCCCTGCCCACTTTGACAACCTAGGATGGCTTAGAGTAGACGACAGACTCAGAGTACAGCAATGGGCCTGGTCTACAAGATACACTACACGACCAAGGTACCCATGTACATGTCAAAATACTTCCCAAAGGTCAGTGAATACCACGATCACAACACCAGAGGGAGCTCCACAAATCATGTTAAACCCAGATTCGGCTCAAACAAGGGACTAAACACGTTTCGCAATTATGCCACATCAATGTGGAACGCCCTACCCAAAGCTGTAAAGGAATGTGAATCACTACCCACTTTCAAAAACACTCTCAAAGAACACCTACGGGAGACTGCAATTCGAAACTGGCCCCTGTAAATGTCCTAACCCAACCCCCTCCAATGTACAGTAAATTACCAAGTATGGTTGTCAATATTCCAATGTACAGTTTTGCTTGTACAGTTGTACAGTGTTCCCCACCCACCCACCCCTCCTACCCACCCCCACCTACCCAATCTCCTCCAATGTAGTTTTTACGTCAAATGTATACTCTCTTTTCTGGATTCTTTTTGTATCACAAACAGTACTGTATTTGCAAATCTGGTATGTCATAAATGTATAGATGTAGCAGTACTGTCTATCTGTATGTCATGTTATGTCCTGATGAATTGAAAATGGGGGACCCTGATGTAAACAAGACGAAAGTCTTTCTCTGGTCTGCATCCCCTTAACAATTGTGTGTATTGAGCTGTACTGTACACATTCTGCAATCTGTTAAAGTTTTCAATCAATCAATCAAACAGTTCAGTTACTTACAATACAAGTGCACCTTCAAACACTGTTGGTGCTCGCCGAAACAAATTACAAACTCATGCAGGGTCAAATCACGGCAGGGGCAAACATAAATCCAAACACAATGTACTGTTGTATTATGATGGCGATTGGCGAGTGAGTGAGACTTTACACAGTCGGAACCACCAGGGCTTTGCATCATCATCAGCCACCAGCTAGTTGTTGTTGGTTCCTCCACGCGTTCCCGGCAAGTGGACAGACAGACGGCCTATGTTCAGCCATTGTTTATTATTAATAAAACTACTTTAGCTGCTGCTACTGTCATTAAACCATGGCTGGCAAAACAGACCGGTCACATGTTCTGAAGGCAAGCCGGCGTTAGCAGCGTGTTTTCGGCGCCACAGACACGAGTATTCGCCCCCCAGGCCATGGACCCATGGTGGTATAATAACGTGCAATGACGCGAGCAAACGTTCGACATAACTCATTCTTAAAGTTATTAACTTTTTTCTAACTTTAAGTTACCTTTTTGGTTTTGTTCCTTTTCACGAAGTCGATGACAAACTGATATCGTTGCATGTATAACGGAGGACTGAAGAGCGGGTTCATGGTCACCGGTGTTGTTGGTCCAGTCATGCTGTTCAGCAATAATGTTGGACACCGAGGATGAGATGTTCTCCGTATTTCCGTCGTCATTCACATATTCGCTGGCTTTTTAAAATGATATTTTTGGGCCATTTTTGAGGGACAGGAAACTCCGGGACATGAACGCCAATGAATCCATATACATGATGACATGTATCACAGGTTGCAGAAGTGGGTTTCGAACCCAGCATGTACAGTACCATGATGAAGATAGTTTGATGTTGGATCTTCAGCAGCTTTTCAGATAGGTAATGTGCCATAGAAACTATTGGAACAAATGTATAATAATACAAATTATTATACATTACACAATTATATTAGACTCAAATAAAATAAATGTTTTAGTTTAATATATAAGAGGTGACCCCAGGGGTCCTCAGCTAAATTAATACAATTTGAATTTCACTGATATTTTATTCCCTAGACATTTTAATAATGAAAGAATGTATAATGTCAATTCTGATCATATGTTTCACTCTCTCCTCTGTTATTTACCCTTCTACAGTGTATAGACAGTTATGGAATTCTGGAATATATAAACCACTGTAATTTATTGATAGTCGCTAACTAACTGCCAAAGTGGATGCCATTGGAGGTGGGGCAGTGCTAGATAGATCCTATATCCTCTGTTAGGATCTATGGGTAACAGTACTGTATATTTGCATATCGTATATATCACAAATGTAACAGTACTAATACTATATACCTGTATGTCATGTATGTCCCTATGCCATACATGTCATGATGTCATGTATGTTGTGTATGTCATAAATGTCACTATGAATTGAAAATGGGGGACCCTGATGTAAACAAGACAAACGTCTTTCTCTGGTCTGCATCCCCTTAACAATTGTGTGTATTGAGCCGTACTGTATTGTACCCATTCTGCAATCTGTTAAATAAAGTTTTCATTCATTCTTTCATTCTTTCATTCATTCATGAGTGTCCCCATTCTCTGACTGCTACTGTCAGGGAAGGGCATCGGTTAACATGCTTCTGAGTTGAGAAGGTCCAATCTGAATATCTGTCAAATATCTGTTGAATATCCAACATCAAATTAACTTCACCATGGTCCAGAAAGTTTTGACGTCAGTGGGTTAGTGAGTGAGCACCACCTCATGAATATGTAGGCAGAATGAAAACCTTTTTTTGTATTATTATTAGAAACATTGTAGGCCTAGTCATTTCCTTTAGTTTGCTAGCCTGTTAAATTGTGTAGGTATTGCTTGATAATATTGGTACAATATTGATTGGAATATTAACTTGCATAGTAAAACTGGATAGGAACTGATAATGCTCCTCTATGTATTTTCACATATAATTAATTAATTTATTGTGAATTCCTATTATTCTTTTTTGTTGTTGAAATATTATACCATCCATAAATCAACCACATTAGCCTACTTCCTACTGGGGTATTATAATGGAGAGTCCACTGTAGTCTTCATCCTAAACTCACATTAAGGCCCATTATGATGTATTGAGTGGACCTGGGCTCAGCTTTGTCAGCAAGGACAGAACGAGAACACGTTTGAAAAAATAATGTATACAAAATCAAATCTACAGATCACATAAATAATTATAGCAATTTGTAGATTGAAACACCTGATAGTCATTTGTTCCAGTGCTTGTTAGCTTGAAATTGGGAGACACGTTGAATGGCATTCTAATACAGTTTAAATATCATGTTCAGTCACATGAAATAAAAGCAATCGTTTGATTTAGAATACAAATCTGTTCAGCCCACAGGAAAACCAACCAATCACAGTCTCAATACCTCAGCAGAATTCTTTTGTATGTCAGAGTACAATATAGAGAGAGCCACCATCCGTCAGATCCCTTAATGAGGGCTAAAGCTGATAGAGATTAAAGCTCTTTACTATATTTGAATCCCATTACATAATGCTTTACTCTCCAACCTTTGTGTACAAGTACAACTCTCCACATTCTCACAACAAGGCCATTGACATGGTGACAGTTGCTAACAAACATAGCAACAAGTAACTCGTTCATCATTCATCTGTGGTGGCAGTAACAGTAGTCAGGGATAGAGAGAGCCAATACACTTACTGTGCAACCATATAATATGCGAAAGTGTTTGTCTTCTTTTAAAAAATGATAAAAGATAATAACGTAGAAGGGTTTTTCAAAGTTTAGAGAACTATTTTCAAATGAATTTTTCCCATTACAGATTTTGTGGATTTTAGTGTGGCTAAACTATTTTAGAGTGTAAGTAGTAGAGATTAGACTAGAAAGTAATTTGACATTTGCAGGGACTCTGCAGTTTAAGATTGGCTGTTTCTCCAGGATACTTTCACTCATCCTGCGACTGAACTCGCGGTCCTCCTGCCTGTCCCACAGTCTACGATCAACTCTGACTTCAATCCAAGGCCAAGGAGATGGACTTCCTGGGGGAGTTTGGCTGCAGGGACTGTAGCATGGTGTTCCGTTCCATTGCGCTGCTAGAGAAACATAAATCTCTATTCTGCATCGGGAGTGACATTGGGGACCCTGTGGCACTGAGGCAGAGACAGGAACATATCGTCAGAGGCGGTGGAAGAAGTCTTCAGCCGAGGCAGACGTGGACGCCCGACCTTGTAAGGGTAAGCAAGTTTCAAGTTTGTTTATTATTTGTCACAAATAAAATACACATACTTTACAGTGAAATGCCTTGTTCTGTATGAGCCCCTGAGGATGTGCTTCATACAGTAAAAGTAAAAGAGGAATACACTATACAATATACAATGCAATATACAATCTACAATATACAATCTAAAGTACAACCTAAGTACAATCTAAGTACAATGAGTAATAATGAGGAAAATGTACCTCAAAACATTGAGGTACAAATGCAGACAATGATTGAATGACAATTTAATGCAAATGAGGTATGAATGTGCAAATCTCTTTAATAAATAGATAAATATAATGTAGTGTTAAAGTGTCTATAGTGAGTGTTTCAGGTGAGTGTTTGTTTAAAGTGGGTGTGTGCATGTGGATGTGTGTACAATGAGTGTAGAGATGATGGGTTGTTACATGGAGTCATTGAGCATCCTGATGGCCTGGGGATAGAAGCTCCTTCTGAGTCTCTGTGCTTGCCATGAGACTCCGGTAGCGCTTCCCTGACTGCAGCAGTTCAAAGAGGCAGTTGTTTGGGTGACTAGAGTCCTTGGTTATTCTCTTAGCCTTGGCCCTACCAAGCAAGTCTAAACTTCTTGACCTGGGAGGCAGGATGGCCTAAAGAGGCTGACCTGTAACTGAAAGGTTGCACCGTTAAAAGAGGGTGTATCCCAGCTGTGCACTGGGGACTTGATTGATTGATTGGAAATTTTATTAACAGATTGCAGAATGGGTACAATACAGTACAGCTCAATACACACAATTGTTAAGGGGATGCAGACCAGAGAAAGACTTTTGTCTTGTTTACATCAGGGTCCCCCATTTTCAATTCATTATAATAATAATAATAATGGACTAATAATAATGGACTGAAAGGTGGCTGGTCTTACATATGATCTGCGATGCCCACCATCTCTGCCTAAGTGCCATTGAGCAAGGCATGGAACCCACAAACTCCCCCATGGGTGCTGCTTTGTGGGGGGGGGGGGGGTTGGGTGTGTAAAAGACAAATTTGAATTGCCTTGTGTACATTGACAATAAAGAACTCTTCTAACATAAAGAGTGGAAATCCAACCTAAATATAGAATTTACATATTGTTGAACTAATAGACATTTGTATATGTGTGTGTGTGTGTGTGTGTGTGTGTGTATTTGTTCCTCTGTGTGCACATGTGTACCCTGCTAGCCGAGAGGACAGAGGACCCACCACCAGAGGAACTGCAGATGGAAGTCCAGTGATGCTGAACCAAAGAGGGACAGAGTAGAAGTTAAACCAGCAACCAGCACACCAGAGAACATTGCCCTGAGGAACCTCACAGACGAGGTGCCTACTACTGCCTCACAACTTTAACCCTTTCACTACCACACTACAGAAGGTTAACCTTTTCACTACCACACTACAGACTGTTAACCTGATATAAATATTCTTTTCTGACTCTGTGGAAGATGCAAATAAGTGTATTTCCCAAAATGTTGGGAGTGTTCCTTTAACAATTCACATAATTTTTACAGTAGTAGTTCTACTTTAGGGTAGTCCAATCAGTACCTGTGAACATGATGTCTCAAACCTGTGATGTCATCAAGATGTAAAATCCTGCACTGCTCTATAGATAATGAATGGAGAAGCATGCAGCTGCAGAGCCGCAGAGCAGCGCTCTGAGGACCGGCGCTCTGAGGACCAGCGCTCTGAGGACCAGCGCTCTGAGGACCGGCGCTCTGACGGCCCTGCTGTGAGGCGTGATTTTTTTTCCGTAGCCGCAGCCCTAACCATAACTCTAAGCATAACCCACTCCGATATAGTTTGTACAGTCCTCTGGCCCGTTTGTAGCGCACAGTGCAATACAGCACACAGTGCAATACTCCAATTCAGCCATTGGGTGGGTGGCACCGGCCCTGAGAGCGAGAAGCATCCATCTGCAGAACGTCAGCGCAGCACTCTCAATCCCCACGCTGTCAGGCCCCTCAGGAATTTGGGTCACGAGACCGTCACAGGCCCGCTCAGCAGCGCCACCCACTCAATGGCTGAATTGGAGTATTGCACTGTGCGGGCAGATCCGCGATGCGTTTATTTAAACTTTATTTAACAGATTGCAGAATGGGTACAGTACAGTACGGCTCAATACACACAATTGTTAAGGGGATGCAGACCAGAGAAAGACTTTCGTCTTGTTTACATCAGGGTCCCCCATTTTCAATTCATAATGACATTTATGACATACTCAATGCAGTAGTGTACTGTTACATTTGTGACATACAGTAAATATATACAAGGGGGAGGGAACTGTACATTTATGATGAATTGAAAATGGGGGACCCTGATGTAAACAAGACGGAAGTCTTTCTCTGGTCTGCATCCCCTTAACAATTGTGTGTATTGAGCTGTACTGCAGATTTTGACAACAAAATTAACAATATGATGCCGCAAGTTCTGTTATATTTCAATTGCCATACTTATTTACATAAGTATTATAGGCCTACAGCAGTATTGTACAGCCAGTAACTATACTTTTGCTCACAAATTCCTGAGGGGCCTGACAGTGCGAGACCTGACAGCGCGGGGACTGAGAGTGCTGCGCTGACGTTCTGCAGATGGATACTATTGCTGAGAGCGCCGCTCGTGCTCGCCGGTCCTGAGAGCGCCGCTCTGCGGCTCTGCAGCTATATACTATTGAATGAATGGGACACAGATTTTGTGCACCCCAAACATGTTACAGTTTTACACCTAATTGATCTTTATTTTATGTAATATTTTTACCAGTTCTGAACCAGCAAATGTACCCATACTTCCCAGATCCCCCACCCCCCTACCTCCTGATTTCACCTCCCACCTTTTCCAATTACTTCCTGATGGGAGCTGCTGACTATCTTACATCTTGGCAACATCACATGTTCAAGTCTTAGTTCTTAGTAAAATTCAAAAATGATGATGGAGAAAAGATGAACTACTAGAGACCCTGCTACACACGGTGGTGTAGTGGTTAACACTGTCGCCTCACAGCAAGAAGGTCCAGGGTTCGATTCCCGCTTGGGGACCAGGTTTCCATGATGCCAGTTACCCAGGTGGGGTATCTCCCGGGCCTTTCTGTGTGGAGTTTGCATGTTCTCCCCGTGCTCGCAAGGGTCCCCCCCCACCGATAAGAGAAACCCAATGGAAAAACATGCAAAACAACAGATCGCTGACGCTGTCGAGTCCGTGACGAAGACGGGCAGGAGCACTTGGATGGTCCCCGGGCGCGGCCCACGCCACAGCCCTCGTCTGTTCCCGGCTGCCCCTGGGGGGAAGGACGACGGGATGGGTTAAGCGCAGAGGAGTATCGCATCGGCGATCCTAAAGACAATGCATGCGTGTGTGTTCCGGTGTGTGTGTGATAACTAACCGCTGTGTGCTGCTAAAACATTGAGTGTCGTTGCATGCCAATTAAAGACCTCTGCGACAGGTCCTGCATTATTATTATTATCATCTAATTTTCAGTTTCACAAGTTAAGGACGTCGATTGAAGGGAGTCTGTCATATTGGGCTAAATGGACCACAGACACTGAGGTGAGCTATTCAGCTTTTCTTTATACTTCATTATCCCAAGCTTGGAAAAATGTATTTGGTAAAAGAAAAAAACTTATAGCAGCAGTAATAAAAACATCAGAGAAATACAGACTCATTACACATATCTAGACAAGACAATCAAATCTAGAAACAACCAATCACAGAAATAAAGAAATAAAGAGCATGTGCCATTCATTTCATTTCATGATTAAAGGAACACGCCAACATTTTGGAGAATTAGCTTACCGTCTTCTCCAGAGAGATAGATAGAAGATAGAAGATAGTGTTAGATTCTGATCAATCTGGCCAGTATCGCGTCTTCTTGTGTTATCCTCTCTCCATCCAATTCCTCTGCGTTGTGTACTTTTAATGGTCCTGACGTCTATCCTTATCTCTCCCCGTTAGTGTGATCCGCAAACCATAATAATTCTCCACCTTCGTAAGAATTCGACACTTTGACACAGCGTAATACCTTACAAGGAGAAGCAGTGTTTATTTACATAAACAGAAGCCTCAGCTCAGATGTTAACAGATTGTATTGTCCTTGAAAAGTCTATTCTAATGATCTTTCGTGTGTTCAGTCTATCGTCCTCCTGCTATTCAGTCCAATGGTGGTCAGGCCTGGTCTTTAGCCTAAACCCTCCTCGCGTTAGCCGAAGCTAATGATGATGTGTCATTCTTCCCCCCCCCCCCCCCCCCCCCCTCCGTGATGAGAGGAGACAGTCTCTTGGTCTCTTCCCTCCTGTGGGATTTGTTTCTTTGGTCTGCCTCACACCCGGAAACACTGTTCGACTTATAGATCTTCGTCATAGCAACGATAGCCCCGCCCCTCTTCTGGTTGTCATGCGACGCGCTGTCATGACAACTGCTAATAACCTTTCACACATTTCAAAACGTTTCATTAAGATGAACCTCTCTCCGCCCTGCTCTCTGGGCCCACACTCGCTCTTATCAATGTGTTCTTACAAGGAATGTCAACACATTCGGCTGGCTGCTAAACATTCTGCTGGCTACTGCCTCTGAACCGCTTCTTCTATCACCGTCTTCTAAGCCAAGCACATTTCGACCTCTCTGACCTGGCACCTTTAGATGCTACCATCTCCCCCCAATCTATACATCACATACATTGAATAAACCCCATTTTCTCTCAATAGATACCAGTTTCCTCTCTGCACGTTCAGTAGAAAGCTATCTGGCTGCACGTTAGCCTAGCTTAGCACAATGAATGGAAGCAGACATGACCGGTTAGCCTAGGCATTGTACAACTAACACCTCTCCCGAAGGCTAACCGGTCATGTCCGCTTCCATTCATTGTGCTAAGCTAGGCTAAAATGCAGCCAAATAGCTTTCTACTGAACAGAGAGGAAACTGGTATCTATCTTCTTGTCTCTCTCTGGAGACGATAAGCTCATTTCTGAAAATGTTGGCGTGTTCCTTTAAGTGCCTGATCGCTTGCAATGGTAATTATCATACAGTTTAATGGCTGCCTTGCTGGTTCCTGGCTGTATATGTACCACTACAATTTGCTTGCTTCATGTCACAGCTGGGCAAATTAACATAAACTGAATCTTTTACAATATTTTTTTAAACTTGATCTCCCTAGTGATGGTACATCATGTAATTTGATTTAACTTATTCAGAAGCATTTTATATTGACTAAACATACAATCAAAGAGAAGCCGCCTATTCTTGGTCCTTGCTCCACAATGGTGGAAGGAACTTCCCAACTGAAACCCAAATTTTTTCCGCCGTCGACTAAAAACACACTTCTTCAATCAATATCTGAAATAAATAATAACCTTCGTACTGTCTTTTACTATCATGCACTTTTCCACTAAATAATCGTCCTCGCCTATATTCCTACCTACTATACTAATATATCTCTACTACTATGCGCTCAAGACTGTAGCACCCAAGTTTCAACACTGTAAATTGTTACTCTAATTGAAAGAGTTGCACCCTTCCTGCTGACCTGTTGTACAAAACGTGTAAGTTGCTTTGGATAAAAGCATCAGCTGAATGACTAAATGTAAATGTAATGTTATACGCATCTTTTAAAAAGCCTCACTCTCCAAAAGCACAAACAGAAAGGCTGTGTGTGTCCTGTCTCACTGCCTTTGTGTTTATGTGTTTTGAGATGGGAACTTTTTAATACAAGCCTACAAGTACCCAATAATTCATTTCTGTTGTGTTATTGAACACAAATTAATTATCTCGTTCTTTCTTTTTTAAATAGTTTTATTGTATTTTTGGCCCCTGAGCGCCTATTGTTACCACGGTGCTTTATGTCCATGTCTAAACGTGGTTCCCAGGTGTGTGGGTATGGGGCCCCCGCTGCCGAGAGACGAGAGATGAATGAGGTTCATGAACGTCAGCTGGCTCAGATCCAAGCTCACAGCCAGCAGCTAGAGCTACAGAGGGAGGGTGAGGCACTCTTCATTTATATTACGGTACACATCAATCATCATAATTCATAAAAACACATGGATCAATATGAACTAAGGTACTAGCGCTACCCGTGACCATGAAAGTACAATTATCTCCCTTTACCCACAATCTCAGGCCAGGGATCGGTGCTGAGCAGTACCCTCTGGGATAGTTATCTGAAATAGAAATGGACGACTCTGTGCTATTAGTTTCAATTGAACAGCGATTAGCTTCCAGGCTCACATCAAGGTGGCAGAAGCATTACTTGCTGGTCTTTGTATCTGAAAATTGTATACAGTATAATGGTTGCAAAAATGAGCAGTCAGAATAAAAATGTTTGGACATTTTCAGTGATTCCATTTACATTTTTCTGGAAATAAACCAATAGCCATGTAACCTAAAGGGCTTACTACGTGTCTGTTTTGCGTGCGTGTGTGTGTGCGTGTGCGTGTGTCAGACCTCGCCTGCCAGCTGGGTGCTCTGGCTGGGCACAGTGATCACAGGCACCTGGAGACACTGCTGATGGAGCTCAGAGAACAGGAGGAGAGGAACCAAGACACCCTGCAGAAGTTAGCAGAACAACTAAACACACTACGAACAGGGTGAGAGAGAGACAGAGATGTACCATGGCCAGCTACCACTGTGAGCCTGCACAGGGTAGGTGCAGGATGGTAGAGTTTTTAAAATGGCTACCTTACTAATATCGGAGACAGTCTATATAATGAGATTGATTGATAATGAGTGATGGTTCTCTAAACAGACTTTAGATCAGATAGATGTATGATAAGTTAACTGTGTGCCAAGATTGGAAAATAATAATGCTTTGGTTTAATCCAGTGGTCACCAACCTTTTTAAGCCCAAGATCACTTTTTTTTTGGTGAAGGCAAGATCTACCTATTGAAGCGTTGAGAGAAAAGACAGCCAAGATTGTACTTTAAACTAAATGACTTTTATTTGCCTGTATTTTTTTTTTTTTTTATAACTTTCTTTTTATTGTTTTTCACAACAAGCAAACAATCACAAACAACAAGACATAACAAAAACACAATCCCGGGCTGCATTATTAGTGTCACTTTACAAAAATATACTTTTCACATGCCGAGTTCTCAATTCTCTTACTTTCCCTATAGGTATGGCGAATATTCTTTACAACTATACATCAATACATCATCCACTGGTTGTCGTCATTACCATATAAAAGTCCCACTTTTCCCAGTACTTCAAACCTTTCTCTTCCTGTAATCTGAGAGTAAAAGTAAGTCTTTCCATTGTGTATATTTCGCCTATAATGGCCAACCATTTTTCTTTTGTTGGAGGTTCTTGTTGATACCAGAGACGCGTGATCGCTTTCTTACTTGCTGCTAAAAATATTTTCATCAAATATCTGTCTCCTCCTACCAATTCCTCAGGTAAGTTACCCAGGTATAAATAGGAGAAGGTCTCCGGTATCTTAAAATTCAATATAACCTGCATGGTGGAGTGAACATCTTGCCAATAACGTTGAATTCCTGGACAATTCCAAAAGATATGAGAGTGGTTTGCCTCCCTCTGGCCGCACTGTCTCCAACATGGTTGCTCTATGCCTACTTGTCGGGATTTGATTTTGGGAGTTATGAAGAATCTAGTCAAGTTTTTCCAGCAGAATTCTCTCCATGTTTTTGAATTAGTCGAGCTACATTGAGTTCTGCACATGTTCTCCCATTCGTCTTCGGTTATTTCAATGTTTGATCCCTTTTCCCAATTTGTCTTAATGTAACTTGTGGAGTCAGTTCTGGCCTGAACAAAGCTATTATACAATTTTGACACAGTTTTACTCATCTTGTCCCTGTATGCCTGAATGAATATCTGAATAACACTGTCTATTGGGGTATTGGGGTCAGACACCTTTACCTCTTTTAGAAAGTACTGGCGTAGTTGTAGGTATCTGAAGAAGTCGTGTTTATCCAAACCGTATGTATCTTTCAAGGTTTGAAAGCTCACAAGTTCTCCATTCTCTACCATTGTGCTGAATGAGGTAATACCTCGGAGAGCCCATTCCTTAAATGTTTGATCATACATTCTTGGTTTAAATCCTAAATCGAAGGCAAACCACCTCAAGATCTTAATCCTTTTTTCTAACTTGAATTGTTTCACAATTTTGAACCATGTCTGTAGGGTGTGTACAATAAATGGGTTTAAGTTTCTATATAGGGTATTGGCCTGCTGTCTATCACCAATTACTGTCTGGAGTGGTATATCAAGTGATTTCACTTCAATGTCCTTCCACTTCGCTTCGTAGTCCCTTTCACACCAACAGACCAAAGGTCTTATTTGCGCTGCATAGTAATACTCCTTCAGATTTGGGAGGGACATGCCTCCCTTCTCTTTAGGGAGTTGGAGTGTCCGGAACCTAATTCTCGGTTTTTTCCCGCTCCATATGAATCTAGAAATCATCCTGTCCCAGTCGTTAAACTGTTTAGCAGGGATTTCCACCGGCAAGGACTGGAAAAGATATAGTAGTCTAGGGACTACGTTCATTTTTACTGAGTCTATTCTGGAGGTGAAATCCAGGGGGGCTAATGACCATCTTTCTATATCTTTTTTAATTTGTGTGTTTAGGGGCTGGTAATTTGCTTCATACAATTTTGTTAAGTCCTTAGTCAGCCTTACTCCCAGATATTTTATGGACTTCATGTTCCAATTTAAATTGTAGTTTTCTTTTATTTCTCTTGGGGGGGTATAGTTATATGTAAGTATCTGTGTTTTTCCTATATTTAGTTTGTATCCCGAATGTTGACCATAGGTTTCAATAAGGTCCATTAGTCTAGGGAGGCTCAGACTGGGGTTTTTTAAGTAAATTAAGACATCATCCGCGTATAATGCTATCTTATTTGCCTGTATTCTAATTACATGCAATGCTTTGGTCCAACATTAAAACGTCAAAGTAGAACTATTATGTACTTTCTCAGTCAGTGCTAAGTGCAGTCATCTTATGCAGCATCACTTTTCACATCAAAACAAAAGTAGAACTGTAATGTGGACTTTCTCATATTATTAACATTGACAAACATATTTACAATTAGCATTTTATAAAGTAGAACTGTAATGTGTACTTTCTCAGTCAGTGCTAAGTGCAGTCAGTGCTAAGTGCAGCATCACTTTTCACATCAGAACAAAAGTAGAACTGTAATGTGGACTTTCTCATATTATTAACATTGACAAACATATTTACAATTAGCATTTTATAAAGTAGAACTGTAATGTGTACTTTCTCAGTCAGTGCTAAGTGCAGCATTACTTTTCACATCAAAACAAAGGTAGAACTGTAATGTGGACTAAGATCTAAAAAAAAAAAAAAAAAAAATAATTTTTAATTTTCATGGAAAGATCTACAGGGACAGTCTCAAAGATCGACCAGTCGATCAAGATCGACGCGTTGGTGACCACTGGTTTAATCCATTGTTTTCTCAGGGTCAAAGAAGTGTCTGATCTGCAGAACCCTGGTCCCACCCAGGAAGAAGACATGAAGAGGCATCATCATGTCACCTTTGACCTCATCTCCTCTATCAACGGACCTCTCTCCACCCAAATAAAGTGAGGATTGTTGACCTTTATTCATCAAGAGTTGAGTTCAGTAGTGAAAGTAGGAACAATGATCTAGAATTTTTATTCAGAATGAATTCACCTCACATCTAGATTTCTAAACTCACATTTATGCATCACTACACCAAGGTCTTTGGATATGATGGCACATCAAACAAATACATAGTTTGAATAGGAACAGTGGAACATGTGTATTCCTCTGATATAGATAACATTTTATGTAGAGTAATCATTTATTTAAAAAGAAAATGCATCTACAAAGCTTTTAGAAAGGTGTGTAATAAAACATTAATTACTGCAAAAGCGGGTCATTCGTAGTATTAATAAGGCTGATTATTACTACACAAATTCACTGTTTATAAAGTTTACTGTACGTAAATCTAAGAAAGGGATTAAATGGAGATGTATTTCTATTGTTGGGGTTAACATATGAAACAATGCTGATATAAATTTAAGAATGAGTCATTTGCTTTTGGTTTTCAAAGAAATGCATATACACAGTAATTTTCAGTCACTGCCAGAATCAAATACCATGGACAGTCTGGAATGATTGTGCATATTGTATTTATAGAATAAAACCTATATATGATATATTCTTTTCCTGTTGATATGTAATTGTTTTTGTAAACTCCATCCTTTGTGCAGAGCCCTGCGTCTGGCCTACATGCACAGTGGAGGCTGTGATCCAGCAGTTCTGGCTCAAATGCACGACTTTCAGGCCCAGGCCCAAACTCTGGAGCAGAACCAACCAGGGGCTGGAGCCAAAAGCAAGAGGAAAAGTAGGTATCAAGTCCAGTTCAAACCAAATCCATTGAGTGGGTATGGGTAGTCCATACTTTAGCATCCAAAATGGAATGAAACCTAATACTTACACAAAGGGGGGGGGGGGGGGGGGGGAATGCAAAATGGCTTTGCCAGATCTTTTTGCAAATGGGAGCTCTGGAATGAAGGGAAAATAAATGGTTGTTGATTGATTGATTGATTGATTGATTGAAAACTTTATTAACAGATTGCAGAATGGGTACAGTACAGTACAGCTCAATACATACAATTGTTAAGGGGATGCAGACCAGAGAAAGACTTTCGTCTTGTTTACATCAGGGTCCCCCATTTTGTACAACTGTACAAACAAAACTTTACATTGGAATATTGACAAGACCATACTTGGTAATTTACTGTACATTGGAGGGGGTTGTGTTAGGACATTTACAGGGGCCAGTTTCGAATTGCAGTCTCCCGTAGGTGTTTTTTGAGAGTGTTTTTGAAAGTGGGTAGTGATTCACATTCCTTTACAGCTTTGGGTAGGGCGTTCCACATTGATGTGGCATTATTGCGAAATGTGTTTAGTCCCTTGTTTGAGCCGAATCTGGGTTTAACATGATTTGTGGAGCTCCCTCTGGTGTTGTGATCGTGGTATTCACTGACCTTTGGGAAGTATTTTGACATGTACACATGGGTACCTTGGTCGTGTAGTGTATCTTGTAGACCAGGCCCATTGCAAGTTGCTGTACTCTGTCGTCTACTCTAAGCCATCCTAGGTTGTCAAAGTGGGCAGGGGTGAGGTGGGTTCTAGGAGTAAGGTCAAGCAGTAGTCTGACCAGTTTGTTTTGAGATGTTTGTAATTTAGTTTTTAGCGCCTTTGAGGTGCTTTGGTACCATGAGGTGCAAGCATAGTCATAGTACCCTTGAATGAGTGCTCCTGCCAGAGTCTTCAGGGTATTCTTGTTTACCAGTGAGGAGATCCGGTACAAGAATCGAGTTTGTTGGTTGACTTTTTTTATTACATTGGATGCCATTTTGTCACAGGAAAGATTTGCTTCTAGGATGGAACCCAGGTAGGTAATATCTTCTTTCCTTGTGACAATATTGTCACCCACTGCAACTGAGAAGCCGTCGGTTGTTTGCTGAGTTTGTTATATTCTTTTTATATTTTTTTTGTTTCCGATTTCTCAGATTTTCTCCCCGTCCCAATTAGTTGTTGTGCCAATTCCCCCCCTCCCCTACCTGGCTGCTGTATGCATGTTCTCCTACGAGTCGGTACAAGGGCGTCCCGAGTCGATCGCATGCTCCCGAGACGTGTGCCGACGGCCAGTGACGTCTTTTCACTTGGCAGCGAGGACTCTCATTGGTGAAGTGTAACGCGTGGGAGGGCACGCTATCTCAACCAAGTCCTGCCCCGCTTAGCAAGCGCCGAGACCTGACCTGCTGTAGGAACAACACAACAGGAACAAGTTGCAGTCACAAGCTGTCCACAACGCCAGATTCCCACCGCCAGCTTCCCCACCCCCTAATACTGCCAATTGTATTAGTGTGAACGGCCAGCCAAGCTGGTGGCAACGCCGAGAGCTGGGCTCGAACCCAGCATCTCCTGCATTGGTGACAAGCTCAATCTCCGCTACGCCACCTGACCGCTCTCTGAGTTTGTTATTTGAACCGAAGAGAATGGACTCTGTTTTGCCCAAGTGTAATGATAGTTTGTTATCAGCGAGCCATATGCAGATTTTGCCTAGTTCCGAGCTGAGGGTTTTTTCAACCTGTAACTTGTTCTTGTCAGAGACCAGCAGGGCTGAGTCGTCCGCAAACAGGAACAAGTTGCAGTCACAAGCTGACGACATGTCATTTGCATAAATTAGGAACTGTAACTGAGGGGTACAATTCCCTGACTGTATTACTAGATATGATACTTACTACCACTACCTTTGTACTTAATATTCGGCCACCCAGTACACGGCATAAATATATTATCATGAACACTCTCACGTAGATGAAACGGATCCAACACAAATGTACGAATTAGAAACAGGTCTTTATTTCCTACACAGCGATGGTGTGTAGAATAAGCACTTAATCACTTAATTACATTTATGAATTGAAATAGTATGCACTTTTATGGCAAGGAGTATTCGTCGGTATATCAATAGATAATGTCCAATCTCTGAAGGCGCAGGTGGTAAATATACGACCTGGAATAGTTAAGGAATAACAGCAATGATACTTTAATGATTATAGGCTGGATACACTAGAGGGGGTTAATCCGGTCGCTTGTAAGCCGACAGGAGTAGGAGGGGGGGGGGGGTAGAATCCAGCTGCCTCGTCCGGCCAAGGGTATCCCGGGTGAACCCACTGTAGTGCCGTTCAATGCGCCGGCGATCCTTGGACCACAGATGAAAGCAGGTGGACTCTTTGTGGGCCGGCTCTCTCCGGTCCACGGGGGAGAGATGTGGAGAGACCTCGTCTTGCAGAGCGTCTCCTCAACTTGCGTCCTCTCCAGGGGGGGGGGTTCCAACACACGGTAGTGTCGGGGGTCTTTATCCATAGAATAATCAAAGTATCCAAAGCATAATCCGTGCCTGGGAAGGCGGGCTGTCGTCGGTAGAATAATCCGGTATACAGGTCCACTCGCTCGTCAGCTCTGGGGCTCCTCGGGTGCAGCTTCACATAGGGTCAACCACCCTGGGTAAGCAGCCAGTTCTCTGCCCGAAACGATGGGGTACTGACTACGGTAGTATTCTCACCGCACGAAGCACTATATATTAACAGACTATTATTAACTTAATAGACTACGTCCAACTCGACGATATAGTGCCAAATATGACTATTCAAATATTAATATACACGATGTCTCAATACCGATGGTAGGCCGAACTTGGCCTTACTCCCACACGTGGCATCGCGGGGAGGCTTTACGTCTGTGACTCTATTGGAGGGTAAGAAACTGGACTGAAAAGAAAGTCCTACTTTAGTAGCGCAGTATATATACGCACTATGAACAAATAGTCCCATTCGTGGTGCGGTAGCCAAATTCCTACGCGGAACTAGGACTTGTTCGTACATGTCGAGCGGTACGTTTGAACTGGGTCTGAGGGGTATGGCAGCCTGGCACCAAGGTCTCGACCAATAGTAGAATGGAGACTATTATGGGATGTTCAGTAGGCTAGAATGGATATTCAATGCATATTGTACAAGGAATATACAAGGGATATCAGGGAATATTAGAGAATATACAAATACAATTAAATATATATATATAAATAAATATATATATTCGGTTTAATCTGGCCCTTCACAACAGCCACCCCCTGAATAGGTCCCAGACCTAATCAGTTAAACGGAGACAGATTAATCGCGTTGTCTATTTACACATAAGGGTTTGCTGTAGGGGTCAGTCAACTTCACAAAGTCATAGGGTTGTAGGGTCATGGTCATCATCGATTGTGTCTGGGAGTCGAGGCAGTTCTATGAGCCTTGCCACGGGACGGGTGTAAGTGCGACCCTGGACGAGCACTTCAGCTGCTCGGACCTTGCCGTCGGCACCGGTGATCACTTTGCTTACGCGGCCGGCCGGCCACATAGCTCTGGGCAGTGATTGATCAATAATCATGACGACTGTTCCTTCTGTCAAATTGTCTCTCTCCTTTACCCACTTCTGGCGGGTCTGTAGAGACGGTAGGTAGTGCAGTAGGAAACTGTTCCAAAACTTGTCGGCTAATACTTGGCTGTACCTCCACATTCGTCGGCCGTTCGCTTCTTCAGGCCGGTACACTGTCTGGGGTAATGTGGGATCTAGCCGCCCCATCAGGAGTGTGTTGGGGGTAACTGGGTCGATATCCGCCACATCACTGGAGACATATCCGAGGGGCTTCGAGTTAAGTACTCCCTCAATCTCCGTGAGGACTGTCATTAGGACTTCTTCCGCCACAGTCTGGGCCCCAAGTACTGCGTACAGGGCTGTCTTTATGGAGCGCACTTCTCGTTCCCAAGTGCCACCGAAGTGGGGTGCGTTTGGGGGGTTGAATTGGAAATCAACCTGTGCTGGAGCGAGGTGGGTCTTAAGTTCTGGGCCCATAGCTTGGAAGCTCTCTCTCAGCTCTCTTTCGCCGCCTTTAAAGTTTGTCCCATGATCGGACAATAGGGTAGACGGTCTTCCTTTCCGTGATATGAATCTACGGAAGGCCATAAGGAATGAGTCTGTGCTCATGGTCGGGAGAAGCTCGATGTGTATCGCTCTGGTGGTCATGCATTTGAATACAATACCCCACCGCTTCTCGGTTCCTCTTCCTTTCTTTATGTGCAGCGGGCCAAAGCAGTCCATACCCGTTGAGTGGAATGGCTTGTCACCGATTCGGAGGCGACATGGAGGAAGGTCAGCCATCCTTGGTATGCTGGGCTGCGCGCGCCACTTGCGGCAGTCTAGACATGTTCGTTGGAAGCGTCGTACCGCCTCTCTTCCTTGTAGGATCCAGTAACGACGTCTGATTTCCGCTAACACTCTTTCTGCTCCTGCGTGATGTACATCCTCATCGTATTTCTTTATAATCAGCTCTGTGACCTTGTGTCGGCTGTTCAATACGATCGGGTATTTAATGTCATCCGGTAGATTGGGGGCTCTGCGTAGGCGACCACCCACTCTGATGAGGGTGTGAGCGTCGCTCTCGGGGGCCAGGTGAATTAATCTGCTGTCGGATGGGACGGGCTTTCCTCCCTGTAGACAGGCCAATTCATCGGGGAACGAGTCTCTCTGGGCTCGCTGCAGTAGAAGCAATTCTGCTTCCTCGTAGTTAGCCGCTGACATATCAGCGGGGGACTTGCACTCCGGGTGGTACCGCAGGAATGTTCTTTGTTGTGCACTCTCTATGGACGTGCAATCGTTTATATTAGGGTCGGTGGAGGCTACGGTGCTCAATCCACAGAACACAGACTTCTTAATTTCCACCTCCTCTGGACTTGCTTCCCTCGGGATAGGCATGGGCCACTGTCCTTCCGGGAGTCTTAGGAATGCGGGGCCGTCACTGTAGACATTGCGACGGGTGAGGTCATCCAGGGGCATCCCCCGGGTGATGACGTCAGCTGGGTTCTGTTTTGTATCAACGTAGCGCCACTCTGTTTCTCCGGTTAACTCTTCGGTTAAGTCTTGAATCTCGGTGACTCTGACTCCCACGAAGACTTTGTACTTGCATGAGTCCGATTTGATCCAGGCGAGTACCGTCGTGGAATCTGACCACAGGATTGTTCTAGACACCGGTATGGTGAGCTCACGTTGGATGAGCGTGGCTAGGTGCGCTCCGGCTAGGGCTGCGCAGAGCTCTAGACGTGGGATAGATTGTTGCTTGCGTGGGGCTATTCTCGAGCGGGCGAGGACAAATGCTGTGTAGATCTCTCCCCCCTGGTCTTGGGCCCGCAAGTAGGCTACTGATCCGTATGCGACCTCTGAGGCGTCACTGAAGACGTGTAAGTCCATTTTACATGTCTCTGGCCTCACCGTGGGTGGGAAGTAGCTTCGGCGCATATTAACGCCTGGGAGTGAGTGGAGCTCCATCTCCCACTCTCTCCAGGTGGATGCAAGGTGTGCGGGAATGGGGTCGTCCCAGCCCTGGTCCTTGTCCCACAATGCTCGTACAATCATTTTTGCCCTGGTGGTGTACGGTAGAATACATCCTAGCGGGTCATATTGTCGGGCGAGTGTTGTGTACACACTCCGTCTTGTGGTCGGCGCCGCCGCCGGCCTTCCCTGCTCCGTAGTCAGGGGCTTGTGTCTGTAGTGAAGCGAATCTGTTTTGAATCGCCACACCAATCCCAGGGTCATCTCCTGGGCTTCTCCCGGGATTGTAGCCATCCAGGTCTCGCTGCTGGCTGCCTTGTCCTCGGAGGAGAGGCTGCGCAGTACTTGCGGATCGCTGCTGGCCCACTGCCTGAGATCAAAGCCGCCTTTGATCAGTGAGGCGCGGAGTTTAATCAGGAGAGCCTCGGCTTCTTCCTGGGTTGAAAGGCTTTGTAGACAGTTGTCTACGTAGAAGCTGTTCTTTACGCTGCGTCGGACCTCTTCGTCCGCTGCTGGGTCCTCTGCTACATGTTTCTGTAGTGCAAATGTCGCACAGCAGGGGCTGCACGTCGTTCCGAAGGGGAGGACTTCCCATTGGTAGATGGCTGGGTGCTCATCTCCTGGCTTCTCTCTCCATAGGAACCGTAACAGGGGCTTGTCCGCCTCTACTAATCTCACCTGCAGGAACATTCCTTTAATGTCCCCGCTGATGGCCACCTTTTCCTGGCGGAAGCGGAGTAGAACGCCGAGTAGGGAGGGGCCGAGTGTGGGACCGGGCAGTAACTCTTTATTCAGATTTTGGGATCCGATCTGGTAGCTGCAGTTAAATACTATGCGGTCTTTACCGTTGTGATGGACCTTGTGGTGGGGCACGTACCACGATTCAGTGGTCTGGTCAGCCTCTTTAATGTCCATCTTTGTGACGTGTCCCGCTGTGATGAGCTTCTCAATCTCAGCGCGGTATACACTCTCTTGGGCGGGGTTCTTGGCTAAGCGCCGCTCCGTGTTCAGCAGGTACCGTTCTATGGCGTCTGTCTTGGCGTGGAAAGTAGGCATTCCTTCTCGCCGCAGGAGTGGCGTGGCGTATCTCAACACGCCGTTGACCGGGACTCTCTTGGTCCCTGTCTCGAGGAGGTGAATGGCGTAAATGTCATCTTTAGAGCGAATGTCTTTCTTTCCATTCTTAAAGGGCATTTGTTCCAAGCTCCATAGCCGCTCTACGTGTTGCAGGAGTGCGGTTTCTCCCTCTGTGACTCGGGAGTGGAGACATCTAGTGGCTGTACTTCGGTTGAGAGATTTGGCGAGCGGGCCTTGGAGAGTCCATCCCAAACGGGTCTCGACTGCTGCAGGACAGCCTCGGGGTCCGGTATGAACCCGGTCTATCGGGACAATGAGGTCTGCATGGTCGGAGCCTATCAACAGGGTCGGCATAGCATTGTCTATGAGCGGGATCGGTAACTTGCGCAGATGTGCATATTTCTCCATCAGCTTGGCGACGGGGTATGTGTACCGCGACAGTCCTATTTCTTGGCTGGTGAAAGCGTCTGCAATCTGGTACCGTCGCTCAGGCTGGCCGCTTGCTGCGATAGAGAATGAGACATTCTCGCCCTTTATCGTCTTCAAATCTCGTCTTATTGTCCGAATTGTCATTTGGGTTTCGCTTCCCCGCAGCCCTAGCTGGGCCGCAGCGGAGGCGAGCAGCAGGGTCTTCTCTGACCCGTCATCGAGGACGGCGTAAGTGTCCAGGACTTTATTCTGGTAGCTTAGTGTCACACGCACTACTTTTAGGAGTACTCGGGCTCCACTGCTGCTGGCGGGATCGATGTACATGACGCTCGCTTTGCGGCTGGATGGTGCAGGTGAAGGGCGCCGTCTGTTACTGTTGTGAAGTATGTCCAGATGGGCTCCATCGCACTTGGTGCACCTTTTCTTTAAGCGGCATTCGGCTGCCATGTGTGAGCGCGCACAGCGAAAACAGCGCTTGTTGGACTTTATCCATTGACCTGCTTCCTCCGCGTTCAGCTTGGGGAAGGAGTCACATTGCGCTAGCCAGTGTTCTTTCTCACAGTAGGGGCACACTATCTTCCACTTCTCCGTTCTGGAGGGGGTACTGTGGCTCCTGCTGCTCGGTACTGACTCCGATTGGTGCATCACAGTCACCGATCTTCTTCCATCATTTAGTCGTCTGGTTCCTTCTCTGGAGCCAGGGGTGCTCCGTCCGAATGTATCTAGCCGTAGGCTGCTGACTTCTCTCGCCAGGAAGTCTGCTAGATCGAGGAGGTTCGGTTCGGGGCCATTCGGGTCTCTGTGGTCCCTCTGCCGCCTAAAGCGCTCCTGACGAGCGGGCGGCAGCTTCTCCAGGATCCTTTCCACATTTGAGTTGGCGTAAAGTTCATACTTCCCCTTCTCTCTTTGCGCTCCCAACATCCCTACCAGGGACTGCACTCTGACGGACAGGTCGTCCAGTGCTCGATTGTCTATTGCTGGGGGTAAGCGGTCGATGTGTCGGATCTCCTGGATCACGTAATCCCATATGCGCCCATACCTCTGGTCCAATGCTACCAGCGCTGCTGTGTATGGGGTGGTGGAAGTCGCGTAGGCGAGCGCTATATTATGTGCGCGGGGCACCTTTAAGTGCTGCAGTAGGATGGCGTATTTGTGGCGTTCATCCAATACATCCACCAACATGGTCTCCAGACACATGCGGAGTTCTGTATACTGGGCCCGGTTCTCTTGGGTGAAGTCGGGTACCATAGGCGTGCCAATGTATGACGCTGACTGTGGATACATCGGCGAGCGTTGGGGGGGAGGCCTCCTAGGCGAGTCTCCTCCCGCTCCTTGGTATGGGCTGGTACCGGCAGTGTACCATGGCCCGCTTGTCCAGGTGCTGTTCCTCGGTGCGGGTCGTGCGTCGTGCTCACCCGTGTATAGAGTCGGGGGTCTGTAGCGCAGCTCCGCGGGAGTATAGCCTGGGCTGTACCGGACCTCCTGGTCCGGTAGAGTACTGTGCTGTCTTCGGGCGTGGTTCTCCTCCTCTTCCTCTTCGTCTTCAGTTAGGTCATCCAGTGCTTGTAGTCTCTGGTTTAGCCTCTCCACAGGATATGCTGCTCCTTCCCGGTTGCTAGGTCTCGCTTGGACCGGTGGGGGGAGGTGGTCTGTGGGGGGTATAGACCTCGTCTGTTGGTCAAGTTCAGGGTTGTTTACTCGGCTAGGGGATGCCGCCCTGGAGGTGTGTCTAGACGAGTTCCTGGAGCCTCTGGCGGAGGGAGAGGGTGTTGTCCGTCTGATCAGCTGTTCTATTAGTTGCGCTTGCTGTCTGTCGCGCTCTGCGTCCCGTAGAGCACCAGCAGCTGCTCGCTGGCTGTCTGCTCGGTCTCGGGCCACATTCTCTTCCATCTGAATGCGTCTTATTTCCAGGCGTATGTGCTCTTCTTCGCTCCGTTGCTGTAGCTGCAATCGATCGCGTTCACCCTGGAGTCTATCGCGTTCAGTAGAGGCTTTCAGGCTGACGAGGAATGCCTGCTGTAGGGTCCTCTCTGCCTCGCTGGGAGAAGGCGGTTGTATAGGGGAGCCTTCCCTCGGGGTACTCCTTGCGGAGCCTTGGAGCTCTATCTCCACGGTGCTCTCCCCGTCTTCTTCCGTGCCGAGTTCTCTCTCGGTAGCGTTGTATTCCTCCCGGGACTCATCGGGGACTACTTCTTCAGTACTGGCGGGGTGTGAAGTCATGTCTGGTTCCCACTGGTCCCCACCGTGAACTTGGTCAGTTACATTAGAGCCCGTAGGGGCCTCTATGGTCGGGGTAGTCTGGGCGTTGGGGTTAGACATACTTTTACTTTCTAGTTTTACCGCGTTTACTGTTAGTAGAAGACTAGGTTGTTGACTGACAGCGTAAGCCTCTAAGTACTGAGGGAGCCGTCGTTCGCGCTGCGGGCGTTGGTTAGGAGGATCGTTTCGTGGAGTGTTCATCATAGGCCATTTCAATATTAATAACACTATATTAATATTACACTAATTACCCTCCGGCTCGAAGGACCAATTGTAACTGAGGGGTACAATTCCCTGACTGTATTACTAGATATGATACTTACTACCACTACCTTTGTACTTAATATTCGGCCACCCAGTACACGGCATAAATATATTATCATGAACACTCTCACGTAGATGAAACGGATCCAACACAAATGTACGAATTAGAAACAGGTCTTTATTTCCTACACAGCGATGGTGTGTAGAATAAGCACTTAATCACTTAATTACATTTATGAATTGAAATAGTATGCACTTTTATGGCAAGGAGTATTCGTCGGTATATCAATAGATAATGTCCAATCTCTGAAGGCGCAGGTGGTAAATATACGACCTGGAATAGTTAAGGAATAACAGCAATGATACTTTAATGATTATAGGCTGGATACACTAGAGGGGGTTAATCCGGTCGCTTGTAAGCCGACAGGAGTAGGAGGGGGGGGGGGTAGAATCCAGCTGCCTCGTCCGGCCAAGGGTATCCCGGGTGAACCCACTGTAGTGCCGTTCAATGCGCCGGCGATCCTTGGACCACAGATGAAAGCAGGTGGACTCTTTGTGGGCCGGCTCTCTCCGGTCCACGGGGGAGAGATGTGGAGAGACCTCGTCTTGCAGAGCGTCTCCTCAACTTGCGTCCTCTCCAGGGGGGGGGGTTCCAACACACGGTAGTGTCGGGGGTCTTTATCCATAGAATAATCAAAGTATCCAAAGCATAATCCGTGCCTGGGAAGGCGGGCTGTCGTCGGTAGAATAATCCGGTATACAGGTCCACTCGCTCGTCGGCTCTGGGGCTCCTCGGGTGCAGCTTCACATAGGGTCAACCACCCTGGGTAAGCAGCCAGTTCTCTGCCCGAAACGATGGGGTACTGACTACGGTAGTATTCTCACCGCACGAAGCACTATATATTAACAGACTATTATTAACTTAATAGACTACGTCCAACTCGACGATATAGTGCCAAATATGACTATTCAAATATTAATATACACGATGTCTCAATACCGATGGTAGGCCGAACTTGGCCTTACTCCCACACGTGGCATCGCGGGGAGGCTTTACGTCTGTGACTCTATTGGAGGGTAAGAAACTGGACTGAAAAGAAAGTCCTACTTTAGTAGCGCAGTATATATACGCACTATGAACAAATAGTCCCATTCGTGGTGCGGTAGCCAAATTCCTACGCGGAACTAGGACTTGTTCGTACATGTCGAGCGGTACGTTTGAACTGGGTCTGAGGGGTATGGCAGCCTGGCACCAAGGTCTCGACCAATAGTAGAATGGAGACTATTATGGGATGTTCAGTAGGCTAGAATGGATATTCAATGCATATTGTACAAGGAATATACAAGGGATATCAGGGAATATTAGAGAATATACAAATACAATTAAATATATATATATAAATAAATATATATATTCGGTTTAATCTGGCCCTTCACAACAGGAACAGTAGCGGTCCTAGTATGCTTCCTTGTGGAACACCACAGCTCACTGTGACTATTTGCCAGGGTCCACCTCTTGTTTGATGTGGTCGTTTAAATAGAGAAGGCATGTGTAGGAGGAGTGGTAACTGGCAACACGGCAACCTGGTCCCCAAGTGAAAATCGAACCCAGGACCTTCTAGCTGTGAGGCGACAGTGTTAACCACTACACCACGTGGTGCCGTCACTTTGGAACATTCTGACTTGATCAAGCGTCTAGACAGACAGACAGACAGACAGACAGACAGACAGACAGACAGACAGACAGACAGACAGACAGACAGACAGACAGACAGACAGACAGACAGACAGACAGAGAGACAGACCAGTTTTGATCCTCACAATCCCTCCCTCTCTGTCTAGAGATGGGGCTTCCTCAGTGGAGTCATGGCTGGGAGGTGCAGGCTGTGGAACAGGAGAACCTCCGTCTGGAGGAAGAGATCCTGAGACTCCTGCTGGCCAGAGAGAGACAGTGCGGGCAGGAAGGTTGATTAGCAGCACTCACAACACACTCAGTACTTCTCAACCCTTAGGTTGATGATTAGTATGGGGGCTCACCAGATGATTTAAAGGCCCAATCCTCAATCAAAACATAATAAACAAAAGGGCAGCCCCACCACGGGAGACAAAAGTATGGTATTTCAATCATGTTCTGTCTGTAGAACTTGACAATGCAATAAAGGGATTTTTCTTTTATCTTTTTCACTAAAAGTCAAGTGCATTGGTTCCTCTCATTCTTTCCTCAAATTCATGAAGCATGTTTAGCCAGTTAACATTTAGATTAGCAAGCTGAATGGGTAGGAGCAATTACAAAACGAACCATCTTACATCCTACAATGATAAAATGAAGCAGCTACTGTAATAGACTTGCTAGCTGCCAAACCCTTTTGACATCCAAACAGGAGCTCTATCATAGCCTCTTTGAACAGAAGCAGAAAAACGCTAGCGTAGCGTTAATCACAGTTAGGATATCTAACATCAGTCAACTACTAACGTTACTGATATTTCAGTTAGCGTTAATTAATTAATCTCAATGCCGTAGCCTACTGATGATGATTCCCTGCATTGTATGGTTTATGAAAGCCTTTGTACAAGACAACATGTGTACTGTTAGCCTAAATATTGACTAGAAAACATTCACTGACATTGGATTTGATTTTGATTTGAAATCTTTATTTCGAACATGTAAATGAATACAAACTAAATAAATAACTAAACAAAATCAAAACATAACTCAAACTAAATAAATAACTAAACAAAAGCAAAACATAACTCAATTTACATGTTCGAAAAGGAGTAGGAAGAAGTATACACTTATTTAATCCTACCCCTTTTCCACTACTCAAATGTACTAATTTAAAACATTTCAAAACAAATATATATATGCAAAACAAAAATCGTAGTTAGCGCTATGCTAACATTTATCCACTTCTGTTATCAGAGGATTTGACAAAGATATTGGGCCTCATTCACGAAGCGATATAAGAACAGATTTCCTCATATTTTGTTCTTAACTAGCATTTTTTTCTTATTTTGTTCTTACCTGGGATTCAGCAATGTTTTCCTATTTTTGCTTTTCTCTTAGGCAAGACCAAATTCTAAGAGTGGTCGAGAGCACTCTCACCCAGATAAGAAACTCTTACCCAGATGAGAAAAAGAAATTAAAAAAAATATATATATATGTTTTTGGTAGATTTTTATTGTTTTTACTACCGGCCAGTCCGGTAGAGAGAGAGAGAGAGGAAGAACGGGAGACAGAGCGGGGGGAAGACATTCGGCAAAGGACACCGGGTCCGGGAATCGAACCCAGGTCGGCCGCTTCGCGGCGCAGCGCGTTACATGAATGATTCGCCACTTGGGCGCCCCCCAGGGCTGTGTTCTGAGCCCCCTCCTCTACTCCCTGTACACACATGACTGCGTGGCACAGCGGAACAACAACACAATCATCAAATTAGCTGATGACACAGTAGTGGTGGGCCTGATCTCTGCCAACGACGAGAGGGCCTACCTGGAAGAGGTAGAGAATCTGTCACAGTGGTGTCAGGAGAACTGCCTCTCCCTGAACGTCAGCTAAACAAAAGAGATGATTGTGGACTTCAGGAGGTCGGGGGTCAAGGACTACAGCCCCCTCAGCATCGACGGGGCATCGGTTGAGAGAGTGAACAGTTTCAAGTACCTCAGAGCCCACATATCCGAGGACTTGACATGGACCACACACATCGACAGTGTTGTGAAGAAGGCACGACAACGCTTCTACTTCCTTAAGGAAGTTCCAAGTCAGCCAGAAGATCCTTAGGAACTTCTACTCATGTACAATCGAGAGCATCCTGACTGGCAACATCACCTCCTGGTTTGGGAATAGCACTGCACAAGACCGTAGCAGACTACAAAGAGTGACACGTTCAGCCGAACGCACAATTGGAGGGGGCTTCCCACCCTCCAGAACATTTACAACAAGCGGTGCAGGGGGAAGGCTAAGAGAATCATCAAGGACTCCAGCCACCCGAACAACTGCCTCTTTGAACTGCTGCGGTCAGGCAAGCGATACCGGAGTCTTAAGGCGAGCACAGAAAGACTCAGAAGGAGCTTCTATCCCCAGGCCATCAGGCTGCTCAACGAACAATAAACACTATGCAGCAACCATCAAATGCACACAGCACACACATCCACACTCACTTTAAACATACAACTCACTGCAGCACCCACTTTACACACTTTAGAACACCTAAACACACTTTACACTTTATATTTATTGGTAAAGGATTTGCACTAAATTGTACCTCATCCCATTTCTGCTCTGCACTATATAGTATTGTATATTAGTACATTGCATAGTATATTGTATATTGTATGGTAACTCAGTTACTTCTATTCTGCATCGAACATTGTACATATGTCTATACTGAACACTGTGACCTCTATTTTTACTTCTATTTTACATGCTATACTATTTTATTTCATACTATCTTGTCTAACACAGTCTCTGGAGCGAAACAGTAAGAAGCATTTTGTATAAAAGTATTCTGTACTTCTGTATGACAACTATTAAAGAAACTTGAAACTTGAAACCGATGAGAACAATTTAAAAAAAGCCTACCATTGCCTACCATTGCCCCCAAATATTATGACTTAAAAAACCCAGAACTTTTCAAGTTTCAAGTTTCAAGTTTCTTTAATAGTTTTCATACAGAAGTACAGAATACTTTTATACAAAATGCTTCTTACTGTTATGCTCCAGAGACTGTGCAAGACAAGATAAGTATGAAATAAAATAACATAGTATAGCATGTACATTAGAAGTAAAAAGAAAATGAGGTCACAGTGTTCAGTATTATGTACAATGTTCGATGCAGAATAGACGTAACTGAGTTACCATATAATATACAATACTATGCAGTGTACTAATATACAATACTATATAGTGCAAGGCAGAAATGGGATGAGGTGCAATTTAGGTACAATTTACAGTAGGTGTACGAGTTGTAGTGCAAATCCTTTATCAATAAATATAAAGTGTGTTTGTGTGATCTAAAGTGTGGAGAGTGGGTGCTGCAGTGTGTTGTTTGTTTAAGTGAGTGTGTGCGTGTGGGTGTGTGTGCTGTGTGCATTTGATGGTTGTTGCATAGTGTTTATTGTTCATTTAGCAGCCTGATGGCCTGGGGATAGAAGCTTCTTCTGAGTCTTTCTGTGCTCGCCTTAAGACTCCGGTATCGCTTGCCTGACCGCAGCAGTTCAAAGAGGCAGTTGTTCAATAATAATAATAATTATTATTATAACTTATTGCGTGCGTTCTGCTTCTGAAACGGATTATATATTGCTGTTAGAACAGTTATGCTCTGGCCGCCCAGGCCGTACGCATATTTAGAGATCGTCTAAACTTTTTGTTTATGCGGACCACTAGATTGTTATCAAGAACATTTGCGGACCACCTCGTATGCAAACAGTAAAAATAAATAAACATCAAACGTATATATATAGTGGTAGTATTATGCAGATATTTTAATAGTTAATTATGGACACTCAAAAGTAAATTGTACTCATTACCGCATACACTCAAACTCCTCTGACCTCATCTGGTCTTTCCAAAGACCAGAGATGGGACGGGAGCACGCACACACACATACATATTTACTAAGGCTGTCAAAGTTAACACGGTATTAACGCGTTATCGCCCGATTCTATTAACGCCACAATTTTTTTTAACTCACGCTTAACTTTTAAGAAAAATTTTTTTTTTTTTTTTACTAGACTTCACTCAGGTGTATTATTGATGCTCTCATTGATACTATGTTTGTTTCTGAAGTGCAGGCCCGGACTGGCCATCGGGAGCACCGGGAGTTTTCCCGGTGGCCTGGCCTGCACAGATAAAAAAAAAAGAAAAAAAAAAGAAAAAAAGAAAAAATTTAAATATTATAATTTTTTTTTTTTATTAATTTTTTTTTTTTGCCAGGCCATTGTTTCTAGTTGTGGCGGCGGCGCGGCGCGATAGTTAGATAACCTAGGTGGGTGGGGAACAACCAGGATTTCACTGTCTGCGACAGAGTTGGAGAACTATCTGACTCTCTCCCTCGGATCACACACACACAATGGAGCCGTGCTGCCGCTTGTGATTGGTGGAGGCGGGACCAGGCGATACAACTGATTGACAGTGGAGGCGGCGAATGGAATGGCAGATGGCACTCTGCAGAATACTGTAACAGCCAGGCAGTGAGCCAGGTAGTTTTGTAATAATGAAAGGTCTGTTATTTAATGTTTGTGTAAGGGCTATTTTAACTGTTGATGGGTAGTGCATCAGTAAAGTGAATATGGTATTGTGCTCTTGCTCTGTTTGAATAGGTGGAGAGAGTGGTTAACTGAATTATAATAGTAAATAGACAAATATGTTGTGCTCTTGCTTTTTTCTTTTTGAAGGTGGAGAGAGTAGCATTGCTAATGCCACAACAGTTTTATTTGAGGTTCATAACAGTACATTGTACTAAGCAATTGTTGGCTCATTAGTTTGTGATTCACATGCACTAAAATTCACCAGAATGCAGGAAATTAAGTCTTTGTAACAAAAAAAATCCTGGTGGCCTGACTGGGGCTATATTTTGCGCTATATCTCCCGGTATGAATTATTTCCCCAGTCCGGCCCTGCTGAAGTGTGTGTGTGTGTGTGAGAGATATATAGAGAGAGAGGGGGGTGAGAGAGATGAGGAAGGGGCAAGAGAGAAAGAGAGCTGGGAGAGTGTGTGAGAGAGAGAGAGGGGGGGGGGTGATTACTCAGCCCCTGTGTGGGTGAATGTAACAAGTTCCTAACGTTTTCTTTCCCCTATTATTTCATGCACACTTTATTCATTGTTTTAAATTATTATTATTATTATTTTTTTATCCACTTTTTCTCCCATTTTCTATTTTTCTCTCAACCCAATTATCGTATCATCCAATTCAACCCTCCCCTGTCTTTGAACGCTGTTTCTTGCCTCCCACAAGCAGAGGTGCAGTCGTAATATGGGCGGAGGCCAAACGGTATCCTATTATTATTCAAAGTCTAGGCACTTATCACCTAGACTTTGCATAATAATAGGATGCGCGCACTTTGCCCAGCACTGCACCACTGCCCACAAGCCGGCTGCAATGTGGACTAAGTCATACATAGCACAAGTCCCCTCCGATACTCAGCAGCAGTCGCATCTTTTCACCTGCGCGGCTCGATATTTCAGCGTCAGGGGTCTGGGCTTTGGAGGGGCACCGCCCCCGTCGCTTCCTGATTCTACTGCGCAGGCGCACCAACCGACCTGTAGGAGTCGCTGTCCACAACGCCCAATCCCCACCCATCAGTTTATCTCCCCCTAATACTGCCAATGTGTATTAGTGCGGACGACCAGCTAAACTAAAAGCAATGTGGAGCGCTGGGCTCGAACAGGGAGGCGTACCTGTTCGAGCCCAGTCTCCAGTATTTGTGGTGAGCGCCTTGCCCACTGCACCACGTAGCCGCCCAAATTATTATTTTCTTTCAAGTTATTTTGTGCATCACTCCGTTTTGAATTTGATGCAAATTTGCAATGCATGAGGGTCATCCTTTTGTGTTAAATCATAATGGCTGCATAAAGCAAGCAGTTGTTGACTCGCATGTTGAGAAGACTATTAAAACTTGGAACTTGAAAAAGATCTGTTTATGGTAAAAAAATATATATATTTAAATGCGATTAATTTGCGATTAATCGCGAGTTAACTATGGACAATCATGCGATTAATCGAGTTATATATTTTAATCGATTGACAGCACTAATATTTATGCTTATAGCAGACTTAATGATTTTAGATTATTTCAGCTAATGAAGTTAAATCAACTATCCATTTTGTTTTTATAGTGTAACGTTTGGCTATTTGAGAGAGAGAGAGACTCGTGTTACGCGCGATGTGGGTCAGTCTGACTTTGACCCGCGTCGCACGCATGCATTCCGTTGTCTCAGAATGGTTTTGAGAGAGAGACTTTCAATCTGACTTGGAGAACGCACTGGACTTAATCTATGCGCACTGCCAGCCAGGCTTATTTATTTATTTATTTATTTATTTATTTATTTATTTATTTATGGAGCATTTATTTATCCACTCTGGTTGGATGGTGTATTGTACTTGTGCTGTATAATAACAATACATTTGAATCTAATCTCATTTTGAGATCAGTCGCAAATCGCTTCCTGTTGAATGGATCAGCATGCAGAACCTCTGCGGTTTTGCACACACCTCATTCACCTTATAAGGAGCTGGCGGGCGTGTCTGTATGCAAATTAATTGAACGGGAACGCACATTTCAGTTTAAGAATGAGTGGGAGTCATCATTCAACACACCTGGGTAAGAACAGATTTGGACGTTAAGAACGGATTGATGAATGCGGCGGTGGCTTTTCTTATTTTTCTCTTAACTCTTTGGGCGCCACACCCTTTCCCCATCTGTACTCAATGGCGCCAGCGTTATTGACCGTTTTAGCGATGTTTGCAGACCCATCGTGTGTTCTGTATATAGCTATGGAGACAATAGTACGGCTCATTTGACAGGCATTGTTCACAGTCCATCACAGACTTATCAGTTCATTTCTACATGCTGTAGTTTGTGAGCTATTAAATGCTAAACATCGCCCCTTTCCAAAATAATCCAGTCTTTTTTCATAGATAGCAAGATATGATGCGTTATATGCAATATGCCCAAATCGTTCTGGTTGATCGCCTGAAACCCCAAATACTTCCAAATCAAAGGTATATACCATGTACATATGTGTTTTCACAAAATCATCAAGGGGGGGGGGGGTCGTTTTAACTAGAAACTGCGATCATGTTTGTCGAGCATGTTTTACGTCCGGTAAAACACGACACTGATCGTTACAGAAGCATGTTTTACGTAAAAAAAATACCAGCAGGTTACCTAAGATAGGCCTTACCTCAGTCAGAAAGTACTCTAAAATTAATAAATCCTATCGCAATTACTCGTGTATATTGGGCATGTCTACCATACAGGAAAGAATAGCTCTGAGGCACCAAATCTTCCACCGATTGCTATGTTGTGATCCACTCCTATGCGGAAAGAGTCGGAGGTAAACTCAGTACTGGCCCAGGCTGGAAGACAACTGATATCCCCAGTTCAAAAGGTAGGCGATACTACCACCTGGTGAGATTCGATCGTCATTGCAATTCCAACATAGGCAGATGAGCCAGGGAGACCTAGAGGGCTCCGGCTGACCATATAGAACGGGGATATAAAAAAAAAAATGTATATATATAGAGTGAATGAGGCCCATTGTGTGTTCCATGAATTTAATTAATACTTATTGTGCCGCCCATGGATGCATGACGAGGACTCCCGAGTTCTTTAATTACGGATGGCTGGTTTTATTGATGCAAGTTCTTGAATGAGGCTAGCGGAGCTAGCTAGCATCATGTGACTGTAGCATCACGTTCATCACCACCGTAGAACTACAATGCAGGAAATAATGACAATCAATATTCATACATTCAGTCAATAGAATTACAAAAACAAAACGAAAATGTGTGAATAAACTCTACTAACCACTTTGGCCTGCTTGCAGCTCAATGGGAGGGGGTTTATCTTCTAATCTCTAGTATTTAGTCTTTTAGCTTTGACAAAATAAAGTGCACAAATCTGCTGCGCTGTCTTCTCCTACACGTCTTGGCACGTTCTGCCAGATCTGATCAAACTACGGCAAGTCAGAGCGGGACACAGGAAGTGATCCGTCACATGAAATAAAATGAAATATCAAAATAAACTGTGCCCTCTATCGGCGACAACTGCATTTACACTTATCATGGCTGAGCTTGATGACTGGGATAACTGTTTCAGTGTGTGACATCTGAAATCATCAGCTCTGATTGGTCTACTGTTCAGTGTGTGATGTCAGTGAAATCATCAGTCCTGATTGGTCTACTTTTGTGGTGACCGACATACAGACAGACAGACCAACACCGTTACAAATTGCTTCATAAAAACAAAAAAGCAATGCAGACATGTTTTCATTTTCTACTATTCGATTTACTCAGCGCTTGCTACAATGACTAACACTAGACAACAGGTAAATATGAGTTTTTAATGGCAATTAGCTGCATCCCGTATTTCTTTTACATTGGGAATGTTTGTAAACATTGGAGCAAAACAGACTATATTCTGCCTTATGATAGCTTTTTTTTTTTTTTTTTTTAAGCTTAATTTTCATCTACAGATAAAAATCCTTCAAGAATGTATGTAATATATATACCCCATATTTATATGGTCCAAAAAACACATGGCTTTGGTCTGTAAGTAAATTAACTGTTACCTCTTCCACCACAGCATACAGCCACAGGGTCGTCTGGTGCTAACAGCCTGTGAGTTAGCTGAGGAACCTGTCACATAAAAGAGTCATGATGAGCTCCAGTAGCTCACCGCATATCTCGGCGCTATCTCTGCGTCGGGAAAAACCGTGCTCGTCAACCTGTTTCTGTCGGTCATGCTTGACCAGAAAAGCGATAAACGCTAAAAAAAAAAGTAAAAAAAAAAGAAAAGAGTCATGATGAACAGACACTGGCACAGTATGAACACATCTCAGAGGACCTGACATGGTCAACACACATAGACACAGTAGTAAAGAAGGCGAAACAGCGTCTCTACCACCTGAGACAGTTAAGGAAGTTCAGAGTATCGGGAAAGATACTCCAGTCCTTCTACTCAGGAGCTGTAGAGAGCATCCTGACCGGAAACATCACTGCCTGGTATGGAAACAGCACGGCACAGGACAAGAAGGCCCTACAGAGAGTGGTGCGCTCAGCCGAGCGTACCACGGGTATTGTACTACCACCCCTGCAGGTTCTATACAACAAGAGGTGCAAATCCAGAGCCTGCACAATAATGAAAGATCCTCACCACCCCAACAACAGCCTGTTTCAGCTGCTGAGGTCAGGCAGACGCCTGCGAACCCCAGCTACTAGGACAGAGCGGCTTAGGCTCAGCTTCTTCCCCCAGGCCATCAGAGCCATGAACAATGAACATTGAGTGCTCAGAACATTGAACTGTCCACACACAAGCACACATGAACACACACACGACACGCACACTGTGCACGCTCACACACGAGCAGCCACTTAACACTTTAACATGAGCGGGCACACACTCATGTCGCACACACGCACACTTATGGCCAAAGGAAAGGACACTTTAAATTAGAATAACAGGAACAGTGTATTGCACTACCAAAGCTAACTAGCATGTCCCATATGCTCTGTAAATAACTATGTACAGATACCGAGATGTCACTCCATGTTACCTGTTACTGCACAATGTTGTTTTCTTCTTTTGATTCTATTATATGTTGTACCACTGTATTGCACATCGTTGCGGGCAAGACCACCCGCATTTCATTGTATACCTGTATGCCGTGACAATTAAAACTCTTGACTTGACTACATACATACTGTACATAGTTACATATACAGCTACATACATACATACATACATACCATACATACCATACATACCATACATACCATACATAACATACATACATACATACATACATACATACATACATACATACATACATACATACACACAGCAACATCCATTACCACTATATGATCACTACAAAAACATATATGCAGATGATGGGAAACTCTTTGTGTCTATATGTGTGTACCACAGCAGCAGTGGGGACAGGGTTCCAGTTGATTCAAAGGGATCATCTCCACCACATGGCCAGCATGCAGGCTGAAGTGGAGAGCCTTCGCAGGGAGATGGAGAGAACCAGAGGGACCCCCAGGAACCACAGGCAGCCTCCCCCTCCTCCACCTCCACCTCCATTTCCAGCCCACCACCCAGCGCTGCATCCCCTGGCCTACATCCATGCACCTCCAGCCCTGGTGCAGCCTTTACCCATTATCATTACACTTGAACATGGTCAGAGCTAGTACATCTGGGGGGTTCAAACTGCCGGTACTGTATTTCTCCAGGGACCCCCATATTTCCTCTTGGCCTAACACTGATTTTGCAGGCTATTGTGTTGAAATTCTTTTTATCGAATGGAGGTACTACTACTGTACCAACAAGTTCACATTTAATTTTTAGTGTCTAATGTAATTGATCGTGATTTCTGAATCTGAAACAATTGAGTATATCTTTTTTTTTGATCAAATTTTTTTTATTATTAATTACATGAAACAGGACAACACAATAACCACAGTAACAAAAAACATAACTTTCACAGGAGAATAACAAACAATAATAATACAGAATAATAAATTATAAAGACAAAAAGAAAAAGAAACAGCGTCCAACCTATCAAATATAGATGGCTACTTCAATAACACAAAGGGTCTTCAAAACATGGCAACCTTTCCCCACCTTTACAAAGTGGAGTGACTTAAAAGATTGTTTATGAGAGTGTTGCCGCAGATTTACTGTAGATAGCCTAGGTCCCTTACACATGTTCAAGACTGCCAAACTTGCAGAAGGTAAAGTGTAAGAAGAAAGAAATTCTTCCTCCAAGTTGGTTGACAGGTCAATCAGTCTGTCAATATTAGTCTCTTGGGGAGATGGCATGTGAGTTGACATATAGCGCAGAATAGCTAAATACCAACCCCCCCTAAAATCCCCCCAGTCAAAGTTAAGAAGGACAAGACAAAAACCAAGACAGACAAGACATTTCCTCCTCCCCCTCCCCAGAGACCGCCGGACCCCCCCGATCAAGCGCCCCAACCCCGCTCAGCCGCACACTGCGGTCTTTACCTTCTCAGCTGCTGCGAACCACAGGTCAATTCCAGCCTGCCCTACCCCGATCACCCGGGCCGTGGATATCTCAAGATAAATCACATCCAATAGAGTTAGGGACCAGTTAATCATTGTAAGCTTCTCAGGCTCCTTCCATCTCATTGCTATTAGCTTCTTCGCTGCTGTGACGCCCGCTAGGACAACCCTTTTCAGTTGTACGGACGCGGGTAGTGTCGTTATATCGTTCAGGAGTAGCGTAACAGCTGTGAATGGGATAGTTAAGCCACACAGATCTGAAAGTTTGTCCGTTATTGACCTCCAGAAGCGGGCCACTGGTGGGCAATCCCAATACATATGCATATAAGTGCCAGTGGCCTTTTGAGAGCACAAAGTGCACCGAGAGTCGGTTATCAGTCCCATAGCAAATAGCTTCCTAGGTGTAAGATAGGTCCTATGAATATAATTAAAATTAATTTGCTGGTGATTGGGGTTGCGGGAAGATAATGCCACATTTGCCCAAACATCATCCCAGTCAAACTCGGGGTCCAACTCCGGTATATCCACACGCCAGATTGTATCCAATGATAAATTTTTATACGTGGATTGAATTAAGAGCGTATAAAAGTCGGAGACAAACCCTCTGGATGTCGTCCTGTCCACTATGAGCCTGAGGAAGGGGTGTGGGTGCAAGGCTTGAGCCCACGGTACGCCATGCGCCCTCAGTGCTGACCTTAGTTGAAGGTAAAGAAAGAAGGACTCGCCGGGTAGATCATAAAATTCTCTTAAGTCCTGAAACGCACGGAGGCCGTTCTTATCATAAATATCCTCCAGAGTATGCACTCCCCTCCTTTGCCATTGAGGAATATTAACCGGCTTGTGTCCAACAAGTAATTGCTGGTTATTAAAAATTGGAGAGTCCAGGTGCCAAGGGCATTTAACCCCACACGACCTCTGTACATTACGCCACGTTTGGATCACGTGAGTTATGATCGGTCCATACCTCAGCCGGCATTTCGCAATAGAGACAGTGGAGTACACTACATCCTGTAATCTTAGCGGAGACACCGCCGCCGCTTCTAAGGAGCGCCACGATACAGCCTCTACAGGGTCTAGCCAGCACATCAAAGGTCTCAGTGAAAAGGACCAGAAATACAGTTTAAAATCAGGGATTGCGAGGCCCCCATCTTGTTTCCTACGTTGAGTAGTAGCCCTTTTGATTCTCGGGCGTTTGTTATTCCAGACAAACTTAGATACCATCGATTGTACCTTGCGCCAGTGGTCTATTGGAGGGGGCAGGGGGAGCATTGAGCTAATAAAATTTATCCTAGGCAGGATGTTCATTTTGATTATGGAAGCCCGGGCTTGTAAGGAGTTAGGAAGGGACGACCACCTGTCTAGATCCTGGCGTATTTTATCATAAGTACCCGTGAAGTTGTACTTAGTAGTTTGGTTCAGCGTGGGGAATATCTCTATGCCCAGGTATTTGAAATGTTCTACTATGGGGATATCAGCTGGTAGTCGTACCGCCTTGGCCAGTTCATTAAGAGGTAGGCAGGCTGATTTGTTCCAGTTAATCTTAAAACCTGACAATTTACCAAAGTCGTCGATTATCCTCAATAATTTTGTGGCCGACCGGGAGGGGTCGTCCATGAAAATCAGCAGGTCATCCGCATAGAGAGCAATTTTGTGTGGAGTATTGTTGACCATTATGGGGACGATGTCCTCCGATTGCCTAATAAATTGGGCCAAAGGTTCGAGGGAAAGCGCGAACAGTCCCGGGCTCAGAGGGCAACCCTGTCTAGAAGATCTGGAGACCGGAAAGAGTGTGGAACAGTTTTTGCCTGTCAGTATCATCGCAGACGGCGAGGCATACAGGACTTTAATCATATGAATAAAACTCTTTCCAAGACCCATGACCTCAAGTACCTTCCACAGATATGACCACTCAAGTCTGTCAAACGCCTTCATGGCATCCAAAGACAGAACTGTGGATGGAGTTGTATTGTCTTTACTGTTATCGATTACATGCAACAGCCTCCTAAGATTATCTGCAGCCAGACGCCCCGGGATAAAACCAGTTTGATCGCAGTGTACCAATACAGACATAAATCTCTGCAGGCGACGGGCCAGCACCTTGGCAAACACCTTTAAATCGGCCCCGAGAAGACTCAAGGGTCTATAGCTACCACAATCACTGGGATCCTTGTCCTTCTTGAGAAGTAAAGAAATCAACGCCATATTGACATCTCTTGAGAACTCCCCTTGTTCGATAGCGTAATTGATCATATCGAGCATCAATGGACCCAGTTGGTCCCAGAAAGCTAAATACACTTCGGGTGGAATACCATCCCAGCCTGGCGCCTTACCCCTCTGCATTTCAACAATAGTCTCCCTCAATTCTACGAGAGTAATCGGTCTCCCCAGTTCCTTGGCCTCTTCCTCAGAAATGTGGGGTATCTCAAGCCCGCCAATGAACGATTCAAATCTAGAGTCATCCAGATTACCCTCTGAGCTATATAACTGTGAGTAAAACTCTTTAAAAGTGTCATTGATCTTTTTCGAATCAGTAGTGACTGCACCCTGGCTCGTCCTAATCGAGGGGATATCTGAGAAATGATCATTTGATCGTATTTTCATTGCCAATAGATGGCTAGGTCTGGAGCCGTGAAAATAGTAATTTTGTCTTGTCCTGTGTATCAAAAACTCAGACTGTTGTTTAAGTATGGAGTTTATTTCTTTTTTGACTATCTTACGTTGTGTGTTTAGTCGTTCATTATAGTCAGTTTGCAAGGATGCGTATAGGTCCGCATATAATGATTCCAGTCCTTCTAGCTTTTTTGACCGGGATTTTCGCAAATTGGAGGCAAATAGTGTGACATGACCCCTGATGAATCCTTTCAATGCGTTCCACAGGACCCTAGGGTCTTCTACTGTGCCAACGTTGATCTGCAAAAATTCAGCTAGTTTACTCCTGAACTCAGAACAGAAGTCATCGTTCTTTAGCAAGGTCGAATTAAAACGCCATCTGGGAGCTCTTGCGGAGAGCCTGCCAAAGGTTGCCGTAAGGAAAATCCCCTTGTGGTCTGAGAGAGCCAAGGGAACCAATGAGACATCGAAACTATCAAACATATTAGGGGACGCGAATGCATAGTCAATTCGAGAGAAGCTTTTGTGTCTGGCTGACAGGTGAGAGTAATCTCTGAGGGTGGGGTTGCATAAGCGCCAGAGGTCTGAGAGCCCCGTGTCTTTGGCCCACATCCTGAGGGCCTTAGAGGCCCGTTTCTGGTCGCTCGTTTCAGAGGGCCCAGACCTATCCATCTCCGCATCCCAGCACGCATTAAAATCGCCACCCACAATGAGAGCGTATCCATTAAGTTCCAACATATTCTTCGTGATTGTATTATAGAACGCTGAATCAAATGTGTTAGGAGCATACAATGCTATTATAGCCATCTTCCTATGCAAGAATTCAACTTTTGCTATAGTAATCCTTCCCTCCGTGTCCGACCATACATCCAAGATTTTGATATCAAGGTTACGTCTTGTAACTATGACTACTCCTTTCGTCTTATCATCGGCTGAGGATGCGGAGATAACGTGATATTGCCGATTTGCCAGTCTTGACACGTCACCTACCATTAAATGCGTCTCACTAAGGAGAGCAAGGTCAATATTTCTCCTCTTCAATAGCCAAAGGACACTGGCACGCTTGTGTGGGGCGTTAAGCCCTCCTGCGTTCCAAATTAAAATATTCAATTTAGCCATGGTCGAGCTTGTATAAGTGCGTAGAGAACATACCCGTGCAGCCAGGCTGAGTACAGAGGTGCCGATCCCGGCGGGCCCGGACGGTCAATCCCAGGAGTTCAGAGGAGGAACACTTACACATATATAAGACAACAGTACATAGAACACATAAAAATACCACCCCAGCTACAACCCCCCCTCCTTCTACTCTAAACCCTAACCCACCCGTCCTACTATAAGTTCCTCTATACCCACTCTCCAATCCCCACCCTATGCCCCACCCACTGAGGATGGTCATCTTCCTATCACTTCCCACTAGAGACATGGATCAATAAGACGCTTCCCACTCCCACCCCCCTCTAGATAAACCCCTGAGTAAACCCCCACTAGTCCAATAAACACAAATAATAATAAAATAAAATTCAATAAAGATATCGGTCGAAAACCACCTGAGCCCTGGCCCCAACATGAGAAAACCATAATGGTAAAAATAGCCATTATTAAATAATAACTCCGCATCAACCTGCAGCCCTCTATTTCGGAATCTGCGCTTCAACATCACATTGTTATAGCCCAAAAAGGTATAGGAAAATTCAATACAAAATTAAATTAAAGCATCCCAGCCGATAGTCTAAGGCAGGTTCGGGTCACAGGTTAATTGTGCAAAATTGTGTGAACAGTGTCAATTAAACAATGACAAAAAAAAGGAGGAAGGGAAAAAAAAAGGGTTATGGTCAAAGTGCACCCCTTTAGCCGTCCCTCTGATCAGGCACAACGGCTGAAATGACCCAACCTATGTAAGATTAGAATTAAACACAATCATTCATTAATCAATCCGGGGATGGTAATAGGCAACACCTGACACCACCTGTCATCATACATTGTTTCAATAAAGATATCGGTCGGAGCAGTTAGTCCAAGGTAGGATCGAATCACATTTAAATTGCTCATTCAAATGCCATTAAAACATATAGGAAAATTCAATACAAAATTAAATTAAAGCATCCCAGCCGATAGTCCAAGGCAGGTTCGGGTCACAGGTTAATTGCTCATTCAATTACCCTTAAAACAGCGACACTAATTATTATATAATTACTCAGCATCAACCTGTAACCATCTACCCTGGAGTCTGCATATTAATGTATCAACGTTATAGCATAAGTGCCTCACGGAAAATTCAAAACAAAATTAAGGCGAGTCAGTAGTTAGTCCAAGGTAGAACCGGATCACATTTAAATTGCTCATTCAAATGCCATTAAAACATATAGGAAAATTCAATACAAAATTAAATTAAAGCATCCCAGCCGATAGTCCAAGGCAGGTTCGGGTCACAGGTTAATTGCTCATTCAATTGCCCTTAAAACAGCGACACTAATTATTATATAATTACTCAGCATCAACCTGTAACCATCTACCCTGGAGTCTGCATATTAATGTATCAACGTTATAGCATAAGTGCCTCACGGAAAATTCAAAACAAAATTAAGGCTTGTCAGTAGTTAGTCCAAGGTAGAACCGGATCACATTTAAATCGCGCATATAGATGACATAAAAACAGCGACAGTAGGAAAGAAAAAAGAAAGGAAGAGAGGGTAATGGTTAGAGTGCAAGCCATATAACCATATAGCCATTAAGTGCAAGCCATACCCGACCCAACCTGTTATCAAATATTGTTTATGCATATTCAACCGACCTTGGTATCTACTTTGGATCACCAAAGCTCAAAACAACCTGGATATAAAAATAAAAAGCATACCAGAAGTTAGTTAGGGACTCGGTCACTCTTGAACTGTGCAAACCAATGTCCCTTTGAACAGCAACAGCAACCAAAATACGTAACCATTAACGAATGTCTCAGCGCAGACCATAGTCGAAGCCCGCTGGCTAGCCCGAGGCTAGCGCGTAAGCTAGTGACGAATCCGGATAGCACGTTAGCCTACTATGTACATTGTTCAGCTAGCTCGTTAGCTTCCAAAGAGGCGATACACAAGTACGACCATGAGGTCAGCTTTAGCAAGTAACAGAAGTCATTGGGAAGCCCCGCTAGTTGGATGGGCAGAGGACAGTTAGCATGTCTGGGCATGACAGCAAGTGTTTGTGAATAGTCGACCTAATCAATGTATATAGGCCCAAACCGCCAAGTCACTCACCCTCCATAGATATCAAGCAACAGACTCGGGTGTCTTCGCGAGATATTCCTTCGCTTTAGCCAACGACCAAAACAAACGCTGACCACCGACCTTCTCCAACACAGATAGTTTCGCGGGAGCGAATAACGTGGGCCTCAGGCCTAGTCTCCATAGCTTAGTCAGGACCACCTTGTACTCGGCTCTCTGAGCTTGAACCTCCGGTGTAAAGTCCTCGAAAATGGCCACTTTGTGATCGCCAAACCTCAGAGTACCCCTTCTGGTACGAGCCGACCGCATGATGATTTCTCTCTGTTGGAGTCTGTTCAGCTTGACTATGATGGGCCTCGGTTCTTTGTTCACGCCGGGAGAAAACCTGCCCGCTCTGTAAGCCGACTCACAGATAGGAGGCGAGGGGAGGACGTCCGTCCCTAGTATCTTCTGCAGCAGTTCGGGCATGGTCTCAGAGAGACGGCCTTCACCGCTGGTCTCCGGTACTCCAACAATCCTGACGTTGTGGCGTCTATCCCGGGACTGCATCTCCTCCATCGCCGACTGTAGTTTGTTGACTTCAGCCTGCCTAGCCAGCAGGGCGGATTCAAGACCCGCCATCTTCTCACATTGTGATGATACCTCCGTCGTTAGCATGGCTAGTTCGTTAGCATTAGCCGATGAGGCAGCGTGAATCGTCTCCATCTTGTCTGTCAGCGGGACTACCGCCAGCCGTATTTCTTCTGATATCTCACGACGGAGGCTGATACAGAAATCCGCCAGCACTTGCTTCTGTGCTTCAGCGATGCGTGCCTCAGAGTCTGCGTGTACTTTCTTCTGTGCTTCAGCGATGCGTGTCTCAGATTCTGCGTGTAGCTTGGTCATGACCAAGAGCACAGCTTCGCTTAACTCCCCGACAGCGGGAGACGGTACGGCCATGCTCGGCGGTGTCGGTGTCGTGCCTAACTCTTTCATGGCTCTGGTTTCCACCCCCGCCATCGTAGAAAGTCGAAAAAAGTTGATGAATGTATACTAAACACGACGACCTAGCAAACAGATAAAAAACAAATAAAAATAAAATAAAGACTAATGGGGAGAAACGTATATTCAGCACGGTAGAAGGGAGCTCATGTGAAAACACGTCTACTCCATGATCGCTCAGCTCCGCCCCCTCAACAATTGAGTATATCTACGTACCCAAAAGGTATCCGATTATTAGTCCGAATACTCAAGTATCCAATTTCTAGTTTGTTAATGCAATAACATACATCTTCTCCTGTATGTTGTTTATCATGGTCAACATTAGCTCGGTTTCCATGGTGATATTCTGAATATTCTATCTTTAAATGGACTGCATTTATATAGTGCTTTTATCCAAAGCGCTTTACATGCCTCACATTCATTCATTAACTCACACACGACGGCGGAGGCGACCGTGCAAGGTGGCAACCTGCTCATCGGGAGCAGTTAGGGGTTAAGTGTCTCGCTCAAAGACACTTCGACACGCTGCCCGGGAGGGGCCGGAATCTAACCGGGAACCTTCAGATTACCGGACAACCGCTCTACCTCCTGCGCCACTGTCACTATTTATTAATGTGTACAGAGCTAATTCAGCATATGGAAATGCAATTAACAGCTTATCCCATAATATAACAATTATTTGGAGTACTTTGTACATGTAAGCACAATCACTAATTAACCCCAATCACCCTTCTTTCTTACAGCGTCAGCCCAGACCGCAGTCCTCTGGGCTGGGAAGATATCAGATGGAGCCCCTGGTCTCTTTGGGGCCTGCACCCTACGATCCTGTGTCAGTTCACTCATTCATACGTACATCCAACTGACATAAAAACATCTATTCTATTCTGTGATCTTCTTATCAGCAGTACTACTCATGGATTCCAATGCTTTTCTGTCAATTGTATTGTATTGCATTCTGTTTTGGTCTATCCTAATATATCTATGGAGCCACCACTGGGTCGCAGCCAGGGCTGGTTTTGTGATCTTGTATGAAGTGAAAATATTCTGTTCTATTGTACTTTTTGATCTTGGAATGAATATTGCATTGCAGGTCGGGTTTTGTCATCTTCTATGACCTGGTGCTGGGGGTTGATGCCACTCTCAGCGTTCTGCGCCTGGTGGCAGCCCTCTACTCAGGGGGGCAGGAGTTGGGGAGGCCTACCTTGCTCCCCCCAGTACACTGTCAGCCTGGAGGTGAGCGGTCCTCCAGCCACCTTGTACTTCCCGGGAACTATGCCCTACTGTCTGTCAAGCAGCCTGTAACCAGGTAAGAACATAACAGAGAGAGGGAGAGTTATCGCTTAACTCACTTTGGTCACTTTGGTGCCCAAGTGGTTGATATTTTCACCCTGTTGCACACTCTTCCCCCGCCCCCCAATCTGATGTCAGAGTGCCTCTATGGAGGAACGATCACAGTCTGTCTAGGGGAAAGCGTGTCTTTTTCAACCATTAGGGCAGGAGAATGACCAGGGTTGTAGTTGAAAAAAAAGTTTAGAAATATCTCATATGATGGCGGCTGGGTGGCGAAGCGGACATTGCGCTCATCACCAACGCAAGAGACACCGGGTTCAAATCCGGCTGTCGGCGTTGCCTCCGGCTTGGGCCGGCCGTCATACTGGCTCAATTGGCAGAGTCAGCGGGTGGAAAGTCGATGGGTGGTAATCTGGACGTTGTGGACAGCGACTCCTACAGGTCGGTTGGGGGACGCCTGCACAGCGGGGACAGGAAATGGCGGGGGCAGTGTGAGCCTCCCACACGTTACTCCTCGCCAATGAGAGTCCGCGCTGGCAGGTGAAAAGATGTGACAGGCTGCCTCCTCGTGTACCGGAGGGGACACGTGATGCAAGGCTTCTATCCTCCCTACGACCGACCTGTGGGGGGCATATGCGAGCAACGTTCAAGACAGGGGAGGGGAGAATTGGAAACAGCGAAATTGGGATGGGAGAAAAATAGAAAAATAAGGAGAAAAAGTGGATAAAGAAAATAGAAATATCTCATATGAATGTAGCAATATATTTTAGATGAATTTTGGCACTCTCTTGTATGCCATACATGTTTTCTGTGCCTTACTCTTTCCATTGGTGTTATACTGACTTATGATGAACATTACACAAATTCAACATTTAAAGTTTAACCCAAGTTTAACCCAACCATAATACAGTTAGGAATTGTCCTGGATTTCCCTTGAGCCACCCCTGGAAACACCCCGCACTCTCCTTTCCTCACCCACCCTCTCCTCTCCTCTCCTCTCCTCAACCACCCTCTCCTCACCCACCCTCTCCTACCCTACCCTCTCCTCTCCTCTCCTCTCCTCTCCTCTCCTCACCCACCCTCTCCTCTCCTCTCCTCTCCTCTCCTCCCCTCTCCTCACCCACCCTCTCCTCACCCACCCTCTCCTCTCCTCTCCTCTCCTCACCCACCCTCTCCTCTCCTACCCTCTCCTCTCCTCACCCACCCTCTCCTCTCCTCTCCTCACCCACCCTCTCCTCACCCACCCTCTCCTCTCCTCACCCACCCTCTCCTCTCCTCACACACCCTCTCCTCTCCTCTCCTACCCTCTCCTCTCCTCACCCACCCTCTCCTCTCCTCTCCTCTCCTCTCCTCTCCTCTCCTCTCCTCTCCTCTCCTCTCCTCTCCTACCCTCTCCTACCCTCTCCTCTCCTCTCCTCTCCTCTCCTCTCCTCTCCTCTCCTCACACACCCTCTCCTCTCCTCTCCTCACCCACCCTCTCCTCTCCTCTCCTCTCCTCTCCTCTCCTCTCCTCTCCTCTCCTCTCCTCTCCTCTCCTCTCCTCTCCTCTCCTCTCCTCTCCTCTCCTCTCCTCTCCTCTCCTACCCTCTCCTCTCCTCTCCTCTCCTCTCCTCTCCTCTCCTCTCCTCTCCTCTCCTCTCCTCACCCACCCTCTCCTCTCCTCTCCTCACCCACCCTCTCCTCTCCTCTCCTCTCCTCTCCTCTCCTCTCCTCACCCACCCTCTCCTCTCCTCTCCTCTCCTCTCCTCTCCTCACCCACCCTCTCCTCTCCTCTCCTCACCCACCCTCTCCTCTCCTCTCCTCTCCTCTCCTCTCCTCTCCTCACCCACCCTCTCCTCTCCTCTCCTACCCTCTCCTCTCCTCTCCTCTCCTCACCCACTCTCTCCTCACCCACCCTCTCCTCTCCTACCCTCTCCTCTCCTCTCATCACCCACCCTCTCCTCTCCTCTCCTCTCCTCACCCACCCTCTCCTCTCCTCTCCTCTCCTCACCCACCCTCTCCTCTCCTCTCCTCTCCTCACCCACCCTCTCCTCTCCTCTCCTCTCCTCACCCACTCTCTCCTCTCCTACCCTCTCCTCGCCTATCCTCTCTACTCTCTCCTCTCCTTTCTTCTTCCCTCCTCACCTTTCCTCCATCCCCTCCTTGCAGGATGCAGCCATCTCCCTCCCTCTCCCTGGTGGTGGAGGTACAGGCAGTAGGGGGGGTGGATGTTTATGGCCAGGAGGTGCAGAGGCTGGTCTCCCGCGGCTGGGCACGGCTGGAGCTCTTTGACCAACACAACCAGGTCCATTCCATTGTCTAGTTGAGGACGTGTGTTAAGTGTTAATATGTTGACATATAGGAGGTACTGACCGCAAAGTCTGCAAACACAACCACATAACAGAAAACAAACAAACATATTCCACCCCAAACACCCTCCTAGCTCACCCCCACTAGCCCACCCCCTTAAAGGAACATGCCAACATTTTGGGAAATTAGCTTACCGTCTTCTCCAGAGAGAGACAAGAAGATAGATACCAGTTTCCTCTCTGTTCAGTAGAAAGCTATCTGGCTGCATGTTAGCCTAGCTTAGCACAATGAATGGAAGCAGACATGGCCGGTTAGCCTTCGGGAGAGGTGTTAGTTTGGCCATGTCTGCTTCCATCCATTCAACGCACAGAGATGATATTATTTTATTTTATCTGCAACACTACTATCACCAACATCTAAGAAGGGAGATCCCCCCTTGAATGGCCCTTCTAAGGTTTCTCTCCTCCACACTGCCTGTGGAGCTTTTTCCCCTATTGTTAGGTTTTAGTGAGTTTTTCCTTACCTTCGCGTGGGGTATGTCTGGGAGTGTTGCATTCTTTCATTTATTTGCATTCATCTAAAAATGTTTGGACCTTATGGTGTTCTTGTTCTGTTCTTGACTTATTGTTATGTTTTCTTCTTGACTTGTTTAAAGAAGACGTGTACGGCCCATGGGGACATTAACGTGTGTTGTCGGGCCCTATAAATACATTTGATTTGATTTGATTTGATTTAGATGAAACTGGTATCTATCGTCTCGTCTCTCTCTGGAGAAGACGGTAAGCTAACTTCCCAAAATGTTGGCGTGTTTCTTTTAAAACAGACACACACAAAGAAGAAAAGAAAAAGAAAGAAAGAAAGAGGAAAAAATAGAAGGAAAAAGGAGGGAGGGGGAAAGAGATGCTGAGTAGGGAGAAAAATAAAAGAGTGTTTAGCAGGGCTCTTGTCTTCAGGACACCCATACCGAGGCTGCCCACGTGGCTGAGGGAGGGAGGGCTGCAATCTGCTAATGAACTACAATCTCAAGACTGTAAACTTGATTTTCTCTCATTTAATAAAGAACATCATGTCTTCCAACCAGGGAGCTGGTGATGGTGAAATGAGTTGATGTACAGGCTAAACGAATTCTCAGCCCTATGAGCCTGGAAAATGCAATAACATCTAATTGGCTAAGTGTGCAAATTCAGAATGATTTCAGGAACTCAGAAAAATGGTGAGCAGGGTACATGGTTGCAGATCTGTTTCCAGGATGTCGGATAGGGTTTTAAACAAAGTGGCCCAAAATGATCAGAAATAAAACATATGGCTATGGTTACAGCTAGCTCTCCGGTTAGTCTGGAAAGTCTGACATTATTCTATAAATAATTGTACAAGCTAATAATATATGACAGCCTGTTCTTTCATTTCATATGTACAGTAATGTTTGTGAGTCAGCAGTCAAATTCTACCCCAATACTCACTGGCCCCATACCCAATACCGGTACCTTTGACTGGAAATGGTCTCCATTTTTTCCTCCCTCCAGGTTCAGAGTGGCCACTGGAGGGCGCCAGTTCGCTGCCTGCCTGTCAGGCCCTCCCTCAGCCCAGCTCAGCTCAACGCACTACCCCAGGTAGGGCCTCCTCCTGGTGGAAGAAAAACGTTATACGTCAGCTTACATATCTGTTATATTCATTATTCATATAAGTCTGTGTGTGGGTGGCTATAGACGGCGTCAGTGTATTTTTAACCGTAGTGTGGTAGTGAAAGGTTAACCTTCTGTAGTGTGGTAGTGAAAGGTTAACCTTCTGTAGTGTGGTAGTGAAAGGTTAACCTTCTGTAGTGTGGTAGTGAAAGGTTAACCTTCTGTAGTGTGGTAGTGAAAGGTTAACCTTCTGTAGTGTGGTAGTGAAAGGTTAACCTTCTGTAGTGTGGTAGTGAAAGGTTAACCTTCTGTAGTGTGGTAGTGAAAGGTTAACCTTCTGTAGCGTGGTAGTGAAAGGTTAACCTTCTGTAGTGTGGTAGTGAAAGGTTAACCTTCTGTAGTGTGGTAGTGAAAGGTTAACCTTCTGTAGTGTGGTAGTGAAAGGTTAACCTTCTGTAGTGTGGTAGTGAAAGGTTAACCCTTCTGTAGTGTGGTAGTGAAAGGTTAACCTTCTGTAGTGTGGTAGTGAAAGGTTAACCTTCTGTAGTGTGGTAGTGAAAGGGTTAACCTTCTGTAGTGTGGTAGTGAAAGGGTTAACCTTCTGTAGTGTGGTAGTGAAAGGTTAACCTTCTGTAGTGTGGTAGTGAAAGGTTAACCTTCTGTAGTGTGGTAGTGAAAGGGTTAACCTTCTGTAGTGTGGTAGTGAAAGGTTAACCTTCTGTAGTGTGGTAGTGAAAGGTTAACCTTCTGTAGTGTGGTAGTGAAAGGTTAACCTTCTGTAGTGTGGTAGTGAAAGGTTAACCTTCTGTAGTGTGGTAGTGAAAGGTTAACCTTCTGTAGTGTGGTAGTGAAAGGTTAACCTTCTGTAGTGTGGTAGTGAAAGGGTTAACCTTCTGTAGTGTGGTAGTGAAAGGGTTAACCTTCTGTAGTGTGGTAGTGAAAGGTTAACCTTCTGTAGTGTGGTAGTGAAAGGTTAACCTTCTGTAGTGTGGTAGTGAAAGGTTAACCTTCTGTAGTGTGGTAGTGAAAGGTTAACCTTCTGTAGTGTGGTAGTGAAGGGGTTAACCTTCTGTAGTGTGGTAGTGAAAGGTTAACCTTCTGTAGTGTGGTAGTGAAAGGTTAACCTTCTGTAGTGTGGTAGTGAAGGGGTTAACCTTCTGTAGTGTGGTAGTGAAAGGTTAACCTTCTGTAGTGTGGTAGTGAAAGGTTAACCTTCTGTAGTGTGGTAGTGAAAGGTTAACCTTCTGTAGTGTGGTAGTGAAAGGTTAACCTTCTGTAGTGTGGTAGTGAAAGGTTAACCTTCTGTAGTGTGGTAGTGAAAGGTTAACCTTCTGTAGTGTGGTAGTGAAAGGGTTAACCTTCTGTAGTGTGGTAGTGAAAGGTTAACCTTCTGTAGTGTGGGAGTGAAAGGTTAACCTTCTGTAGTGTGGTAGTGAAAGGTTAACCTTCTGTAGTGTGGTAGTGAAAGGGTTAACCTTCTGTAGTGTGGTAGTGAGACTGAGAGTCAGTGGTGGTTATTGAAATCATCTGGGGTGACACGCACCACGTGCACGCGCGCTCCTGGCGCGTGCGCGCGCTCCCGCGAATGCGCATTTAATGTCCCCTCGCTTGGGCACAGACTACAGACGGTGCCTAATTGCCTCTACGAATGGAATGTAACACATGTCATTCACAACAAGTTAGGTGTGAATGCATCCGAGAACGTATTTAACACACCTGACGACCGGCGCTATTGATATGCAAATAGCGAGTACTTATCATGGGGTGGCACGGAGTGCAACCCCGTCCCATGAAGAACGCATGCCTGCTGAGAGGGGTTACGTTGTAAAGTTTACTTTAGACCATCTATATTCAGGTAGAAATGTGAGGGGGATGAGGGGGCTGTTGCCTCACAGTAGTTTGGGGGGAAAGCGCAGTGTATGCCCACTGCTAAATATGAACAAATCATCCACTGATTATGTTTTTTTTTTTTAAACTTACATTTTTATTGAACACTCAGACATACAACACAACATATACAATAACATCAATAACACAACAGTACAATGATGTGGGCCCCTTGAGCTCGGCTGCGCTCATCCTCCCAGACCCCCGCAAGAGGAACCCCCCCCCCCCCCCCCCCTAGAAACCGGGCTCCCCCGCATCCCAGGTCCGTCCCACGCGGGGTCCAGCACTCAGCGACACGGGCATCTTGAATCTGATTGGGCCCGACCCAGTAGAGGGGCGAGGGGCAATACTCCCCCCCCACCGAGCCAAGCCCGCTACCTCCCATGCCACCAAGCCCCCCACCCCACGCACAACCAACCCACAACCCACGGGATCCCACTCTTCCGGGTCAAACCGCCTAAACGCTGACCCCCACCCCCCTGAGTTGAGCCCATTGGCGCCCCCCATATCTTAGGCCGCTGCGCCCGTAGCCGGGCCCCCATCGACACGGGTCCCTTGAATCAATTGGGCCAGGCCTAGTAGAGGAAAGGATAGGGGACTCCCTAGGGCTGGGCGATATGACGATATTATATAAATATCGGGTACAGTTCATTAACGATACACTTTTTCAACGTATCGTGGATATCGTGATGTTTTGCCCAAGAGGATTGTGTCGCGTCAATCTGTCCACACGTTACTCGTTCATATCTCAGCCTGTGCTGAGATATGCCCATTCCGCGGTCTGTTAATAAAGTTTTCAATCAGACAGATGTATGGAAAGGCTTTTATTATAACATTCGTTGTAGTAAAATCATTATGCCTCATTTAGTCATCCTGTGAAGCACTGGTCTCCTACTCGACGGCCGCGGGGAGCTAACGTTAGTAGCCTTGTTGATGTTCAGCACACGGGACATTCAGGAAGTCAAAAACTAATAACGCTTGCCGATTGGTGCTAAGAACAGCAGGGCGGGTGCAAGCGGTGTGACGTCATTGGCAGACTCGACTGTCAATCAAAATGATTATGTTTCCGTCAGAATGAATGAATGAAAACTGTATTAAAAGGTTGCAGAATGGGTACAATACAGTACAGGAGGATGAAGACCAGAAAAAGACTTTCGGCTTTTTTACATAAGGGTCCTCCATTTTCAATTCATCAAAACATTTAGAGACATTTCAGTAGTTTCATAAAAATGCTAAAATGCTATTTATTTATTGATTGATTGATTAAAAACTTTAACATATTGCAGAATGGGTACAGTACAGCTCAATACATACAATTGTTAAGGGGATGCAGACCAGAGAAAGACTTTAGTCTTGTTTACATCAGGGTCCCCCATTTTCAATTCATCATATTTCATATCTAAATCATATAATATCTCATATGCAATATATAATCTAATATATCTCATATGCAATATATAATCTAATAATCTAAATCCAATATAAAAATGCTAAATGCATGGGTATTTTATTTTGTCTTTAATGTTAGCTTGCAAACTCAAATACTGTCTTGGTAAGCCTCATAATGAATTGTTTGGGGTAAAAAAGAAAAACATCGTGATGTGTATCGTGTATCGCCGAAAGGTCAGAAAATATCGTGATATCATATTTAGGCCATATCGCCCAGCCCTAGGACTCCCCCCCACCGAGCCAAGCCCGCTATTCCCCATGCCCCCGAGAGCCCCACCCCACGCCCATCGGCCCCCCAACACTCAGGGCCCCGCCGGGCAAAGTCCAGCCTCTCTGATCCCCCTGTGAGAGACCCCTCCCTCCTCCCCGAGACACTGATTATGTTTGGTGGAATGAACTACCCACCCCAGTTAGGACAGCCGAAACCCGTCCAATCATTCGCCGTCGACTAAAGACGCACTTCTTCAACCATTATCTGAAATTTAAAAAATCTAACCCTAACTAACCTTACTGTCATGCACTTGTCCTAATAAACTAACCTACACTGTAGCACTCAACACTTTGATGAACATTGTTACTCAGCTGATAGAGTTGTGCCCTTCCTGATGACTTGTCGTACAGAACTTGTAAGTCGCTTTGGATAAAAGCGTCAGCTAAATGACTAAATGTAAATGTGAATGTAATATTCAACCTGAATACCACTGAAGTGGCTAATCCTTCATAAATTTCCATTTAGCCACTGGAGTTAGTTGCAGATTTGGCCGACGCGCATTCATCATAAAGCACTCAGAGAGGATGTAAGTAGATTGACATTTATTAAACATAAACTCCGGTTGACTTTGCTAAACTAAATAAAGGGATCTTGACAAAGTAAATGATATAATTGGTCTGGCTTGATGCGGTCGAAAAACTATTGCACACCAAACGCCACTGTCTAACTCAGCTGTCAGACAGTTCATTCACTGATTTGAAGCCTCCCAAAGGGGGGGGGGTGCATCTATGAGTGAATCTATGCCACGCCCCCACAGTCATCAACAGATAAGTGTCCAGGTAATATCTATTTCAAGATTAATTTAAATCATACAGGTAAATACAATTTCATATGAATTATTAATATAATCCATAAATCAAAACATATGTTATGTTACATGTTTCCCATTAAACTCAAATTGGGTCAATATGGCTCCAACATACCGGCCCCTAATTGGAGACTCTATAGCAAAAACAATTATAGTTATCAATAACATTAAATGGAGCCAGAGTGCACACGTAAAAATATAAACATGAAATACCAGAAAGCAATTCATTACATTAGTAATGTTCAATACAGTCATTATCTTTTCTAATTCCATAATGTTCAAAATGTATCCCCCCCAGTCCCAAAATCCATACCAGTCCATCTTCATCATGCCCCAACTTAACCACCACCCACCACCCACAAAGTCCCAGTGGCATAAGTGTTCTTGATGGTATGACAACCACGATATACCAGCCATTGGATAGGGCAAAGTCCCATGGGAGTAGATGTGGTGTAGGATAGAACAGTTCATCTGTGTAAAGAAGTGCAAGAGGGTAGTGTGTGTGCAGTGGCATGGGCAAAGTGGGCAGGGGGCAGGGGAAATTTAACATTTTCAGCTCAATCATCGGCTTCCAGCAGCAAGCAGAGCTTATCGATGGGCCTTTGGAGTGTGTTTATCTTGGTTCGAACTAACACACTCCTAACATGCCCTTTAGAGTCCGGCAAGGTCTTGACCACACAGGCTAGGGGCCATGAATTCCTTGGTGCAGTTTCGTCTACTATGACGACTACATCATTGACATTGAAGTTCTTTCTTGTCTTGAACCACTTTTGTCTTTGTTGCATGAGTGATAAATATTCTTTGGTCCACCTTCTCCAGAATAGGTCTGCAAGGTATTGCACCTGTTTCCATCTCCTTCTGGCATAGAGTTCATCTTTATGAAAGAGTCCAGGTGGCAAGAGGGGTTTGGTTTTTAACTGTAGAAGGTGGTTTGGCGTTAAGGGCTCTAGATCATTTGGATCCGTTGATACAGTCGTGATGGGTCTATCGTTGAGGATGGATTCGACCTCACATAGAGCAGTCTGTAGCACATCGTCATCCATCGTTTGCTGCTTTAGGACTGAGAAGAGTACCTTTTTCACCAGCCTGATTAGTCTTTCCCACACTCCTCCAAAGTGGGCTCCGGAAGGCGGATTGAATAACCACCTGACTTGATTGGTCAGGAGTGCATCCTGAATTCTTTGGTGATTTAGCTGAATCAAAGCAGCTTCCAGTTCTTTCTGAGCACTCACAAAGTTGGTACCACGATCTGTTCGAATGGTCAGTACCGATCCTCTCGGACATAAAAATCGCCGTATGGCGTTGATGCAGGAGTCTGTGTCCAAAGTGCTTGCCACTTCCAGGTGAACTGCTCGACTGACGAGGCAAGTAAATATTACTCCCCATCGTTTCACATGTGCTCGACCTCTCTTAACTTCTATGGGTCCAAAATAATCGATGCCCACGTGAGTGAAGGGTGGGAGATCCGGAGCAACACGATCCTCTGGCAAGTCAGCCATCTTTTGCTCTCCAACTCTTGCTTGTATGCGTCTGCAAAATACACATGATTTTATGATCTTTCTTGCTGAAGAGTTTGCAGATGGTAGCCAGAATTTCTGACCGAGCCTGGAGAGCATGTGGTTTCGTCCAGAGTGCCCAACCTGCTGGTGGATATCCTGCAAGATCAATTTGGATACATGAGAGTCTCTGGGCAGTATGATTGGGTTTTTCAAACTCACTGACATAGCCGTTTTACTTAGCCGCCCTCCAATCCTTAGGATGCCTTCATCCATGATCGGATCCAATTTGCGTATGGAGCTGTCCACTTTGACTAGTTTGTCCTTTTTCAGAAGAGTGAGTTCTGAATCAAAGTAGCGCTCTTGTTCATAGCGGATGATTGACTTCTCTGCTTCATACAAGTCCTCCACAGATAAGCCTTGTTGCTCGTCTTTAAGTTTGAAGGAGCAAGTCACACGAACCTTGGCCTTCTGACTTTGAAGCAGTAAGAGTTTTTTAAGTTTCAGCCACCAGCCCACAGCTCTTTGAAGTTTCTTCCATGAAGAGTAGTATTCAATTAGCTTGCTAGTAGCGCTGTTGTCCATGTTCAAGCAATTTACAGTGATGTCCTTTTTTACCTCTGGGTCACTTGGGGGGATGTGGCCAAGATCCTCAGGAAATTCAGGCCATTCCGCTTTCTCCTTTGACAGGAAGTCGGGGCCATACAACCATCTGGTAGAATTCAGAAATGATTCCATGTGCAATCCACGTGAGGCGTCGTCTGCCGGATTGTCCTTGGAACATACATGTCTCCATTGATTTTTGTGAGACAGGTTGTGGATCACTGCAATCCTATTTGCAACGTACGTGTGGAATCGTTTTGTTTGGTTGAAAATGTATTTCAGTACCGATGTACTGTCTGTCCAGAATGTAGAATTCTCCAGTTCCATATGTAGCTCCCTTTGTAACATTCTGTCTGCTTTCACAGCAAGCGTTGCAGCTGCAAGCTCAAGCCTTGGAATGGTGATTTGTTTTAGTGGAGTTACTCTGGCTTTGCCAAATACAAAAGGTAACATGGACATCTCCCATGTTATTTGTGAGTCTGAGGTAGCTTGCTGCCCCAATTCCTGACTCACTCGCGTCACAGAAGTGATGCAGCTCAGCAGTCCTTACAAGTCCAAAATGTTCAGGCCTTAAGCATCTGTCCACCTCGAATCTGCTGAGTTGATCTAGCTCTGTAATCCATCTTTGCCAGGGCTTTGATAGTTCCTCAGGAATGATGTCATCCCATCCACACTTTCCAATGCAAAGCTTCTATAGAATCTGCTTGGCTTTGAGGATAAGGGGAGAAAGGAAACCCAGAGGATCGTATATGGAACTGACTATGGAGAGAATGGTTCGTCTAGTAGGAGCTCTGTTTTTGACAGAAACCATGAAGTTGAAAGTGTCTCTGTGGATGTTCCATTGGATACCTAGTACCCTTTCCAGCGGTGGCTTTTCTCTATCCAAGTCAAGTTGTTGCACTAGCTTGGCTCTGTGACTTTCAGGAACTGTTGTCAGTACTTCCTGGCTGTTGCTCACCCATTTGGTTAGGGTAAAGCCCCCTAGGGTGCATACTTCCCTAAAGTCCTTTATCAGTTTGATTGCTTGCCTTGGGGAGTCCACAGACTTGAGGCAATCATCTACATAGAAGCCATGCTTGATTGTATCAAGTACCTCCATGCTGTATTTCTCTGAGTTGTCATTTCTGGTTTGCTGCAAGGCAAAGTTGGCGATACTTGGAGATGACACCGCCCCAAAGAGATGAACACTCATGCGGTACACTTCCAGCGGCTTAGTAACATCTCCTTCTGGCCACCATAAGAATCTCAGGAAGTCTCTGTGCTCTTCATGTACTTGTACTTGGTAGTACATGGATTCAATGTCTGCCATTATTGCAGCACGCCTAGAAGCGGGTTAGCCAAATCTGGACCTTGGAGAAGTTCTGTATTGAGAGATCGGCCTTCGTATGACAAGGAACAGTCAAAGACAACTCTGAGTTTTTTCTTCTGTTTGTGGTAAACCCCGTGATGAGGTATATACCACACATGGCCGTCGTGCCTTTGGAGCTGCTCTTGCGGCACCTTTTCTGCATGCCCTTTAGCCAGTACCTTCTCCATAAAGGCCTTGTACTCTGCAGCATAAGCAGAATCTCTTTTGAACCTTTTGGCTAGGTTCACTGTGCGTTGCGCTGCCATTCGATAGTTGTCAGGCAGGACAACATCCTTGTCTCGAAAAGGCAAAGGTAAGTTGTAGTGACCGTTTTTAAAAACAGAATTTGTTGCCAGGTCCATGAACCTCCTGTCCTCACATGACATCTCCCTTTTTTCTTCATGCTCCTTTTCAGGGAAGTCCTGGTTGTACTGCTTGATCAGCATATCCTTCAGATCTTCCATTGAGGTGCGATTAACTGACACTGACTTCGTTCCAGATTCCTCCATAGCAGAACAAGAGTTGAGCGGGCCATTGACCACCCATCCTAGCTGTGTCTTGACTGCATACGGTCCGTTTCCTTGACTATTTATTATTTGCCAGGGTTCCATGGCTTTCGGAACGTCCATTCCTATTAGGATTTCAATGTCAGCCTCGATCTCATTTAATTGGATTCCACTGAGATAAGGCCAACTCTTCAGATCAGACTGGGTGAGTAGGTTTTCCTTTGAAACAGGAATCTTTGCTTGGGTGTATACTTTAGGCAAGTCAATCCATGCATCACCCTCTAAATTGCCTACCTCAAGTCCTTTGAGCTCATAGCTCTTGACAGGTCTTTCCTGTCCCATTGTTCGTAGAAGAATTTGGGTCCTGCGTCCTTTGGCCTTCAGCCGATTCATGAGGTTTTCGGTGCAAAATGTAGCTGAGCTTCCTGGGTCAAGAAAAGCATAGGTTAAAATAGTCTTGTTGCCTTTAGCTACTTTTACCTGAACCGGCACAATTGTTAGTGCGCATTCCTTTCCGGCCCCTGTTCCTTGATCTGCTGAGACTAATGCACTGTTGATTCTTGTTCCATTAGAATCTGTGGGAATCAGGTGTTGTGCAGTTTCCTGCTTTGAGCCTTTGCCATCAATATGCAGCAATGTTGGATGTGTTCTCTGACATATCTGGCAATCTAGTTTCCTTTTGCACTCTTTGCTCATGTGACCCTTCTTTAAGCATCCAAAGCAGTGGCCATTCCTTTTTAGATGTTCCACTTTCTTCTCATGTGGCTCCGATTTAAACCGCAAACAATCCAATATTGCATGTTTGCCTTTGCAGAGACTGCATAGGGCCGGAATAGCAACCTGAGTGCTTATGTGTTGCTGTACTTTGGCCGTTTGTGGTTTGGTACTGCACTCTCCAGCTGCTGCTGCTACGGTGGTAACAAAGCTACTGCCCCTTTTCTGTGCTCTCAAGTCGAATGTTTTGCTCTTTGAGATTAAGCTTTTAATCGGAGTTGGGTCTTTAATGTCTCCAAACACAGGGTGCAGTAAGATGTTAGCCTGTGCTTCCATAAATTCCACCAGATGTATGAATCGAGCTCTTATGTTTGTTTTTTGAAACTTTTCATAAGCTTTAGTCCGCCATCGTTCTCGGAGCTTGTATGGGAGCTTGGATACTATCAGCCTTAAATTGGATGTCACATCCAGTTCATCCATGTACTCCAAGTCTTGCATAGCATTGCAACATCCCCTCAGGTATAAGGCATATGAATGAAGTGATTTTCCATCATCTGCTTTAACAGCGGTCCAATTAAGTGCTTTATCCAGGTAAGCATTTGCGATCTTCATCTCGTCACCAAAATGTATCTTTAATTGTCGCATAGCCTCTGGATATCCTTTTTTCCCATTCATGTGCATGCAGCTGCTCACTATGGCTCTGGCTGGACCTGATGTGAATTGTTCAAGAAAGTAGAGCCTATCCTGGAAACAACTAGTCTTGTCCTCAATTGCATGTTTAAAAGCCAGCATGAAAGACTGGTAAAATAGCAGATTTCCGTCAAACACTGGGACCTCTCTTTTGGGAAGTAGGGAGAGATTTTGCTGCCTGATCATTAAATCAGCTATTTCATTTTGTTTTTGTACCATTGCACTGAGATCTCCATGAGAGACATTACTGATATCATGCTCTTCCAGCTGTGGAATAGATGCATTTGTGGCTCCATGAGAACTACTGCTGATGTGTTCCACTGCCCTCTGCAATGGGGTCTTAGGTATTGCAGTTAATTGAATGAATTCCATTGAAGTGTCAGTATTAAGTGTAGATTCCACCTTTTGTGCAGGTTCCACAGTTCCATCATCATAATATTGATTCATAGCATCCATCTGTGATCCAGGCTCATCATTGCTTAGAAGGACTTTAATCCTGGCATCTGCTGCTGCAATTTGTGCGTCCAGCTCAATTTTTTCCATTTTTGATTTGATCATTGTTTCTTCCATTGCTGCCTTTGATTTGATCGTCATTTCATCCATTGCTGCCTTTGATTTGATCATCGTTTCTTCCAGTTTTAAAGTATGTATGTCCTTTAAAGCAGCAGACCTGGCTTGCAGTGATGCCTTTTCAGCGGCTGCCAGTTTAGCTGCAGAAGATACCTTAGAGGATGCTCTAGAATATTTTGATGTTTTGGTTTTTGAAGATTTAGATGAGTGGGAGGTTTTGGCTGTTGATGATGCTTTTACAAAGGAGACGCTGTCCTGTGGACAAACATTGGCTTGGTCATGTTGTTCAATGCGCCATGCTTGAACTTCCTTTAAAAAGTTTGTGAAATTCATATTTTTGGGTTCATACCACTCCACTTGATCTTTCACCTTTCCTTCATCTGATAGCAGCTGTTGCACCTGCTGATGTACCTGGTCAAATTCATCAACAACTTGGTTAAACACCTCCACATGTATATTGATAGACTCCACATTTCCACCGTCTACAAGCAGTGTTTTAGTTTCATTTAATCTCCTTGTGCATGCTGCAAGTTTGGCTTTGCGAGTTGCAATCAGAGTCTTTAGGAGAGCCTCTGCCTCCTCTGCGGTTGCAGGTGAGCTGGTAGACATGATTATAACTTTGACACTTGGCACTTTTTATACACAAATTGTTTATCCACGAGTTGCCATCATAGCCTTTGACGTCATTTTAAATAATAGCCTGTCCATTGGCTTCTTAATCCTCTTCTATATGTGTTGCATTTAGACACTGCCTTTAATACATATGATGCGCCGTTTTGCATGATTCCATTCAAACACATAATTGTTCCATAGCGCGAAAATGCGCTTCCAACAATGGACTTCAGCGTTGTCAACCGCTGTGAACTGCGTTGCACTTGTATACACAGACGTTGCCTTAAATACTTATTATGCGCAGTTACATGTTTCCATTCAAACCCACAATTATGTGGTCTTTAGCGCGCAAATGCGCTTCCAGTTATGGATTTCACCGTTGTGAAATGCGTTGCATAACAGTGTCTGGCTTCGCCCTACGTGAAGTAAAGCACAAGCGCATTCATTCATAAATCCATTGCTTGGGTTTGTTTACTCACGACCGCCCTTCATGTGATAGTTGCTGGTCGCGTCATCCTCTGTCCACATCAAACAAGCAGCGAGCCTTCATTCACAACCGAGGTTCCATCCAGTAGCTGGTCGCGTCCTGGGTCCAAGTTTCCTCGTTTATCTTGAAGTCCAGCTCGCTCGTCATTGCTTGAGTTTTTCGACTATGAAGTGGCTAATCCTTCATAAATTTCCATTTAGCCACTGGAGTTAGTTGCAGATTTGGCCGATGCGCATTCATCATAAAGCACTCAGAGAGGATGTAAGTAGATTGACATTTATTAAACATAAACTCCGGTTGACTTTGCTAAACTAAATAAAATAATATCGAACAGGATCTTGACAAAGTAAATGATATAATTGGTCTGGCTTGATGTGGTCGAAAAACTATTGCACACCAAACGCCACTGTCTAACTCAGCTGTCAGACAGTTCATTCACTGATTTGAAGCCTCCCAAAGGGGGGGGGGGGGTGCATCTATGAATGAATCTATGCCACGCCCCCACAGTCATCAACAGATAAGTGTCCAGGTAATATCTATTTCAAGATTAATTTAAATCATACAGGTAAATACAATTTCATATGAATTATTAATATAATCCATAAATCAAAATATATGTTATGTTACATGTTTCCCATTAAACTCAAATTGGGTCAATATGGCTCCAACAACCACAGGTGTTGTGATGTATGACAAGCATTTATATGGATGGATTAGTGTAGGTGCATGATTGATTGATTGATTGATTGATTGATTGATTGATTGATTGATTGATTGATTGAAAACTTTATTAACAGATTGCAGAATGGGTACAGTACAGTACGGCTCAATACATACAATTGTTAAGGGGATGCAGACCAGAGAAAGACTTTCGTCTTGTTTACATCAGGGTCCCCCATTTTCAATTCATCGTAACATATATGACATACATGACATACAGATAGACAGTACTGCTACATCTATACATTTATGACATACCAGATTTGCAAATACAGTACTGTTTGTGATACACAAAGAGTCCAGAAAAGAGAGTACATTTTGACGTAGAAACTGTATGTAGCAGGGTGGATTATCCCTGCTTTATGGGAGTGGTTGTACACAGCCACCTGGTAGCGGGATGCAGTAGAGTTTAATCTATCTGAACCCCCGTCTTTGGGCCCGGAAGGGTGGGTGGGGGACACTGTACATTGGAATATTGACAAAGCCATACTTGGTCATTTACTGTACATTGGAGGGGGTTGGGTTAGGACATTTGCAGGGGCCAGTTTCGAATTGCAGTCTCCCGTAGGTGTTCTTTGAGAGTGTTTTTGAAAGTGGGTAGTGATTCACATTCCTTTACAGCTTTAGGCAGGGCGTTCCACATTGATGTGGCATAATTGCGAAACGTGTTTAGTCCCTTGTTTGAGCCGAATCTGGGTTTAACATGATTTGTGGAGCTCCCTCTGGTGTTGTGATCGTGGTATTCACTGACCTTTGGGAAGTATTTTGACATGTACATGGGTACCTTGGTCGTGTAGTGTATCTTGTAGACCAGGCCCATTGCGGATCAGGCCTACTGCACGTGGTTATATCCAAGCTGAATGTCACAGCAAAACCAAGTCTGCCTCATGACCATTGCATCGCTGATTATGTAATGTGATAGGACAAGCATTGTATGGGGTATTCTGCGATATTGTGTCATATCATCTGTTGTACTATTGGATGGGAAAATAAAACAGCCGTCCCTCCCGTTACCACACCCTCCCTCACCCCCCGTTACCACGCCCTCCCTCACCCCCCGCCCTCCTGTTACCACACCCTCCCTCACCCCCCGCCCTCCCGTTACCACACCCTCCCTCACCCCCCGCCCTCCCGTTACCACACCCTCCCTCACCCCCCGCCCTCCTGTTACCACACCCTCCCTCACCCCCCGCCCTCCCGTTACCACACCCTCCCTCACCCCCCGCCCTCCCGTTACCACACCCTCCCTCACCCCCCGCCCTCCCGTTACCACACCCTCCCTCACCCCCCGCCCTCCCGTTACCACACCCTCCCTCACCCCCCGCCCTCCCGTTACCACACCCTCCCTCACCCCCCGCCCTCCCGTTACCACACCCTCCCTCACCCCCCGCTCAGATCAAAGCTGCTCCTTCCATGTCTGGTAGAGTATACTTCACATGGGTTCATATTATACCTCCAGAATACCTGTGTATAGTAATCATTATAGTAATCATCTAGTGCTACCAACTCCACATGATGGCAACTAAGTTTAGTAATGAAGTGAAATGACAATCATGACACAACAAATGGAAGGAATAGTAAAAGCCTATGGTGTGTGCATGTGTGTGCGTGTGTGTATCATGTGTGTGTGTGTGTGTGTGTGTGTGTGTGTGTGTGCATGTGTGTGTGTGTATGTGTATGTGTCTGTGTGTGTGTCTCTCTGTGCGTGTGTGTGTGTGTCTCTCTGAGTGTGTGTGTGTGTGTATGTGCATGTGTCTGTGTGTGTCTCTCTGTGCGTGTGTGTGTGTGTGTCTCTCTGAGCGTGTGTGTGTGTGTGTGTGTGTGTGTGTGTGTGTGTGTGTGTGTGTGTGTGTGTGTGTGTGTGTGTGTGTGTGTGTGTGTGTGTGTGTGTGTGTGTGTGTGTGTGTGTGTGTGTGTGTGTGTGTGTGTGTGTGTGTGTGTGTGTGTGATCTCTAGGTGGGCACCATGGAATTATGTGTGCGACTGGTCAATGCTCGCGATGGGGATATTCAGACCCTGGCAGAGCCTGTCCCCAGGAGCCAGTATAAGTACCCTGCTGTGGTTAGTAACATAGTAACAATAACATTCATAACCTGTCCTCTATTGTCAGACTGTCCAACAGCACCAGACAGTATGGTGTGGTGCCAATCTCATTCCGTGGGTAAATCCGTTCCTACCCTTTAAATTAATGTGATAATTAATTAATTAATTGATTAATTAATTAACAAAATAATAACGCTGTATCTGCTAAAAGGTTATTTCATAAAGTCCTCAAGATAGCTTAAAACGTTGTATTCCATATTATTTACTTTCATGTCAGCAATCATTTTGTAAGTATTTATTCTTAATTAATACATTTGTTAATACATTTATTAATTTATTAATACATGTATTTATTTATTTATTCTTTGAACAAAATGATATCTCATAATAGATACGTCAAATGTTAAGCTGTGTCTCTCTTCTCCAGGTGCCCACTCAGCCGGTAATTCTCCAAGGAAACCCTAACCCAACCCTACAGCCCACAACAGCCAATCAGCTCCTCTCTCTCCTGCCTGACGCTGACCACGAGGACCCTCCCCCCACAGAGGGGACCAGTCATCGATGACAAAGAAGAGGCCCAGTCTAGAACAACTCCAAAAACCTTAGGAGTCTCATAGAACTATATTCCTCTACATTCAACACAGGGACGATAATGGGTGTGTGAATTGTTGTTTATGCTCAAATTGTCCTTAAAATGTAGTTACTGAGGCAGTTACCGAGGCAGTTACCAAGGTAGTTACCAAGGTAGTTAAGACGAGGTAGATGTATTTAATAATTGGTGGTAATTGGGATGTCCCGCGATGATGTCGGGGAGTTCGCGACCCTCTCTGCGCCACCCCTATCTCCCTGTCTCCGGCTGTCCCTGAGCAACGACCGGAGTGTTGAACGTCCCGTGATTAAGACGGGGAGGACGTGACCCTCTTTGCGCCGCCCCTGTGCCTCAAATAGATCCGCTATCAACTCTATCTTTAATCTTTCAAAATGTTCAGTTGCTATCGCTATTAGCTCTTTCTTTAATCTTTCAAAATGTACAGTTGCTATTGCATGCACTCATCTGTGTTTCACTACACACATGAGTGCATGCTTACCAACTGTCCGTCTGCAACACTACTATCACCGACATCTAAGAAGGGAGATCCCCCCTTGAACGGCCCTTCTAAGGTTTCTCTCCTCCACACTGCCTGTGGAGCTTTTTTCCCTATTGTTAGGTTTTAGTGAGTTTTTCCTTACCTTCGCGTGGGGTATGTCTGGGAGTGCTTGCATTCTTTCATTTATTTGCATTCATCTAAAAATGTTTGGACCTTATGGTGTTCTTGTTCTGTTCTTGACTTACTGTTATGTTTTCTTCTTGACTTGTTTAAAGAAGACCTGTACGGCCCATGGGGACATTAACGTGTGTTGTCGGGCCCTATAAATAAATTTGATTTGATTTGATTTGAATGAGAGACCTGCCATCCCCATTCATCCTAGAGCTTTGATTCTCTGCTCGAACTCAGAACTTCAGCCGGGTTCTGCTGTGGTTCAGGCCTGAGTCTAGCTGCGATAGAATGAGCCCGGGCTGGCTCGGGGCGTGCTCCATACTTCAGCTTTGATTCTCTGCCTGAACCCGATCGGGGCTTGGGTGTGGCTCGGACAGAACCTACACGGGTTCATGTACGGTCGGGCCGGATTTCTTTGGGCCCGATCAAAGCTCTATGCCTCCTTAAATCACTAGCCTGGATCCAGCCTCATTGATCGCTCTCTGCTTTGTCCACTTCTGCCCTTTAAAAAAAGAAAAATCTTATAATAATTCTATGATTCAATTCAGGCGATTCTAAATCCGAGCAGAGCGCCACGGTGGTCGGAGAGGAGGCCAATGGAAAAGCCCAACCAAGAGGACCCCCCCCCCCCTAAACCACAGCAGTCAATCAGGTGCGGCGTGCTGACTGTACACAGCGGCGTTAACAGTGTGTATGTGCAGTATGTGTTACATGATATCACACCCGTGTTTCCATTTTGTCACCCTTAGAACGGTGGGTCACAACGAGCTATTATGAGGGACAGAGTCACTCTTTCTTCTCCCCCTCTTTCTTGCTCCCCCTCTTTTTCGCTCCTCCTCCTCCTCGAACCGCGTGATTCTAAATCGCCTGAATTTGATTTGAGACAAGGGCAGAAGAGGGTGCCGCTGATAGTGAATCCAGGTTATCAAATCACCCCCTTTCTAAAAGTCACTATAGTTTTGTTCAGATGAAGGAATTTCAGAGACGTATTATGGGGCTTTTCTTTGCTCTGAGCCTGATAACAGCTGCTGATAACAATTGTGGGGGGAAAAAATATATACAAAAAATAACTAACTTTACTGTCATGCACTTGTCCTAATAAACTAACCTACACTGTAGCACTCAACACTTTGATGAACATTGTTACTCAGCTGACAGAGTTGTGCCCTTCCTGATGGCTTGTCGTACAGAACATGTAAGTCGCTTTGGATAAAAGCATCAGCTAAATGACTAAATGTAAATGATCAGGACCATAGCCCCCCTCCTTGTTGAATCTGTGGGCCCATAGTCAGTGCATGACCTCTGACACCCAATTGAGGTTTACATTCTGGTTCAGACACTAACGAATATATACGAAGTGTTTATGTCATTCACACGCTCATTTAGGTGTGTGAACTCAACTTGACATTCTATGGCTCCACAGTGCTCCATTCATTGTTTATGGAACAGCCCCAAATCCTTACATCCAGGTGACATCACAGATTTGAGTGGTTCTCTCTTATTTCTAGTTTTTAAGTGAAAGCGGCGTTAACAAATATTGACTGAGCTGTCCTTGGATACGAGAATACTGTGAATTCTTAAGATGGATGACCTTCCTCTTTAACCCTCCACTGCTCCAGTGAACCTCAGTAACAGACTGGTGGTACTGAGCAGCTCCCAGCTGTGAGTGAGTGTAACACTCCCTCTTTCTGCAATGACTCCCCAAGACCGTTATATGTATCATACAAGTAATATTGTAATTAGTCAACCTTCCTGGATTTAAAAGGTTGAAAATTAAACTCACTACGGACCAAAGTATTTTTTTTTATCCACTTTTTCTCCCATTTTCTATATTTTTCTCCCATCCCAATTTCGTATCATCCAATCCAACCCTCCCCTGTCACGGACGCTGTTTCTTGCCTCCCACAAGCCGGCTGCAATGTGGACTAAGTCATACATAGCACAAGTCCCCTCCGGTACTTGAGGTAACAGCAGTCGCATCTTTTCACCTGCGCAGCTCGATCTCTCAGTGGCGAGGAGTAACGCGTGGGAGGCTCACGCTGCCCCCGACACTTCCTGATTCTACTGCGCAGGCGCACCAACCGACCTGTAGGAGTCGCTGTCCACAACGCCCGATCCCCACCCATCAGTTTCCCACCCCCTAATACGGCCAATGTGTATTAGTACGGACGACCAGCTAAACTGAAAGCAATGTGGAGCGCTGGGCTCGAACAGGCAAGCCCAGCGTCTCCAGATTTCGTGGCGAGCGCCTTGCCCACTACGCCACGTAGCCGCCCAGAACTATATAAAAAGTTATGGACAGGCTAAATTCCCATCATTCAAAAGAGATCTGTGAATGACCCTATAACTCCTTTCGGACATGTACTGGACTCCTGGCCTTAACTGCACATTAATCGAATTGGCTGTATGTCTGAACGCAAACGTGGAGTTTACCCTCCCAGCACCCTGGTCTTAAGTCTGCGTAATTACAAACTGCGCTCATGTCCAAAGTTAAATGTCATTGTTTGCAGTATTCAAACAGCGAGCGAGTTGGTGTATTGATTAATATAGACTAACCATGTTCCATACACAACCATAATAATAATAATAATAAATTAAATTTCTATAGCGCCTTTCAGGAAACCCAAGGGTCGCTTTACAATCACGAGGGCTAGGGAAAGGGGGCCATAGGGGAAAGGGAAAAAGGGGAGGATGAGGGCAGGTAAGGGATAATGAACCTAATCTAATATAAACTAACTAATGGGGAAAAGCCTTGGTGAAGAGGTGTGTTTTGAGAGCAGTTTTGAAGGTGTGCAGGGTTGGGGCGTTGCGGATTTCAGGGGGGAGAGAGTTCCAGAGGGTAGGGGACGCCACGCTGAAGGCTCTGTCCCCGAAAGTCTGCAACCTGGTGCGAGGGATGGAGGGGAGACCCAGATCAGAGGATCGTAGGTTCCGGGATGGAGTGTGCTGGTGGAGGAGATCAGACAGGTATCGGGGGGCGAGGGCATGGAGGGACTTGTAGGTGAGGAGCAGGAGTTTGAAGGTGATGCGGAACTTGACTGGGAGCCAGTGGAGGTGGATGAGGGTGGGGGTGATGTGCTGCCAGGGCTTGGTGTGAGTGAGAACCCTGGCAGCTGAGTTCTGAACATACTGGAGCCTGTCCAGGGCTTTGCTGGGTACCCCGAACAGGACTCCGTTACAGTAGTCCAACCGGGAGGTGATAAATGAGTGGATCAGGGTCTCAGCCACAGAGTCTGAGAGTGAGGGTCGGAGACGGGAGATGTTTTTGAGGTGGTAGAAGGCAGACTTGGTAACGGATTTGATGTGGAAGTGAAATGAAAGTGTGGAGTCAAGGGTGACGCCCAGGTTACGGACTTCGAGAGACGGGGAGATGGAACAGCCGTCAACGGGGAGGAGGAGATCTCCAACCTTCCGGAGCAGTGCTTGGGGACCACAACCATGAGCTCTGTCTTTTTGCTGTTGGGTTTGAGTAGTTTGGTTGACATCCAGGTTTTTATGGCGTGGAGGCAGTTGACTAAAGACTGTGGGGGGAGCTGGGAGGATGGTGAGGTGCTGAGATAGAGCTGATATCATCAGCGTAGCAGTGAAAGTTGAGTCCGTAGTGACGTATGATCTGACCGAGGGGGAGCATGTAAATGGTGAATAGTAGGGGACCCAGCATGGAGCCTTGGGGGACACTGTGGTTGACTGGGGCCGGGGGGGAGGATGAGCCGCTGATGCTGACAAACAGATCTATTTGCGAGATATGAATGAAACCATGACAGAGCTGTACCGGTGATGCCAAGGTTGTCGGAGAGGCATTTGAGGAGGACTGAGTGGGATATTGTATCAAAAAACCATGTTGATTAATATAGACTAACCATGTTCCATACACAACCATTGTGACATCCTCCGGACACGACGCAATTAACACAAGCAGATTTCTTGAACTGATTTTAATGAAGCTTGTTCATTCTCCATCCAAACCGTAAAATCTTATTGGCTGCGTGCCAGTATAAGAGAACATCGATGCGTTATGGTAGTATGTCTTTGATCCTTATCTTGGAAGATTGTCTTGTTAAGTTGTCTTGATGGATTGTCCTTTGCTTATTAAGATTGACAGGTAAGTCAATAATCCATCCAAGTTCATTGTCGCAACTCAAGAGAAAGAGGGCGGAAACACATCACCGGATACCAGGTGTGCCAAGTCTCGTGAGATAAAATAATTGCACAAACAAATAGAAAAATAGTGCGCCACTAATATATATCTTATATAAACCAATAAGAAATACAGTGAAATACAATTGAGTGTATTATTACTAATATACAAAAATAAGCATATAAAATTGTAAACGAAAATAACTATATTAACCAACTGTTAACCATAGCTGCAGTTACAACCATGTTGATTAATATAGACTAACCATATTCCATACACAATGATGTTGATTAATATAGACTAACCATGTTCCATACACAACCATGTTGATTAATATAGACTAACCATATTCCATACACAATGGTGTTGATTAATATAGACTAACCATATTCCATACACAACCATGTTGATTAATATAGACTAACCATATTCCATACACAACCTGGTGATTAATATAGACTAACCATGTTCCATACACAACCATGTTGATTAATATAGACTAACCATGTTCCATACACAACCATGTTGATTAATATAGACTAACCATGTTCCATACACAACCATGTTGATTAATATTATAGACTAACCATGTTCCATACACAACCATGTTGATTAATATTATAGACTAACCATGTTCCATACACAACCATGTTGATTAATATATTATAGACTAATCATGTTCCATACACAACCATGTTGATTAATATAGACTAACCATGTTCCATACACAACCATGTTGATTAATATTATAGACTAACCATGTTCCATACACAACCATGTTCATTAATATTATAGACTAACCATGTTCCATACACAACCATGTTGTAAAATGTATATCTGTATTATCTTGATCTCTTCAATTTCATTCCAAGGACAAGACACACAAGGCATTTGTCTCATCAAGATTTGAGTGAGTTTGCGTCCAATATGCTCCAAAGGGACAGTGTAATACAAACGTTTTGGATTGATTGTAAATTATTTATATACAATTTTATACAGTAAAATCCTTTTTTTGCACTGTACGGAACACTGGTTGCTTATTCATTCTGTACGGATTTGTATGGTTTTTCCATGTTGAATGAGTTTTATGTCCTCAAAAGGTATGAGCACATCTCTGGTAAGCATTAAATGTAAAGAGGTCATTCTGCATGATTGCATGTTTTGTCAATTAAATCAACTAATCGATTAATTGACTAAATCCTTGACTATTAGTTGAGAATTTCTTTAGTGGAGGACAGTGTTCCCAATGTCGATATAGCCTACTTGTTGTGAAGGATCAGATTAAACCGAATATATATATTTATTTATGGATATATATTTAATAGTATTTGTATATCGTTTGATATCCCTTGTATATTCCTTGTACATATACACTGAATATCCCTTTATTCTACTACAGCCCATAATAGTTCATTCTCTTATTGGACAAAAGGACCAGGCGCCAGGGACAAGCCCCTGGCGTTCAAGTTCAAAGGTACCGACGAGACATGCCTTTACTAGCCTCAGCTCCGCGCAGGAATACGGCTACCGAAAGCAGAGCGGCACTACTTGTCCACTGTGCATATAAATATGGCGCAAGAAATGTAGAATTCCTCTTAGTCCTTTACCCTTCTACCCAACTAAGTAACAAGACGTGAAGCCTCACCCCACGATACCGCGTGCGGTGTAGTACGGCCTGTTTGGCCTTAGAATAGCAGTGAGACCTCGTGCGAATTAATAGCTGAATTGCCAGAGTTTGGCACCGTATTTCTATTAAGTAATAATAGTCTATTATGTATGGTGCATCGTTCGGTTAGAGTTCTAAAGTGAGCAGCACCCCCATCGTTTCCTCGCGTTATCTAGAGTCTTAACCAGGCTGGGCAGACCACGCGTGGTGCTTTCATCCGAGGAGTTCTGGGCGAGGACGAGTGGACCTGCACATTGGATTACCTACCCCGACGACTGCTGAGCCCTATACGGCATGGAATATCTATTTGCTTTGGTGCTTTGATTTGTGGAGCGGATAATCGCCAACACCGGTGAGTGTTGGATTTACCCCGAGAGGAGCCAAGGTGAGACGGCGCTCAGACCAGACTGAGGTCGCCTCGCTTCTTCTTCGTTGTGGACCGACAGCGACAGCTACAGCTATCGTCTACAAGAGAGCCCAAGTGTATTCATCTGTGGATCAAGGTTCCACGGGCACTGTTTTCTGTACCTGAATTCTCCCTGGAAATCGTTGACCAGACGGGATACAGCCGACGGCTCTCCTACCCCCCCTACTGGCTTACAACCGGCGGGACCCCTTCAGTATATTATCCAGCTATAATCATTAAGTGACCATCGCTATAATCCCCTAAGAGCCAGGTTGTATACTTGCTTCCTGTGTAACCAGAGATTGGACATTCAGTGTTGATTTGCATACGAGTACTCATTTGCCTTACAAGAGCATTCAATTCAAATCATAAATGTAATAAGTAATTATTATATGTACCTTTTGCTATATATTAAATATTTGACTATTACCTTTGTGTGGACCTGATTTCATATGTGGGAAAGTGTTCATCATACTTAGATATCGTGTACTGTATGGCCAGTAATTAAAGTACATAAAGCGGTAGTGGTTTAATGATACCATACTTATCAATACAGTCAGGGAATTGTACCCCTCAGTTACACTACTCATGCGCTTTATAGGGCGTAGCGTACTCATGCAGTTTATATGCCATATATACAGATCTTTGCTGATTGGAACTAAGCCTTTGGGTCTCATTTCTCAATATTCTTGTTTTACATGTTAAAAACATTGAAACATGAAAGACAAGTAATTAATATTTCAACTATTAAATATTAAGGTTAAAGGAACATGCCAACATTATGGGAAATGTGCTTATCATCTTTGCCAGAGTCCGACACGAAGATAGATACCAATTTCCTCTCTGCGTTCAGTAGAAAGCTATCCAGCTGCAAGCTAGCCTAGTTTAGCATAAACAGCTGGAAACAGATACAGACCACTAGCCTAGCTTAAAACTCCAGGAGAGGTGTTTTAGGCTAGCTGGTCCATATCCGCTTCCATTCACCGTCTCTAAAGCACGTGGAGTATATTTTCCACTCGTAAATAGGATTTTTTTTCCTTTTTTTATTCGCTTTTTCTCCTCCTGTTTTTCTGTGTTTTTCTCCCATCCCAATTTAGTCGTTATGCCAATTCCCCCCTCCCCTTCCTGGTCGTTGCTCGCATGTGCCCCCACTGGTCGGTCTAGGGAGCCCTGAAGTCTATCAGATGCTTCCTCCGAGACATAGGAGACAGCCAGCAGCATCTTTTCACCTGGCAGCGAGGACTCTCATTGGTGAGGTGTAACGTGTGGGAGGCTCACACTACCCTCACCATCTCCCTCCCTCGCTGTGCAGGCGCCCTGACCGACCTGTAGGAGTCGCTGTTTACAACGACCAGAATTAGGGATGTCCCGATCAGATCACGTGATCGGGATCGGCGCCGATCACATGCTTTTCAGAGGATCGGGATCGGGAATCTTTTTTAATAAAAATCGGCAGTCAAAAAAAGATTTTTTTTTAAATTTTTTTTTTTCAACAAACATGACCATGTTCACGTCTTAAACTCATACGGAGGCCTTAGTTTTGGTTTTAAATTACATATAATATATCATTAATGTATTTATTGTCACACTCTGTAAATATCCTAACCCAACCCCCTCCAATGTACAGTCATTTACCTAGTATGGTTTTGTCAATAGTCCAATGTACAATTTTGTTTGTTTGTACAGTGTCCCCCCCCCCCCCCCCCCCCCTCAATGTACAGTTTTTTTTGCTTGTATATACAGTGTGCCCCCCCCCCCCCCCAACCACCTCCAATGCAGATTACCCAGTATGGTTGTCAATATCCCAGTGTACCCAACCCCCCCCACCCAACCTCCTCCAATGTACAGTTTCTACGTCAAATGTATATACTCCCTTTTCCTGACTCCTTCTGTATCACAAACAGTACTGTATTTGCAAATCTGGTATGTCATAAATGTATAGATGTAGCAGTACTGACTATCTGTATGTCATGTATGTCATATATGTCCTGATGAATTGAAAATGGGGGACCCTGATGTAAACAAGACGAAAGTCTTTCTCTGGTCTGCATCCCCTTAACAATTGTGTGTATTGAGCTGTACTGTATTGTACCCATTCTGCAATCTGTTAATAAAGTTTTCAATCAATCAATCAATCACACAGAGCAGAATAATTGTCCACAACAAACACATCCCCTTTAATTTAAGACGCTCACATCACAACAACACGTTGCTCCCCGAAACGTTATCCACTGACTTGAGCAGCTGCTAGAGGTTTGTAACTAAGCATTTTAAAATAGAAAGTCAAGCCAGTCCAACAGCAATTGCAATGTTTGCAAGGAGGACATTTCGCGTGGAGGAAAAACTCATGAAGCAGCAGGAGGCGGAGTTTTCAGACTAACTTTTCAGATAACGGCAATTATTTGCTGTGTGACTGAGGATTATCGTCGGCGTTTCAGACCAGAATGGAGCTAATCATTACATAAGTCGAACACTGAATGTATACTAATGTGCAAACATATATTGAAACCTTTAAATATTTCTCATATGAAGCACATATGAATGTAAATAACAAGAGCCGCCGCGCTCGCGCCCCGGACTATAGGCAACAGAGGGGCTTCTTGCTCCGCCAGTTTCTGACACAAATGCGTCAAAATGGATTACTAATGTGAAAGATCGGATCGGGAACGATCGGAATCGGTAGATATTTAAAATCACATGATCGGGATCGGATCGGGGGCAAAAAAAGGCGATCGGGACATCCCTAACCAGAATACCACCCCACCAGCTTCCCTCCCGCTGACTCTGCCAGAATTGAGCCAGTATGACGGCCGGCCCAGTGTCTCTCGCGTTGGTGACGAGCGCTTAGTCCGCTGCGCCACCCAGCCGCCCTATATAGGATAATTTTCAAAGACATTTCCTCATCCCTCAACACTGGGAAGAGCCAAATGAAATGTATATCCTGTTCCAGAAACTATGGAATTCTGGTGTGGAGGGCTTCTACGACACGGACACAGTGTGTTGAATGATTACACTCCAGACGCCTGTCCAATGCTCGTGTCAGCTGGATGCTGACGGCAGCTGTTGCTTCATCACCCTCATATCCACCCATTTGAGCACCGTTCATAACTGAGTCATCCGTAGAAAAAGGCAGTTCGTACTCCAAACTATGGATTGACTTAATTGATGTTTATGTGATGGAAATGGGTGGACATCCCTCATCTGATGTAATATGGATATCATGCGATGCCAATTTACACTGTACTTAAATATTATATTTACTGACTAGATAAACAGAGATGGGGCTGGGCGGGTCATCTGGAATTGTTTCCGATTGACGGCCAGAGCGATAAACTAAGCTTTGATTATGTTGTGGGTCTGAAGACCTGACCTGTTTGGCAGTAATTACAGCCAGACAAGGCCTCTAGATTTACTGGTGCGTGATGCCATAAATTAAAAAACTGTTAATTGTCTTCACTGGTCACGCCAATAATGCCCATGTGGTTTGAATTTGAACATGTCTCTCTTTTTCTCTCTGAACGATACCCAGGGGAAGGCGTTCTCATGATGTAACCAGGTCCTTGTAAGGACACTTGCCCTCTTCCCCCTTCTCTCACTCCGTTCACTCCTTCTCTCGCTCTGTTCATTCCGCCTCGTTCCCCCACTGACCCCAGACTAACGTGTGGGTGAAACCTGGTGGTAATGAATTGGTTTCAGATGAGAAGCAGAACACGAACAGGCCTAAAAAATGCATACGTCTGGGTTTATAAGCTCCCCTGGGTGTACGCACACACACACACACACACACACACACACACACACACACACACACACACACACACACACACACATACACACACACACACACACACACACACACACACACACACACACACACACACACATGCATGCATGCACTCACACACACACACACACACACACACACACACACACACACACACACACATGCATGCATGCATGCATGCACTCACACGCACTCACACACAGGTGAAAAAGAGCAGATTTGAGGTGTGGGGAGTTAATAACTTATGAGGACAAGGGAACAATGCAATAAGATGTGGTGGTGCCAACTTAATGGACACTTATGGTGAAGGAAAAAAAGAAGAATGAAATAAATAAAATAAAATCTATGTCCCCTTTGGCTCCATTATAATAACATGTGGACTGCAGTTGGACTCATTAGCGTGAATTAGAGTCATATATCCTCGCCGGCGTGTATACTCCCATGCGGTCACCAGGGGGCTATCAAAGCTAGCCAAAGCATTCATCTTGGCCATATTTAATTATGGTCAGGTGCGGCACACTGATTGTACACAGGGCTCTCATTTGCGGCGTTAATAGTGTGTATGTGCAGTATGCGTTACACGATATCATACCTGTGACCCCTTTATGTGGCCCTCAGGAAGGTGGGTCACATCATGCTATTATGAGGGTGGACGCGGTCGCCCGCTTTCTTCTCTCCTCCTGCTCCCTCCCGCAGCCCAAGTGTGCATGCAGTGACACACAATCAGTGTCCATATAGGAGGAGGAGATGTAGGCTCCTATCATGGTCACAGGCATTCTCACTTCTACTATACACAGAGACCACACACACACACAGAGTAGGGTTTACTACTAGGGCAGTTGTTCCCCAGTCAGCTTGTGGGTGCTGGGGGGGGCCTCAATATCTACTCAGGTTTGTTTTCACTACACTGACATGCAAGGGGAATAATAATAATAATAATAGTAAACTTTATTTGTATAGCCCTTTTCATACAATAATTGCAGCTCAAAGTGCTTCACATCAGTAAAAGAGACATAGGCATAAAATGAGCACAAAATTGGCAGATCAATGCATAAAGTGCAGACATAAAATAAGCATAAAATGAGCATAGGATAAGAGCAGCAAAATAGACAAAGTCACATCAAATCATAATTTTTCATATTAGGATCTAACATCTTAATAGGCCTCTTTTACGGGTTGAGTGTCATTGATACACATAAAATAGACACATCAACCCAGTATTTTAGATGTTTACACAATACGGATAAGAAAAGTGTACAAAAAACAGTGCTTCAGCGCAGCAGTATTTTAGATGTTTAGTACTGTCAGAGCCATAGGTCTTTCTCACATACTCCCCGTTCTAAGGTACATTATAGAAACATTACAGTTCTGAGTTACTACTGAGTAGTAGTAGAGTAGCAGGGGTCGTGAGTGATGCTCCAAACGTGGGAGTGAGAAGGGCACAGGGGGCAGTGTTCTTATGCCATCTGGGTTCAAATCTGAAAGATTCCATAGATTCCTTCAGGAAATTGACTTTCACCTCCCTGTCAGTTGCGTGTCTGTCGGCCCAGATGTGGGAGAGGTCCAGACACCTCCCTGTCAGGTGCGTGTCTGTCGGCCCAGATGTGGGAGAGGTCCAGACACCTCCCTGTCAGGTGCGTGTCTGTCGGCCCAGATGTGGGAGAGGTCCAGACAGCTGAAATGAGACACTAGTTCCCAGACTGGGTCGTTAGCTCGGTGCAGTCAGACGCTATTGTTACACAGCAGCTCCCCTCTGGTAAACAAACTGCACCTCACCGCACCCATGTATTATAGAGATGACTCTGGATGGAGCTGAAATCAAGCTCAACAGAGAAGGAGTAGGCTTCCTCACACAACGACCCATATAACTCCAGCTCAAGTTTTCAGAGGAACAATGTTTTCAAAGTTTTATTCTCTGAAGATGGCGCGTTAGAGAGTTGTGTTCATTCATAGTTAAAGGCAGAGGTGACTGGAAAGTAACCAAGTATTTTTACTCAAGTGCTGTACTTAAGTAAATATTTTAGCTACTTGTATTTCATGTGAGTATTTTCATTTTAGGGAACGTTATACTTTTACTCCACTACATATCAAAGGAAATATTATACTTTTTACTCCACTACATTTATCTGAACTCGTCAGATTCACTAGTTACTTTGAAGAAAAATATTTAGCATAGAAAACATGGTTAAAATGTATGAAGATTATATACTTTCACAGAGGACATAATCAAAGCAGCATAACTGGACGAAAATACCTTTAACATAACCTATAGAGGTCAATGGATTGGGGTTTGAATGCTCCCAAGCACTGGAATACACAAACGTCACGTAGACATGTGTACTTTTACTTTAGGTACTTAAGTAAATTCAATTACAAATACTTCTCTACTTTTACTTATCTAGAATTTGAATGGAGTACTTTTACCAGAGTACTCATTTATCTGGGTATTTCTACGTTTACTTAAGTAAAGGAACTGTGTACTTCTTCCACCACTCGTTAAAGGAGCTGTAAGTGCATTTCTTTTGTTAAAATAAGTATTAAGTAGCTCAACGTTCTGACAGCCATCACTGAGTGTCTGGCCATAACATGGGTCTCCAAGTCCCTCCGCTCTGCAGAAAATACATTTTCTGGTATCCCTTCCCACTTTAACCAATCAGGAGAGGGAACCCTAGATATGTTTTACTTTTTTACTTACTGCACTGGCAGATTATTTCTGTTTACTGCAGAGCGGAGGGACTGAGAGACCCATGTTACTGACCAAACACTATATCAGTGATGGCTGACAGAATTTAGAGTTATTATTGTAACATGTTGAGCATCTTTAAAAACAGTGGAGGTTGAGCTGTTCCTGCAATGTAATCACATTCACACTAGTGATTTGGATTGACTGCACAACTCCAGAGACATTCCGAATGGAGTTACACAGCTCTCACAGACTCACAGACGTTTCGGCTGTCAACACTTATAGAAGTGTCCCACCGGTAGGCTATGCATGTCATCCTAAGGTAAACTCTACATAGTTTTCTACATAGTGTGTACAAAAGTACAACGTTCTCCCATATTCTTGTCACAGAGGGTCGCAGTATGGTAGCCAAGGTTTGTTTGTTCAAGGGACAGTGTGGAAAAAGCCCTCTATTTGGAAAACAACTTTTAAGACGCTGCCATTGTAAATTAAGATGGTGGGCGTATTTTACAACTCTTGCTATTAAATAATGATAACCTCAAGCATTTTAATTTACTTGTGTAGTGTACAAGCTTGTCTAGGGGCGACAGTTGCTTGGTAGGTAGAGCAGTCGTCTGGTTATCCTGAGGTTCCTGGTTCGATTCCCGCTCCTCCCAGGCAGTGTGTCAAAGTGTCCTTGAGCAAGACACTTAACCCCTAATTGCTCCAGATGTGCAGGTTGGCACCTTGCATGGTCGCCTCCGCCGTTGGTGTGTGAATGTGTGAGTGAATGGGTTAAATGTGAGGAACAATTGTAAAGCGCTTTGGATAAAAGCACTATATAAATGCAGCCATTTGCCATTTTGTCTTATAGTTTAGCAATGTGTGTGTGAGAGAGAGAAATTATTTTTGTGTATTTTTGTGTAAGCATAAGTGTGCACCTGTGTGGCAGTGCTTGAATGAATTGCCTTCAGTCATCGGTCTGTGTGTTTGTGACCCTGTTTGTGAGTTGGAGTCCATGTGTCAATAGGTATTTTTAGCACCACCTCTCACGGCATAGCAATGGCACTCATTCGCACCCCTCTGAGCGCCCCCCCCCCCCCCCCCCCCCCCAATCCACAGCGCGCCTCCAATCCACCACAACACTCACTCTCACTGGAAGGAGCCAGCAACAGTCTGACAGAAAGTTTAAAAAGGAGAGCGAGCGTTTAGACCCTGGAGCTGGGAGACCAAAATGGGGATTGGACTTTGGTTACCATGACGATAGAACTCTCAGATAATGAGTTTGAAAATTACTTCAATGAATAATCTGATTTTTTTTGTGCTCCTCCCCGGGTTTGAGGGAATTGAGAGTTTGAATTCAATTCTGGTGTCAAAATGTCTTCACTGGTCAGTTCTGACCGGTTATATTCTCTATGATCATGTGCATGCATGCAAGGAGACTGTTTGAGACAGTGAGCAGCTAATCTGAGCTACCGTTTAAACTTTAAACTGATCAGTGAATCGGGGCACATCGGATGGTGGTTATGGTGAGCAATTCCCAAAGCGCTATTGTTAGCAACACAGAGAGAGCAGAAGAAAGGAGGACCATTTTCATTCATAGGCTGCCTAGGAGAGGAGAGGAGGGAGGGGAGGAGAGAAAAGGAAGCCAAACCCCAGAGGGCTTGGAGTGACAGTTTGAACAGAGGGCGACAGTTGTATGAAGGCTGTAGTCCTCACTGAGATGTGTGTGTGTTTGATATGGGCTTGTTTCTGGTGTGTGTGTGTGTGTGTGTGTGTGTGTGTGTGTGTGTGTGTGTGTGTGTGTGTGTGTGTGTGTGTGTGTGTGTGTGTGTGTGTGTGTGTGTGTGTGTGTGTGTGTGTGTGTGACTGTGTGTGTGTGTGTGTGTGTGTGTGTGTGTGTGTGTGTGTGTGTGTGTGTGTGTGTGTGTGTGTGTGTGTGTGTGTGTGTGTGTGTGTGTGTGTGTGTGTGTGTGTGTGTGTGTGTGTGTGTGTGTGTGTGTGTGTGTGTGTGTGTGTGTGTGTGTGTGTGTGTGCGTGCGTGCGTGTATATGATGAATAGCAAGGGATTTGCTAGGAGGTGAAACCCGACACCCCAAAAGAAGGCCCCCCCCTCCAGCTCGGAGGAAGGGAAGACACAAGTGAGCTGCTACAGCTGAGAGCCTCCCCAGGGACCTCCAGGCTGTGTGAGGGGTCATTTAGAGAGTCCCCCCAGGCCCCCCACCCTATCTACCACCCCTCTATGCCCCCCCTCATTCCCCCTGACAGCACTGAGCTCATCAGGGGCTCAGCCAGACAGCAATTCCGGACAGATCACAGGAGCGGACACTTTCGGCACGATACGATTTATCCACCACATGGTTTTAAATATTTATATGAGAGACTAGATGACACCCAGCGAAATTAATCTTGACACCGCGGAGGAGTATGCGCCCTGATTCGGACCCGTTATGTCATCCCACCCTTTATTTAAGCGCCACTGCTGGCCAGGCAGCGAGGAGGCGTCCGTGTCCCCCCGAGCCCCGCTAACCCTCTCAGGTGTATGGTTTCAGCGCGTGTGCCATTAGAACTTTGAGGACTGAACATTCCAACGATAGCGTCACAATGGCTACTGGGATTGAAAAGCTATACTGTTGTTGAAATTCCAAGATGGAATTCTGAGAAAACGAGAAGAAATTATTATGATAATATGTACAGCTGAAAGGGTTAAAGGTGAGGGGAGATGACGCCAACCTGTTTTCACACTGATCACCTAAAAGGAGAGCTCTGGGGCCGACGCCCCGTGGTGACCCCCCACCCAGGAACCTCTTCCCCGGGGCAGACGTTGACCCCTCACCCCCGGACACCTCCACCACTCCCAGAGCCTCCCCGGGGGCCAATCAAACACAACCTACTCCGGGCCTTATGACACTGATACTGGCCCTGCATACTGGACGAGGCACAGTGACCAGACACAGGGGCACACATGCAGTCGTACGCACAGACACACACAGACACACACACACACACACAGACACACACACACACACACACACACACACACACACACACACACACACACATGAGCACACATTCATGTGTACACACATACCTACATAAAACACACCCATAAACACAAGTTTTCTCTCTCTCTCTCTCTCTCTCTCTCTCTCTCTCTCTCTCTCTCTCTCTCTCTCTCTCTCTCTCTCTCTCTCTCTCTCTCTCTCTCTCTCTCTCTCTCTCTGTGTTCCTGGAGGATCTATAAACATGCAGCATAATTGCCGCTCCACGGTTTCACCTGCTGAAAGGTTGAAAAATGCCCACTCATTTGTGAAGTGACCTTGAGGAGCTGAGATACAAAAAGAGAATTGCTCATATCTAATGGAACTAAACCTTGAAGAGCCACTGAGAATGGTTTTGAATATTCAGAGTAAGAGGTTGTTGGAGCGAGAGGTATGTCTTGAATGTATAGAAAGCACCTCTCCTACTATAATGGATGCCATAGAATTATATTATATAATTTTTATAAGAATATATATATATTCTAGAATTTGAATGAGCATTGATTTATGTGTACGTGTAGACAGTGCATGAGACTCAGAAAGTTGGAATGTTCAGCGCCACTGGAATGTTCATCCAAACGATGACGTTCCCATGGCAACATGCCAGCTTTCCACTGGAATGTTCATCCAAATGATGTCTTCTCCATGGCAACACACCAGCTTTCCACTGGAATGTTCATCCAAACCAACACTGGTGTCCATGACAACATTATCAAACATCCGAATGATTATTCAAAGAATATCAATTTGAATGGGAGTGGCCGTGCTGTCTGAGCTGGCAACAGCCATTGATCATTTGAGAAATCCGCTGGTTTTCAACTCTTCCATAGGAGACATTGTAGTGGGGAGTATGCTCGGTATGTGAGTTTGTGGTGGTTCCCAACATACTGCAGGCTTGGCATCCTGGCCTGGAACTGATCTGTGTTGTCAGAATCCTCACAGCTGTCACACCAAAACAGGGGGTGGGTGGGGGATGTGTGTGTGTGTGTATGTATGTGTGCATGCGCACATGTACGAATGTGTGTGTGTGTCTGAGTGTGTGTGTGTGTATGTGTGTGCCTCTGTATTTCTGTGCAAATTACTGTCTGTGTGTGTCCCAGCTGTGTGTATGAGTGTGTGTGTGTATGACTGTGTATTTCTGTGTGTGTGATCAGTGTGTATGTTGTGTGTGAGCATGTGTCTATGACTATGTGCGTATGTGTGTGAGTGAGTGAGTGTGTTGTCTCATGAGTGCCTTCGAACGAGACACCTTCGGCTCATATTTTGATGGAGTGTCTAGTCAAAAAGGTGATAAATTCACGCCCAGTATTCAAGATGACGGCCAGTAGATCATCTGTCGTTTCTCAAGAACCAACTGAAAAACAAAGGAGCAACACAGTTTTTCTGTCTGACACTTCAACGCTGTCTTTAACCAAACAATTTGTTTTTCTTTCTCTCACTTATGAGGCTATTGATGTGCTCTGACAGGGAGCCTCCTAATCCTGCCTCCTTACCTCCTTACCTATCGCTTTAACCTCTCTCTTCTTTGCTGACTCATCAGCACAACTTGAACGTCTCTGTTCTCTCTCTTTCTCCTTCTCTTTCCTTCCTTCTCCCCCCCCTCTATCTCTCTCTCTCTCTCTCTCTCTGAATTCCACACAGGATCAGACCTGCTTTTTATGCTCCACTGGTTTTCACTCAGTAAGACAGGAGGAGGGGTGGGGGTGGAGGGGGAGAGAGAGAGAGGGAGAGAGAGGGAGAAGGAGAAGGGGAATGGCGACAACAGCCCAAAGTGGTACGGAGGAGAAAGTGAAGGTATTTATTTAGAAGGAAAAAAAAGAAGAACAAGGCAATGATGACAGAAAAGAGTGAGAGGGGTAAAGAGAAAGAGAGACACACAAAGGAATGAGAAAAGGAGGCAGGGGGGTTGGGGGTGGGGGCAGTAATACTGAAAAGTTCAGAACTACTGCAGGGGGAATTTGCAGTTGCCACGACGACCAACAAAGCTGAGCCAGTTGGACGACAGGCCACAAAAAAAATTGCCTGAAAAGAAGAGGGAGAGAGGCTATTCAGAAACTTGAAGCTGAGGTTTTACTTTGTTCATCAGGAAAATCAACTCTTCAGGAATAACTTATGTGAGTTATACAGCTGTGCCAGTGCCACCACATCTAAATACCATCTAATAACTGTCTATACCATCTAATACCTAATAACTGTCTATACAATATAATACCTAATTACTATCTATATACCATCTAATACCTAATAACTGTCTATACCATCTAATACCTAATAACTGTCTATACCATAATACCAAATAACTGTCTATACCATCTAATACCTAATTACTATCTATACCATCTAATAGCTGTCTATACCATCTAATACATAACTAATTGTCTATACCATCTAATACCTAATAACTCTATACCATCTAATACCTAATAACTGTCTATACCATAATACCAAATAACTGTCTATACAATCTAATACCTAATTACTATCTATATACCATCTAATACCTAATAACTGTCTATACCATCTAATACCTAATAACTGTCTATACCATAATACCAAATAACTGTCTATACAATCTAATACCTAATTACTATCTATATACCATCTAAAACCTAATAACTGTCTATACCATATAATACCTAATAACTGTCTATACCATCTAATACCTAATAACTGTATATACCATCTAATACCTAATAACTCTATACCATCTAATACCTAATAACTATCTATACCATCTAATACCTAATAACTATCTATACCATCTAATACCTAATAACTGTCTATACCATAATACCAAATAACTGTCTATACCATCTAATACCTAATAATTATCTATAGATTAGATTAGATTCAAATGTATTGTCATTATACAGCACAAATATACAGTACAACGAAAAGAGGTTTGGCATCCAACCAGAGAGAGAGGTTAGGGAGGCACATTGTGTAACATTATGCAAAACACGCCCCCTTTTTAACATTTGAGCCCTCTGATTGGTCGAGAGGTTTAAGGAGGCGGGACTTCCGGGTATGTCATACCTTATAAGGGCATATAAGTTTGATGGATTGTAACCACGCCCCCTTTTTGATGATTTATGACCCCTTAGGGCTTCTCTGATTGGTCGAGAGGTTCAAGGAGGCGGGACATCCGGTTTAGGAGGCGGGACATCCGGTTTCGGAAGGGGAGGGGGTTATGAGGGCGGGTACTTCCGTTTTCCGATTTTTCTTCAAAATAAACGTTTTTTTAATTTAATTTTTTTTCAAAATAAAAGTTTTTCAAAATAAGTTTTTATAAGAAATGTATTTGTTGTATAATATACCTTAGATCAGTCATATGAGAGAGACCATTAGGGTTTGAGCGTACTAAAACTTCTAAAAATACATCTGTAATGAAGCACATTGTTTTATTTAACCTCTTTTCTTATCATTATGCAAACAGGTAAAAAAAACTAGATTGATATGTCTGTTTTAAGTGTATAATTGACCATCAGCCAATAAACAAGAAATTCAGAATTCAACAGGACAGTTATCATGTTCTTTACATTTACCATAGTTTCTGCTAAATATCCTGCAACATGTTTTCAGGTGACAATGATATAATTGCATATTGTCTACATTAGATATAAAGATTTATGCCTTGCATTGTTTAGAACAATACTATTTGCAAATATTATGGCTGAATTACTCATGTGTACCACAATATAGTTCCAATTCTTTCACGAAAGTTGTTTACCATGTAGTCATTTGAGATCATTGACCCCTCTTTTAGCTAGACCTGGCTCCATATGACTGCAACAACAAAGACCTAATAATACACAAAAAGCAGCCTGAGACATATTTTCTGAACATTACATTTGAGGTGGAGCAAACTATATTGAATGGGTTTTTCGGGGTAAAAAAGAGGATGGAAGGTATTGAGGGCCTACAGTTTCAAAGTTTTTGAAAGTCCTTTACAGACCTAGCTATCATAGAAGGCCTTTTACCCAAACTCTGTGCTATTTCAGGATACTGTGACATAAATTGGGGGTTAGATGTGTTGGTAAGGTTTGAACCATGCTAAATACGGTAGTAGACCTATAAATGTAGGCCTTGCATTGATACAGTAGATGGACATTCATGCTTTGAAGTGATCTATATCCAAAAATAAGTCTTAATTTTTTAGACAGATGAAATACCCCTATTGAAACAGTTAAAACAGCTTGGACATACACACACATATTTTCTGAACTCTTTTTGTTGTTTTGTATCACAAACAGTGCTGTATTTGGAATCTGGTATGTCCTAAATGTATGGATGTAGCATTACTGTCTATCTGTATGTCATATAGGCCCTGATGAATTGAAAATGGGTGACTCTGATGTAAACAAGACTAAAGTCTTTCTCAGATCTGTAACCTCTTAACCTTGTCAAAGACTCATTTTCCAGTCAACATTGTATTAGTTTTACGAAATAAGAAAATAATAACTACAGCTTCTCTGTAGACACCGTGTCCCAAACTGTCAAATAGTTGGTATTACAACTCTGTCAGCTGTGTAACAATATTCATCAAAGTATTGCATGTTATAGTGTAGGTTAGTTTATTAGGACAAATGCATGTTTATGGGGACATTTTTTAAGAAAAAATACATTGTCAAAATCTTTGGTCAGATTATGTTCATGTTGTGACGTACATGGGTACGTGGGTTGGTCATTACCATTATTACTGTATTTATGACACCATCTGAACATCAGGTTAGTATATGTAAATATGTTATGTTTTGGATGTGATGTGTGTGTGTGTGTGCATGATAGCTAATGCTGTCTCTTTTTCTCTGTCAGGTACCGCCCGCCCGTCCCTACACTGAAGAGTGCTGATTGCCTAATGGGTGACAGCTGATGGCAATCACCTCGAGAGGGACGGGTGGACAAATACCTGACAGCACACACACGTCCGGGCGCCTCATGGAGTCATTTGCCAGTGACCATAGAGTTGGAGGTTGCCATTGTTTACCACTGTTTGTGTGGAATAGTTATTATAACACTGTCCACTGTTGTTTGTGTGGAATAGTTATTATAACACTGTCCACTATTGTGTGGGACTGATTCACTGTGTGTTCATGTTGTTCACACCACTTACCTGGTAGGCATTGTATTTGTGTTGGTGCAGCTACCAGGTGAGTATATATATATATATATATATTGTGGCCTTCTGCCTTTTTGCCACTGCTTGTGTGGAACTATATTGTGCTGTGCACGTGGTGTACATTTGCTGGGGGATTCCCAGACTGCTAACCGCAGGGTTTGTGGTTGTGTCCTGTGACACTAGGTCACTAGGGCTTGTGTTGGCCCTTGTGCCTTACTTTATTATATTTACTTGTTTGTTCTCCCCTTACCCTTTTCCCCATTTGTTATATGTTTGTGGGATTATTTCCCCTCTTCCCTCATCCTAATTCAGTGGAGGTTTGAATTCCTGCCACAGCTAATAAATATAATTTACCTTTTGAAAGCGCGTTTGTGTTGTTTTCCTATCTGCCGGGACCGTGCTTTAAAAGCATCTACTGAGGGGGTTGTTTTTGTTCATGTGCAGCCTGCTTCAGTTTCTATTCTATGTGGTCATTAGACCTTGGTACATGACAATGTGAACCCATCCATTGTGTGAACTAAAAATATGCTATGAGTATAATGTTCTACACTAACTTTCATGTTACAAAGATATAAACCATTTGTATTTGAATGTTGCCTGTAAATATGTCAGAGTTTTACTCTAAGGCTGCGGTTACACCTTTCGTATCATCTTCGTATTGTTTTCTTATACGTATCGCCGCGACGTCGTGGCCTCGAGTCACACTTTCGTTTTTTTTTCGTTTTGTCACCCGAGCACACTGATGTAGTACACTGCCAAAGCAGTAGGTGGCAGTAGGTGGCAAACATGAAGGCAATTTCAACCAATCAGAACGAATGTGCCAATACACTTCCTGGAAGCTCCAGCAAAGAAAATATGTCAATAAGGCAGGCGCCTATGCCGCGCCACCATCTTGCCTATTTACTCAATGCAGCAATTCTTCTTCAGCAAAGCCTAATAAAAGTGCAATAAACAAAACGGATACATTCACTGTGTTCTGCCTGTCATTTGTTGATGAAACAAAACTAACATCAACACAAGTGATCACCAAGAGCGGATAGTTTAGTCTAAAAAACGATCGGTAGCATTGTTAGCTGCATGCTAACGTCAATGGAGTATGCCATTATAACAATATAGCATTGTGGCTAGAAGCTAACGTTAGCTCACGCTACTTAGCCAGCACAAACTGATGATATCGCGAGCTATCAGTAGTTAGATAACATTAGAGACAACGCTGTGTGTATTAAACAAAGGTGAATAGATGACTGGGCCATTTTGTTTAATGCTTGTTAAGTTGAAAGAGTAGCTCTGAGCTAACAGGGTCTGAATCCTGATAGCTCACGTTAGCCAGCTGCTCATGCAATCGGTAATGCTAGCAGAATGAATGGATGTAAACTTTATTTAACATATTGCATATGGGTACAATACAATACGGCTCAATACAAACAATTGTTAAGGGAATGCAGACTGTTGTAGCTTGGACTGGGGTCCTTATAACAATAACTTGACAACACATGGTAGCTGAAGCTATTTGGGACACGGAGGAGCTATGTCCCAAACACACACACTGTTGTCACCGGAAGGGCACGCGATGGTATCTACTGCGCATGGGCGTTTTCGCAACAACGGCTAGCGTGCAGACTACACGCTGTTGTCGGCGCGTTTTTTTTGCGTATCTCCAAACGCAAACACAATTTTGCGTTTCAGCCGTATCCACAAAAAAACGCCAAAAAACGCATTTCTGTGTAGATAGGACATCAAACGTTAGACTAGTGTATTCCTGGCGTTTTTTTATACGTTTTTGACGACGTTTGATGTCCTATCTACACAGAAATGCGTTTTTTGGCGTTTTTTTTGTGGATACGGCTGAAACGCAAAATTGTGTTTGCGTTTGGAGATACGCAAAAAAAACGCTTCGACAACAGCGTGTAGTCAGCACGGAGCAGTTGTTGCGAAAACGCCCATGCGCAGTAGATACCATCTGCGTGCCCTTCCGGTGACAACAGTGTGTGTGTTTGGGACAGAGGCAGAGCTCCGTGTCCCAAATAGCTTCAGCTACCATGTGTTGTCAAGTTATTGTTATAAGGACCCCAGTCCAAGCTACAACAGTCTGCATTCCCTTAACAATTGTTTGTATTGAGCCGTATTGTATTGTACCCATATGCAATATGTTAAATAAAGTTTACATCCATTCATTCTGCTAGCATTACCGATTGCATGAGCAGCTGGCTAACGTGAGCTATCAGGATTCAGACCCTGTTAGCTCAGAGTTCCTCTTTCAACTTAACAAGCATTAAACAAAATGGCCCAGTCATCTATTCACCTTTGTTTAATACACACAGCGTTGTCTCTAATGTTATCTAACTACTGATAGCTCGCGATATCATCAGTTTTGATGCTGGCTAAATAGCGTGAGCTAACGTTAGCTTCTAGCCACAATGCTATATTGTTATAATGGCATACTCCATTGACGTTAGCATGCAGCTAACAATGCTACCGATCGTTTTTTAGACTAAACTATCCGCTCTTGGTGGTCACTTGTGTTGATGTTAGTTTTGTTTCATCAACAAATGACAGGCAGAACACAGTGAATGTATCCGTTTTGTTTATTGCACTTTTATTAGGCTTTGCTGAAAAATTATTGCTGCATTGAGCAAGATGGTGGCGCGGCATAGGCGCCTGCCTTATTGACATTTTCTTTGCTGGAGCTTCCACCAGGAAGTGTATTGGCACATTCGTTCTGATTGGTTGAAATTGCCTTCATGTTTGCCACCTACTGCCACCTACTGCTTTGGCAGTGTACTACATCAGTGTGCTCGGCTGACAAAAACGAGAAAAAAAACGAAAGTGTGACTCGAGGCGCATGACGTCGCGGCGATACGCGGCGATACGTATAAGAAAACAATACGAAATGATACGAAAGGTGTAACCGCAGCCTAAGTCTGCATGTCCCCTAATCTTCACGCCACCATGCGGTGTTTTGACACCTAAGAGGGCCTCTGTTCACACCCCCGAACACACACACACCCACACAGACATTTATTTTCAGCACAGCTCTTTAAGCTATCACATATAACTTTTATACCTAATCATATCTTTAAGTGTAATAATTAATGTGAATAATAATACAATATATGTAAACCCTTAAGGAAGGGTATTGGTATTGATACTAGCCCAGACGTGGGCAGCACTTTAATCTGTCTTATGGAGTGTGAGCACTTGGTGCCTAAGGCTTATAGCAATGAAGCCAATTGTATTTTCTTTTTATTTACACATGATCACTAAGGGAAACCCATGAAACTATAATATAGACACATTACATCAATATAACAAAAAGAAATGTTAAGGTGAAGTGTCTAAACACTCTCTTGCATTGGGCATTCTCCATGAAACTAAAATATAGACACATTACATCAATATAACAAAAAGAAATGTTAAGGCGAAGTGTCTAAAGATTGTGACATTGTATTCTTCTTAAAAAATATTCCCCTAACATGCATTTCATTCTCCATGAAACAAAAATATAGGCACATTACATTTGTAATTTTCTTTAAAAAAAAAAAATCACACACAGACACACACACACACCCACACACACACACGCCTCTGCAGAAAGGAGAACTCGGAGGGTCATAAATCTGGTCTCAGTGACACAAAGTGCATACAGTAGTTTCAGGCTCTCCTATTCGCTATCGTCATACCCCGCCTTCTATGACAGCGAAGGGGATGTCATAGCGCTGGAGGAGTGTCAGAACCACTCTAGTGTTTCTGAATGTAATTTCAGCCTACGGAGTGGAGACAGTCTACTGAGAGGGAGAGATATTCAGTCTACTGAGAGGGAGAGATATTCAGTCTACTGAGAGGTAGACAGAAACAGGGGAGATGCATGCCACTTGGGGTTGGTAGAAACCATACCACTTGGAAGAAAGCATTCTCTACTTAAACAGACACATTGTATTTTTCTTAATTCTTCCACACAAGTGTCTAAACACTCTCTTGCATTTATCCAAGAAAACACACACACACACACACACACACATTCTGAACACATACACTTATTCTTAAATCCCCTACACACATTTGAAATGTTTATGTCCACATAAATTTATTGTGAAGACATTGTATTTTTCTTAAAAATATTCCCCTACACATACATTCTGAAATGTTTAATCTGAAAATAAAAAAACTTTTATTTTGAAAAGAAAACTTTTATTTCTGACAATTAAAAAAAAACTTATTTTGAAAAACTTTTATTTAAAAAAAAAGAATTAAAAAAACTTTTATTTTGAAAAAAAATCTGAAAACGGAAGTACCCGCCCTTATAACCCCCTCCCCTTCCGAAACCGGATGTCCCGCCTCCTAAACCGGATGTCCCGCCTCCTTGAACCTCTCTACCAATCAGAGAAGCCCTAAGGGGTCATAAATCATCAAAAAGGGTGTGTGGTTACAATCCATCAAACTTGGCTATATGCCCTTATAAGGTATGACATACCCGGAAGTCCCGCCTCCTTAAACCTATCGACCAATCAGAGGGCTCAAAAGTTACAATGTGCCTCCCTAACCTCTCTCTAACCAGAGTGCAAATGTAACAGTAAAGTGCAATAGTAATATATACTGAGAGAGAGAGAGAGAGAGAGAGAGAGAGAGAGAGATTTGGATTTAGCTATGAATTGCAAACTGGTGAGAGAATGTTAATGATATGCCGAGTGGCAGATGAAAGCCCAGTGTTGTGGGACAAGGTTGGAGAGAGGATGGTGGAGAGGGTGACTGTGGCTCAGAGAAAGGAGTAAGAGTGACCTGTTGAGCTTGAAATAAAATAAAATGAACAAAGCAAACTGCCCTTATCTTAGGCTTATCTGAATGTGTTTGACCTTTATGTCGTCTCGTGTGTGTGTGTGTGTGTGTCTGTGTGTGTCTGTGTGTGTGTGTGTGTTGCTCTGGCATTAGCATACATGTGCATGTGATATGATGTTAATATTGTGTTTTGGTCATTATTTATTTATTCCATGACTGTATGGGATGAGTGCAGACACACTGACACACACACACTGACACACACACACTGACACACACACACACTGACACACACACACTGACACACACACACTGACACACACACACTGACACACACACACACTGACACACACGCACTGACACACACACACTGACACTGACACACACACACTGACACACACACTGACACACACACACTGACACACACACACACTGACACACACACACTGACACACACACACTGACACACACACACTGACACTGACACACACTGACACACACACACACACTGACACACACACACTGACACACACACACTGACACACACACACTGACACACACACACTGACACTGACACA